>NW_024070205.1:61117202-61360161 GCF_014754425.2 Oryx dammah | reverse complement strand
TTTGAACACTCTTTGGCATTGTCTTTCTTTGGGATTAGAATGAAAACTGACCTTTTCCAGTCCTGTGACCACTGCTGAGTTTTCCAAATTTGCTGACATATTGAGTGCAGCACTTTCACAGCATCATCTTTCAGGATTTGAAAGAGCTCCACTGGAATTCCATCACCTCCACTAGCTTTGTTCATAGTGATGCTTCCTAAGGCCCACTTGACTTCACACTCCAGGATGTCTGGGTCTAGGTGAGTGATCACGCCATCGTGGTTATCTGGGTCATGAAGATCTTTTTTGTATAGTTCTTTTGTGTATTCTTGACACCTCTTTTTCATATCTTCTGCTTCTGTTAGATCCATACAGTTTCTGTCCTTTATTGTGCCCATCTTTCCATGAAATGTTCCCTTGGTGTCTCTAATTTTCTTGAAGAGATCTTTAGTCTTTCCCAGTTTATTGTTTTCCCTTATTTCTTTGCACTGATTACTTAGGAAGGCTTTCTTATCTCTCCTTGCTATTCTTTGGAACTCTGCATTCAGATGTGTATACTGAAACTAAAGTTTACTTAATATTTACTACTTGCAGGCCTTCTCCCATGTACTTCCTAGACATCAATTGACACCATTAAAGCCCTTGGGGAGTAAGACAATTACTCCCAGAAGAACTGCTGGTCTCTGCTCAGATAATAGGAGCCAAAGCATAGAGAGATGAAGGAACTCACCTCTGCTAACAGAGATAAGAAAGGGTGAGGTCAGGATGCAATTCTGGGCAGTTGGGACTTCCCTGGCGACTCAGATGGTAAAGCGTCTGCCCAAAATGCAGGAGACCCAGGTTCAATCCCTGGGTTGGGAAGATCTTCTGGAGAAGGAAATGGCAACTCACTCCAGTATTCTTGCCTGGAAAATCCCATGGATGGAGGAACCTGGTAGGCTACAGCCCATGCGGTTGCAAACAGTCAGACACGACTGAGCGACTTCACTTTCTTTCTTTTCTTTTCGGGCTGAAAAATGTGACCCGGAGCAGTTGGATCCATCCTATGAGGCTTCTAAGTAAAATGACACAGATCCTTCAAGGCCTAGTAACACTTCTGGTAATATTAAAAATCCACATGGGGCTAAGTATTTGAATATTTTCACTTGGAATATGAGCACAATTCATGTACAGAGGCAGACTCAGCTTAGCAGTCTGAAATCAGACTCTGGGTCTAATCCTTATCTACCTATCAGCTACTACCACAAGCCAGCTTATTGACCTCCGTTCCCATATATGTAAACTGTGGGCACAGGAATATAGATTGCTTAACTGAACCACAGGCTAATATGAAAGAAGACAACAGATGCATCCAACATTTGTATATTCTTTTCTTAGGTCCAGTAGTCATGTACAAAGGTGAGAATTAGACCATAAAGAAAGTTAAGTGCTGAAGAATTGATGCTTTCAAATTGTGGTGCTGGACAAGACTCTTGAGAGTCCCTTGGACTGCCAGAAGATCAAAACAGCCAGTCCTAAAGGAAATCAACCCTGAATATTCATTGGAAGGATTGTTGCTAAAGCTGAAGTTCTAACACTTTGGTCACCTGATGCAAAGAACTGACTCACTGGAAAAGATCCGGATGCTGCAAAATACTGAAGGCAAATGGAGAAGAGGACAACAGAGGAGGAGATGGTTAGACAGCATTACTAACTCATCAGTCAGGTGTGACTTAGTGACTGAACAACAATTTCTTAGGTCTTGTATTTTTCCTATTGTTAGAGGATTGATTTACTAATAGATTTGGTTCCAATAGTCTGTAAGTAAAGTGTGGACTGCCATGAGGCATAGTTGATTTACATGAACTGGATGACCTTTCATATATTTGACTCTGTAAAACTCAATAAAATCAACACATTTCAACTGGAATTTGCTGTCACTTTAAGGAAGCCCCTATTGGTAGTCCTTAAAATGAGATATATTTGAAATATTAGCAACAGGCAGTGAAAAGGGCACACCAATTGAAAGCTACTCATGAACTGATCAGGATGAGAAGAGGGAAATAAAGAGATGTCTCCAAGGAACCGTTCTGACTGTAACTTAATGCTAAAGTCAAAGAGTAGAAGGAGAAAAGAAAACATCATTCAACTGCTCAGCATTGAATTAAAAGAGTAAGAAATAGCGGCTGTAGAACAGAGAAAGACAAACGCATGGAGAAAAGCCAAGTATTTAACATTTGAGTAGAGTGAAGATTACTGTGGCTGCAAATTACCTGAATTTCCCTACAGGGAATCATGTTCTCTTTTAAAGGAAAGGGGCATACTATAACCAAACTCATTACAAGTACACTTTCAAGTAACATTCCTTTCAAGAGTAAATATGTGTTAAAAAGACTGCAAAAAGTCTGCCTATGGATCATAAAAAGATGATTTGGAAAACAAAACTCATAGCTCTGTAAGTTATACTGGATGTACTCTATAAAGAACAGCTGGTTTCTTGTGTTTAATCTCCAGGCAGTCACAAAAAAGCTTTTTGTTCATTACAGTTTCAGATAGCTAGTGCTACCTCAAAATAGTCATTCAGTTGTCCTAAACATCATCTGTTATTCTTCTGAAGAATTACCAAATAATCCTAGAGAATATGTAATTTCACAAGTTCCTCAGTCAGCTTGGTTAGTTATTAGTTCAGGTGCTGACAGGCCTGAATTACTTGAAAAAGCTTTTGTTAGGTGGTTACCAGGTATTGCCCATTCTGCGAGCAGTTACTTGTCCTGGCACCAGTTCATCCAAACTAGATGCTTGCCCCGGCCCATGTGAACCACATATCTAGTTTTACTGTTGCAAAGAGCTGTCTTTTGCCTCCACCTGCCTGGGATCTCAAATGATTTTCCCCTCCCTCACCCAAGAACATTTCTGCTCGTGGAGATTCCCAGGAACATCCAGCATTCACTGTGATGAGTAGAGCTATGTCAAGGCTCGACTTTGGATTAACCTGATTCCACGTGAAAACTGAGATATTTGAAAACTGGTATCCCAAGGGATCATGGAATCACTTTAGATACACCAAATGTGCATTTAAATTATGGTTTGTGTCACAAAATTTGATTGTGAAATATTTCAGGAGCTCACAAGCTAGGGTCCCTTTTCCCTGATAGTATCATCCATCATGATCTCAGCAGTGCCCATCCTTCTTAGTCAAGCCAATTTCTTGCCTCTCTGAGAGCAGCCATTGGCACTGTCCACTTCTTGCATCAAGGCTTTGACGTATGAGTTCAGTTGATGTCTCATATGAACCAGACATCATAACATCAAAACTAGGGGGCTCTTGCATTTGCAAATACCAGTGAAATAACTCAGAACTTTCAATTCTGACTACTTGCTACAAAGCTTATTTGCATTCTTAATTCTCTATTTAATGTGTAATTCTACACCAGAGATTAAGCTCCTCTCCCTAGTATCAGAGTGATCAGATTCATTACAAGACACTTCCTGAATGAGTCACTAATTTGGCAGGCTCTCTTTCCAAATGTGTTAACATTAAAAATATTAATAAGATAATCCAAGAAAAGACCCTTGCTTTTTTTTAAAATATAAATTTATTTATTTTAATTGGAGTTAATTACTTTACAACATTGTATTGGTTTTGCCATACATCAACATGAATCCGCCACAGGTATACATGTGTTCCCCATCCTGAACCCCCCTCCCTCCCCCCTCCCCATACCATCCCTCTGGGTCGTCTCAGTGCACCAGCCCCAAGCATCCTGTATCATGCATCGAACCTGGACTGGCGATTCATTTCATATATGATATTATACATGTTTCAATGCCATTCTCCCAAATCATCCCACCCTAGCCCTCTCCCACAGAGTCCAAAAGACTGTTCTATACATCTGTGTCTCTTCTGCTTTCTCGCATAACTGGAGCCTATTATACAGAGTGAGGTAAGCCAGAAAGAAAGACCCTCGCTTTTGATTTTTGTATCACTGTATTAACAAATATTTTTCTGCCTTGGAGTTTGGTGTTGTATTAGACCAAAGCCTCTTTTATCCTACATTTTCAATCAGAATCTTCTCTAGAACAAAATGTGGCATCAGGTAGCAGCAAAGTCTGATGCTTAAATGATCCATAACAAAGACATACATCTCAGAGAAGAAGGAAACTGGATAGAACTGCTGGGAATGAAACAGAAGTAGTGATTGCCCAGTCAAAGTACCTTGGAATATCTGGGATTCCAAGGGATTTTTTTTTTCCTTTAAATACTGGTGTCTAGATAGCTAATGCATATAATGCTTTGTCTATAATATTATATCTGTAAGAACGATAAAAGAGAAGAAGAAATAGTGGTTGATACTGTGCCATTTTTTTGCAAGTATTTAGGCTCCTTGGAATTTGAAAAATGAAAATAAAGTGAATTCTCACATCTACTTTCACAGGTCTGATGCTTGGTGGCCAGTGGTCAGGTGGTAGTGGGGGAAAACAGCCCAGAGTATCATGCATGACATCAGAGCTTCTGAAGCTGCTCTGAGGACACAATAGCCATCCCAGTTTTCACCCTGTTTCAGTTAAAGATACCCACTACTCTATCAGTTCAATTCAGCTGCTCAGCTGTGTCCAGCTCTTTGTGACCTTATGGACTATAGCATGCCAGGCTTCCCTGTCCATCACAACTACCAGAGTTTGCTCAAACTAATGTCCAGTGAGTCGGTGATGCCATCCAGCCATCTCATCCTCTGTCATCCCCTTCTTCTTCTGCCTTCAATCTTTCCCAGCATCAGGGTCTTTTCCAGTGAGTCAGTTTTTCCCATCAGGTGGCCAAAGTATTGGAGCTTCAGCTTCAGCATCAGTCCTTCCAATAAAAAATCAGGATTGATTTCCTTTAGGATTGACCTCCTTGCAATCCAATAGACTCTCAAGAATCTTTTCCAACACCATAGTTCAAAAGCATCAATTCTTTGACACTCAGTTTTCTTTATGGTCCAACTCTCACATCCAAACATGATGACTGGAAAAACCATAGCTTTGACTAGATGGACCTTTGTTGGCAAAGTAATATGTCTGCTTTTTAATATGGTGTCTAGGTTGGTCATGGCTTTTCTTCCAAGAAGCAAACACTTTTAATTTAATGGTTGAAGTCACCATCTGCAGTGATTTTGGAGGCGAAGAAAATAAAGTCTATCACTGTTTCCATTGTTTCCCCATCTATTTGCCATGAAGTGATGGGACCGGATGCCATGATCTTTGTTTTTCTGAATGTTGACTTTTAAGCCAGCTTTTACACTCTCCTCTTTCACTTCCATCAAATGGTTCTTTAGTTCCTCTTCACTTGCTGCCATAAGGGTGGTGTCATCTGCATATATGAGGTTACTGATATTTCTCCCAGTAATCTTGATTCCAGTTTATGATTCATTCAGCTTGGCATTTCTCATGATGCACTCTGCATATTAGTTAAATAAGCAAGGTCACAATATACAACCTTGATGAACTACTTTCCCAATTTGGAACCAGTCCATTGTTCCACGGTCAAAGGCTTCAATATAGTCAGTGAAGCAGATGTTTTTCTGGAATTCTCTTGCTTTTTCTATGATCTGACAGATGTTGGCAATTTGATCTCTGGTTCCTTTGTCTTTTCTAAATCCAGCTCGAACATGTGGAAATTCTCACTTCATGTACTGTTGAAGTGTAGCTTGGAGAATTTTGAGCATTACTTTGCTAGTGTGTGAGATGAATGCAATTGTGCAACAGTTTGAACATTCTTTGGCACTGCCTTTCTTTGAGATTGGAATGAAAACTGACCTTTCCCAGTCCTTTGGCCACTGCTGAATTTTCCAAATTTGCTGGCATATTGTGTGCAGCACTTTCACAGCATCATCTTTTAGAATCTGAAATAGCTCAGCTGGAATTCTATCACCTCCAATAGCTTTATTTATAGTGACCACTACTATATATAAAATAAATAATCAACAAGGACCTATTGTATAGCACAGGGAATTCTACTGAATACTTTGTAATAATGTATAAGGAAAAGGAATCTGAAAAAGAATGGATATATGTATATATGTGTGTGTGTGTATGAATCAGTTTGCTGTATACTTGAAAGCAATACAACCTTGTAAATCAACTATAATATAATTAAAAAAGAAGTTTACTGCCAATAAATTCAAACTGCCAGAGACCAGGGCACAAAAGCTATATAGTAACCTCAGACCATGCTTAGAAGGATTCTGAGCATGGGTCAGTTTTCATCATCCTGAAATTCTTAATGATTTTTGAACAAAGGAGCCCCATGCTTTCATTTTGCATTGGGCTTTGCAGATTGTGTCACCCACCCTGAACTTTAGCTGTGTCTGACTGTGATTTTTATATCCAACCAATTATGGAATCTAGTTCAGATACTACTGGGTTGCCCCAAATTTATGTTTGGATTTTTCTGTAAGCTGTAATGGAAAAACTGGAATGAAATTTTTGGCCAACCCAAGAGTTTACTACTCAACATTTATTCATTCAATAAGGATTTTCAAAACACTTAATGTCTGTTAGTTACTGTGATAGGTCACAGTACAGGTAACACAATGGCAAAAGGAAGCTGCTGCCTCTGTTCTTAAAAAAAAACTTTAACTCCTGGTTGAGGAGTAGAGACAAGTAAAAGGATATTCAATGAAGCATAATACATACCATGAGAGTCAAGTGTAGGATACTATGGGAACACATGATGGAGTTACCTAAATGTAAAATCTTCATGTAAAAATTGTCCACATTTTGGAATATGGATGGTCAAACTATGTTTTCTTTGTTTCAAAAGTGATATGTACTACATCTGTTTCAGTACATTAGTAGTACAGTTTCTGCTAAAATTAGCCCTGGTAGGATTTATGCTATTTTATCACAGAAGGTTTCTACAAGTTTCTAATAGTATGAGAAAGGGAGACAGATTATTCTTTCCTTGTTAACTTAAGGCTGGTAACTCTTCCCTTTCAATGAAATAAAATGATGAGCAACTTTCAATGAATTATTTGGAAAACATTTCCCCCAGAGTTAAGAGACACATAAGCCCTTATCATGTCTGCTGCTAAACAGGACATGATTAATTCATTTTGTTCTCGGTGTCCCTAATCATTTTGTTAATCCTTTCCCCCCTCTCCTCTACTCCGATGCCCACATTAGGAGGTCCACGTTTCAAGTGTGGCAACCCAAAGTGAAACAATGCCATCGCTGACGTCCCATTTGTTCTGAGCAGGATGGTGGGCATGTCTAGCAATAAATGATATGAAAAGGTCTTTTATTGACAAGCTGCCACGCGCTGTTTGCATTAGCGAATCTGAGAAGATGATGGCTGCTACCCTTGGTCCCATGATACTGGGCTCAGTGAGATAGCAGAAAGTGCCTTGGTTTACTTAGAGCATTGATAACACCTCTAAATAATTAACTGAGGGCTTCCTGTCTTCAATTACTTAATGCTTTTTTTTTTTTTTAACATCTTGAGAGGATTATAAGCAATTTATGGATTTCACATGATGAGTGCATTTGCCTCTATTCCCACAAAGCATTTACGGGATCATGTTTCTAAAGCTTTGAGGTAATTAAAAATAAGCATGCAGACAATGGGGCTGGTGCTAGGTGCCCTCTTTCCCTTTCGTCATTTCTAGGGACCTAGATTCTCAGGCTCCTGGATGACTAGAGCTACAGCTTCATCAGTGTTTGACTGTGACTCAGGGAATGCCGCGGTTTTGGAAATGATGAGAAAAATCAAAACCTTTATCTCTGCGGGGGTTCGGGCAGCTCTTCAATCAAATGTTTGAGATTGAATGTGAAATAAATTTGATTATTTTAGTTCATTTCATAAACTCAATAAAACAGTCATTCCCACCATAAAACAGTTCCCTACTGAATTTGATCAGTCAACTAACCATGGAACTGAATTTTTCCTGGCAGATAAAATGTGTGAACTCTACACAAGTCTCGGATTTCAGATTTTCTAATGCCAAGCACCACACCTGTCCCATAGGAACTACATATGTGAGGGTATACTTGGTAAGGTTTTTTTGAATAAAGGTATATTTAATCATTTAACAAAGAAATCTATTTAGGACTATATTGTCCAAGTGAAGTACCTTTCTAATCTGTCTAAAATTATACAGAGGGATGGATGAAATGAATTCTAACAGATTTTTTTTCCCTTTTATAATCTTAAAAGAACTAAAATTAGGTGGAAAAACTTTAAAATGTTTATCCCAATAAAAAAGGAACTTTCACATTAAGTTATGCACATAAAATCTTCTCCGACGTGAAAAGTGTCATAAAAAATGATAATAGAATAACTGGTGGAGTGAAAGTATTTAAACAAAAATCTTTGCAATTATTTTATAATTAAGGAGGTTATCAATTCTGTTGTTTTGAACAATACAATTGAATTTGGTCTGCTGGCATGTAACTGTTGGTTTCTAAAAATGGAAACCATTACAGCTGGCAATAGTTCGAAGCCTATGCTGATTGAGTATACAGATTCTGTAGGAAGAGAATTCTTCATCCTTGTATCCCAGTTTATGGTGAAACTTTTATCACTACAAAGTCTTCATGGACCTTAACTTTGCTTTCAAAACTCCACGGCCTTTCTACATCATTCTTTTGATTTCTTCTACCCCATTCGGTACAGAGTTCTGTTGGAGCAGCACTATAAAAGCTAGTCCTTAACTCGTCACTAGTATTGGGAGCTTCTCAAGAGCAGCAGTCTAATTTTGGAGCACTTACTATACTATCTAGAACACAATAAGCAGGTTACATGTCTTTTATTTTTTTGAATGAAGTGGTATTCTGATTTCCTTATAGATGGAAGCAGTAAATGCCTTGGGCACCCCGAGTAGGCCAGTTTTCACCTTCATTTTTCCAATGTGGATATTAACACATTATTGACCAGAGATGTACTAATGCTACAGGCATTAGTTTCTGCAAAAATTCCCTGGTCAGTCACATGTTTAAAACATCCCTCATTTACAAGGCTGTGATGAGAATCACAGAAGTCAAAATGCAGTGGTTCTTTAAAATTATAAATCACCATATACATGTACGTTTTTATTATGGAAAATAACATCATTTTAATTACTGGTGATGATTTTCATTTTTACTGAAATAATGGAACAAATTTGATCATCTAAATGGATGAGGGCTTTCCCATCCCCATTATCATCAGCTTAGCTCAGGATCTTCAGATCAGGATTGCAATGTGCTAGTCCGCAAATATTTTATTAAGCACCTTCTGTAGGCTTATGGCACTTTTGGAAAACAGTGGACATCTGTCAGCGAGTGTTCGCTGTGTGTCAGGGAATTGTCCAGTAGAGAGTAAATCACGATGAATTTATTTTTTCCACCTGTATAGCACAGCCTGCGTCTCCTCTAAGGAGAAATCAGGCTTGCTTTTCCAGGCCTTCCTGCACTTCTGTGTGAGTTTCATCATCCCTGCTATCAATGTACCCTGCTAAGTATAGGGTCCAATGGAAGGAAGGCATTCATTCACTCAGGAAGACTGAGGCAGGGGTGGGGGTTGGGGCGGCGGGAGCGGGGGTCGGTGCTGGGTGGGAAGGGTTGGGGAGGTTCTGACTATAGGGAAAGAGTGAAAGTTTGTAAACTTCTGCTTGTGTTCTCAGAAACTAAACAAATTTACACAGCTGTCTGGGATGACTCAATAGTCTAAATGATGAGCTAAGTTACTAATTCTCTTGAAGCATTCTATTCCATACAATGAGGGTAATAATTCTCTCTTCCCCATAGGTTTGTAATGAGGATCAAATTAAACAGTAAATGCCAAGGCTTAGGACAGTATTCAACACATTAAATTCACTTATTCTCAAACATTTATTTAGCACCTACTGCTGTATCATGGATTGTTCTGGGTGCTCAAGGCATGGGATTGAAGTAGGTAGAAATACTTCCAAAGGAGCAGGACAAAAAAGTCAAATAAAAAGCAAACACTGTCAGGCAATGAAAGGTCTGTGGTGAAAATAAAACAAGGTGATGTGAGGGTGTATTAGCAAAGCTGACCTAGACTGGGTAAATCAGAAATTGCTTTTATTCAGGACTGACATTCAGACTAAAACATGTTAATTATTATTATAATCACTGCTAGTAATTTCTGACACTATACTATAATACTGTACTATTACTATATTATTAAAGCTAATTATAATACATGTTATAATAAGCAACAAAATAATACAATTACTATTAATTAATATTAATAATAACAAATTGTCACAACCAGTCAACTGTTAACTATTCTGTGTATTAATTACCCACACAGTAGATAAATGTTAGCCTCTGGTTGATTTTTCTCCTTCCTTCAAGTACATTCCTGGCTCTCCTAGTCCCATTAACTACCAGTATATCCTTGGGGAATGAAAATGCATCTTACTGTTAGTCTGGGGAAAAAAAAAAAAAAACCTTAATACGGATGCAAAAATCCTACACATAATGCATATCAAAGCCAAATATAAATTATTTCTGAAGTTATCTGCTGTTGTAGCTTATTGCTGCCAGTGTGGGCTCTTCTATTAGCATGGATAAGTGGGACCTGACCATATGTCAAGAGAACACGTCCTCTCGAAGTGACCTCATATATCAAACACACACCCCTGGGAGGCTTTGCCCCCCTAACCACAGTGACAGACTCTTCCGGTAGGTAGGTTTTCCTCCTTTTTTTTTTTTTACCTGTGACCGTATGCTGCCTCCTGTCAGTGGTGTCAGTGTAGATGAGACCTTTCCCGACCTGCCTGAGCTGGTACTCTTTAATGACGCCATTTGGCTTCGGAGGGACATGCCAACTCACATGCAGAGCCTCTGCACTGGGGGCCGTGACTCTAGGCGGAGGGATATTCTGCGGGATTCCTTGGGTGGTAGCTGCAACGACCTGAAAACACAGGAATTAAACAGCAATTTCTTGGAATAGTACACTAGGTATTCTGATCAATGAGAATGTCACTTTTGTTTTAAAATGTTGTTGTCTTAGCTTGGCATATCATTAGCTGGGCTTGGAGAAGCAGTCCCTCTTTTTAAAATTCTTTCTCTACCATCCTATTCAAACAATGAAATCTGACCTTGAATGTATTCCGTAAGTCTTCGACTACCATTTATCACAACGGTTCAACAACAGTTTTGATGGCAGAGTGCAGTCCTCAGTTTAAACAAGTAAAATCTGGCTGGCAGACTGTCTTACTAGAGAACTCTTGATAACTCTCTTCCATATGGCCCATCGGTGTCTTTGCATTTTAACAGCCTGATTTTGTACATTTTAAGCACCAGTAAATTTGGAGCAAAACCCACATCTGAACTTGCTTGCATATAATATACTTTGAACAGTGTAAATGGGCAGCCTTTTTGCTACTCCTCCTATGATACCCAGGATGACTTTATAGTGTCTGCACCAATGTTCTAAAAGAGAACCAAGTGAGAAGAAAAAAAAAGGTAAATCAACCAGTGATTTGTTCAACATTATCAAAGTATATTTGGGTGGAAAAATTGGCTGCCTTTGTTTTTTCACAGAATTAAGTCTGATTTTGCTTTTTCACGCATTGTTTTGGCATCTGGTAGGAAGGAGATGTGTTATGTGAAAAGCAGAATGGTTCTAGGACCCTTTGGACCATAATTTTTTATTGGGCCAATCAGCTGCCATCTGTCTAGATGGCAGGGTGCAACTGATAGGTCTGAATGAAAGTTGTATTTGGATGGTTCTTCAACAGTGTTCAAAGATGCTGAGCTTCTCAAGTTTAAACCATATGAAAACTGCGTTTCCTCTGACTAGTTTGGCATTGGTGAAATGGCTCTTTCCTTATTTTCCTCCCAAATTGTTTGATTGCTTTTTCCTTTTTTGATTTAGTAGCTCCCTCAAGGTGGCTGGTCATCTATGGTTTTTGGTTTTTGTCCCTCTGTCTATTCTTAAATGACCATATTCAAACTCATTGCTTCAACTTCCTCCATAGATCTTTCCAACAAATTTCAGTCACTTCTTAATCCAGCTTCTGACTATAGACACTTTCACTTAAAGTACCAAATAATATTGCTTCAACAGTATGTGACCAAGAACTTCCAGATGTACAACCTGGATTTAGAAAAGGCAGAGGAACCAGAGATCAAATTGCCAACCTCTGTTGGATCATAGAAAAAGCAAGAGAAATCCAGAAAAACATCTGCTTTATTGACTATGCTATAGCCTTTGTCTGTATGGATTACAGCAAACTGTGGAAAAATTTTCAAGAGATGGGAATATCAGACCACCTTACTTGCCTCCTGAGAAACCTCTATGCAGGTCAAGAAGGAGCAGTTAGAACTAGACATGGAACAATGGACTGGTTCAAAATTGGGAAAGGGGTATATCAAGGCTGTATATTGTCATCCTATTTATTTAATTTCTATGCAGAGTACATATGACATGTCAGGCTGGATGAATCACAAGCTGGAATCAAAATGGCTGGGAAAACTATCAATAAGCTCAGATATGCTGATGACATCATCCTAACGGCAGAAAGTGAAGATGAACAAAAGAACCTTTTAATGAAGGTGAAGAGGAGAGTGAAAAAGCTGACTTAAAACTCAACATTCAAAAAACTAAGATCATGGCACCTGGTCCCATCACTTCATGGCAAATAGAGGGGGAAACAATGGAAACAGTTACAGACTTTATTTTCTTGGGCTCCAATATCACTGCAGATAGTGACTGCCATCATGATATTAAAAGATGCTTGCTCTTTGGAAGAAAAGCTATGACCAACTTAGACAGCACATTAAAAAGCAGAGACATAACTTTGCTGACAAAGGTGCATATAGTCAAAGCTATGGTTTATCCAGTTGTCATGTATGAATGGGACAATTGGACTATAAAGAAGGCTGAGAGTCGAAGAAATGATGCTTTTGAACTGTGGTGTTGAAAAAGACTCTTGAGAATCCTTTTGACTACAAGGTGATCAAACCAGTCAAATCAGTTCTAAACATTCATTGGAAGAATTGATGATGAAGCTGAAGCTCCGAATTTTTGTCCACCTGATGCAAAGAGCTGATTCATTGGAAAAGACCCTGGTGCTGGGAAGGATTGAAGGCAGGAGGAGAAGCGAGTGACAGGATTAGATGGTTGGATGACATCATCAACTCAATGGATATGAGTTGCGCAAACTCTGGGAGATAGTGAAGGACAGGGAAGCCTGGCGTGGGGCTCTTGGAAGGGCCTCTTCCCTTCCATGGGGTCGCAGAGTCAGAAATGGCTGAGTGCCTGAACAACAATCATTCTGATATCTTCTCCTCCTCTGAAATATATTTGTGAAAGCTTTAAAAATGTTAATCATTCTTTCCTTTTAACTTTTCTTAAAAAAAAAAAACTGAATTGTGTTAGTTTCAGGCATACACCAAAGTGACGCAGTTATATACATATATGCGTGTGTGTGCGTATCCTTATTCAGATTCTTTCCTCTATAGATTATTATGAAATATTGAACATAGCTCCCTATGCTATACAGTAGGTCCTTGTTTATTTTATATATATAGTAGTGTGTATATGTGGAGAAAGCAATGGCACCCAGCTCCAGTACTCTTGCCTGGAAAATCCCATGGACAGAGGAGCCTGGTGGGCTGCAGTCCACGGGGTCACTAAGAGTTGGACACGACTGAGTGAGTTCCCTTTCACTTTTCACTTTCATGCATTGGAAAAGAAAATGGCAACCCACTCCAGTGTTCTTGCCTGGAGAATCCCAGGGACGGGGGAGCCTGGTGGGCTGCCGTCTATGGGGTCACACAGAGTCGGACACGACTGAAGCGACTTAGCAGCAGCAGCAGCAGCAGTGTGTATATGTTAATCCCAAATTCTTAATTTATCCTTTCTCCCCACTTTCCCCTTTGGTAATCATAAACTTGTTTTCTATGTCTGTGAAACTATTTTTATCTTGTAAATATGTCCTTTCTTACAAAGAAAAGACTTTGTATCCATTCTTTTAGATTACACATATAAGTGGTATCATATGTTATTTGTCTTTCTCTGGCTTATTCACTTAGTATGATAATCTCTTGGTCTGTTGATGTTGCTGCAAATGGCTTTATTTAATTATCTTTTATGGCTGAGTAAAATTCATATATATATATATATATATATATACACACACTATGAATATATATTTTTGTTTCCTGATTTGCTTTCAAAATGGCACCATGACCTACAAATTGGTCAAGCCGGATACTTTGAAAATACCTATGATACTTCATTTTAATTCCCCTACATACGGTTGACTACTGATTCTTGTCAAGGCTGTTGCAGAAGGCTTGGAACTATTTTATTTCCCTATGTAAGACTCCTTTGCCCTTTGCTCTGTTTTACAAGAAATGGCAATTTTTGTTGATATGATATTTAAATGGAATTTCTGTTTTTAAACTGAAAAATGGCTTGGGAATTATTATGAATTTATTGAAGACCAACTAAAAAGTGGTTGGTGAAGGAGAAGGGGATTAAGAGGATAATATTGGTTCAAGTTTTTTTCTTTTCGTGAAGGAAATATTGATATTTGAATAAATCTCTCTTTCAGTGATCTGTCCTTTCAGATGGAAGTGTTGATACTCAGTTGAGATGCCATATGGACACCCTACTTTATTGGGGTGGACACTGTTTTCTGTCACTGGAAACATTACTCATAGCCTGGACCTTCCTACAGCCTTGACACTGGGCAGTTCTGTCCAGAGTTTAGGCAAACTTCTCTTACCTTGCTGCTGGTAGCACAGCCAGCAACTGTGCAAGCTTTCAGCTGGTATGAATATTCCATAAAGGGCTGAATTCCTTCCGTATCAGAGAAGCTCAGTGATGTTCCTCGAAAACATTCAATTCCATTTCGGAGAAGAATGTAGGCAGTAATAGGACCTAAAAGAGACAGACAAATGCCTGAATTTGAGTGTGGGATTCTTTGAACCATTTGCAAACAAATTAGATGGCTTAGAGTTCTTAAAGCTCAACATTCAGAAAACTAATATCATGGCATCTGGTCCCAATACTTCATAGGAAATAGATGGAGAAACAGTGGAAACAGTGTCAGACTTTATTTTGGGGGGCTCCAAAATCACTGCAGATGGTGATTGCAGCCATGAAATTAAAAAACGCTTACTCCTTGGAAGGAAAGTTATGACCAACCTAGATAGCATATTCAAAAGCAGAGATACTACTTTCCCAACAAAGGTCCGTCTAGTCAAGGCGGACCAGTTTTTCCAGTGGTCATGTATGGATGTGAGAGTTGGACTGTGAAGAAAGCTGAGCACCAAAGAATTGATGCTTTTGAACTGTGGTGTTGGAGAAAACTCTTGAGAGTCCTTGGACTGCAAGGAGATCCAACCAGTCCTTTCTAAAGGAGATCAGTCCTGGGTGTTCTTTGGAAGGACTGATGCTAAAGCTGAAACTCCACTACTTTGGCCACTTCATGCAAAGAGTTGACTCATTGGAAAAGACCCTGATGCTGGGAGGGATTGGGGGCAGGAGGAGAAGGGGACAGCAGAGGATGAGATGGCTGGATGGCATCACTGACTCAATGCACATGAGTTTGGGTGAACTCCGGGAGTTGGTGATGGACAGGGAGGCCCGGAGTACTGCAATTCATAGGTTCGCAAAGAGTCGGGCACGGCTGAACTACTGAACTGAACTGAACTGAAAGTTCTGAAGAAATGGGATAATATAGCATTATTTAATTTTAATTTGCTATTACATTGCTATGTTAAAGCAGTTCTTAGTTACACCCATTCTTATGGAGGAGATAGATTCTTGACATAAATAATGAGTCAATTTTTTATTTCCCCTCAACTGTCAAACATTTACTTTCAAAACTATTTTGCCCTCCCATAACATGCTTTGCTTATTTGAAAGCAGCTCAGATATATGCTGGGATTCAAATAAAGTAATAATTTTGGGCTAAACATTTGTGAGGGCTAATTCACAAATCAATGATTCAGTTCAGTTCTGTCACTCAGTCGTGTCCAACTCTGCAACCCCATGAATCACAGCACACCAGGCTTCCCTGTCCATCACCAACTCCTAGAGTTCACCCAACTCATGTGCATCTAGTCAGTGATGCCATCCAGCCATCTCATCCTCTGTCGTCCCCTTTTCCTCCTGCCTCCAATCCCTTCCAGCATCAGAGTCTTTTCCAATGAGTCAACTCTTCACATGAGGCGGCCAAAGTACTGGAGTTTCAGCTTTAGCATCAGTCCTTCCAAAGAACACCCAGGACTCGTCTCCGTTAGGGTGGACTGGTTGGATCTCCTTGCAGTCCAAAGGACTCTCAAGAGTCTTCTCCAACACCACAGTTCAAAAGAATCAGTTCTCTGGCGCTCAGCTTTCTTCACAGTCCAACTCTCACATCTATACATGACCACTGGAAAAACCATAGCCTTGACTAGATGGACCTTTGTTGGGAAAGTAGTATCTCTGCTTTTGAATATGCTATCTAGGTTGGTCATAACTTTCCTTCCAAGGAGTAAGCTCTTTTAATTTCATGGCTGCAATCACCATCTGCAGTGATTTTGGAGCCCAAAAAAATAAAGTCTGACACTGTTTCCACTGTTTCCCCACAAAACTGAAGTTCCTTTTTTATGGTTAGACATGTGCCAATGAAATGCATCTCACTAATTTCAGTTCCCTTATGGATTTAATGGGATTATGTTATTTTAAAAATAGTTTAATACCATTTGACTGTATAGGTTTCTTCCAGCTTAAGACTATTACATCATCAAGATGGTCCGTTTTTGTCCACCTAGGGGGACTCACTCCTTCAGGCACATCTTCTTTTGTTCTGGCTCTAACTGCCTTGCTGAATCCTCGCCCATAGCGATTCCATGCAGAAATCCTATACTCATACATCATGTAGGGCTCCAGGTTCACATCTGGAAAGACAGAAAATCAGACAGTGAAGTTTTTTCAAAAAATTAAAAAACTTTTTTACCATCCTATTGAAAATGAATGTCAAAACCTTTAAAGAGTTAAAAATAAATGCCTAATGTTCTAATCCCAGTGTATGTAAATAAAAACTTGAATGTCTTTACTTTCTGAATCATAACAAACATTGTGTTTATTACAATATTTAGAAATATGAAAGACACAGAGATATGAAATTGCATAGAATAGAATTCACCTTTCTGAATAGAGAGCTATGGATACATTAGAAAACAGATTGAAAAATAAAAGCATCCAACTAATATACATTAGATGTTAATGCTTCCCAAGTTCATGATCTTTTCTGCATGAGGCAGGTTTGGCAACATTCTTTTATAATTTTATTATTATAAGCTTTACCAATTATTACATTGTCAATATTACTTTATTAAATTACTATATGAATTATAATGTAGTTATGAGATACAGGAATTGAAACTTAGCACATCATGATACCATTTTAGTGAATAAAAATGAATTCACACTCCATTATACATACTGTATATTGGAGAAGGCAATGGCAACTCACTCCAGTACTCTTGCCTGGAAAATCTCATGGACAGAGGAGCCTGGTAGGCTACAGTCCGTGGGGTCGCTAAGAGTCAGACATGACTGAGCAACTTCACTTTCACTTTTCACTTTCGTGCACTGGAGAAGGAAATGGCAACCCACTCCAGTGTTCTTGCCTGGAGAATCCCAGGGATGGGGGAGCCTGGTGGGCTGCCATCTATGGGGTCGCACAGAGTCAGACACGTATATACTGCACTACGTATTCTTCCTTCCATCTTCCACCAAGCCAGAAAACAAAAATCAAACCAACCAATCTAATTAAAACAACAAAGCCAACTTGCTAAGATTTTTGGTCTGGCTAAAGTTTTAGATAATTATCCACATGATTCAATGGTGTCTCAAAAGGTGTCTGAAACGTCTTAGTTCAATTTTGATGTTTAATAACTTTGGAAGTATAAATGCTACAAATTTACCAAAAACATTCCTTGAAAGTTTATTTAAATCTGCTTTCTACTTAATTAATTCTGTGAATTTTGAAAATGTACATGTACACCTGTGGTGGATTCATGTCAATCTATGCCAAAACCAATACAGAATTGTAAAGTAAAAATTAAAAATAAATAAATAAATAAATAAATAAAAAAGAAAATGTACATGTGTATTTTTGTGCGGCAGTTTCTGATAACTCTTTCTTAGACAGGAGGGTCAGAAGAGGTCCTCCTTGGCTGCCAGGCCACCTGCCATATCTCCATTGGATACAGGTTAATTCTCAGCTCCATCTACTTGGGTTATTTTATCACATTCTCTTTACATGCATCTCCTTACAATAAACCCTACTCTGCCTCTTTTATAGAATCAGTATGAAAATAAAATTCAGTAAGTTATGTTGCAGAACTTCACAAAATATAAATTGCTATAAAAATGTATTTCTGTCTTCATTTTTCTCAGGGTAACTGGTACCTGTGATGACCACCACTGAGTTCCCAGGTCTCCCTTCTGTCCAGAGACCTCTTGGTCAGAGTCTACATTTCTCAGTTATCTTTGCAACTTGGTGTAGTCACATGACTTATCAACAATGGAAGGAGTGTGGGAAATGACATAGGCAATTTGTGCACTTTCTAAAGAGGAAATCACTTACCTTGCATTTGCATTCTTATCCCCTTCTGATGGGCTAGAACTAGGGTGTTGTGGTAACTCAGGCTGTACCACTTGGAAGCATGATGTGGAATCTAGATCCTAAATGACCCTGTGGGAGTGAGCTTCCCAGAATGTCCACTGGCCCACAAATATTAACTCGAGTTTTGAATATCTTGTATAGTAGATTAAACTACTCATTACAAGTACCTGTTATTCTGTACATTTCAAGCCCACATTTCCATTTCTATCTATGGCAGCTCTCCACACTTCATTCCTGTTTTTTCCTCCACTGTATTTCATTCTCCTTTGACTCTCTCATGTCTTATCCTGTATTTTCCCATAAGGGCTGGTTTTTCAAAGACATTCCCAGCCCATAAAAGCATTTTTTTTTTTTTTTTGGCTTACACATAAGAAATCATTTGTTGAAATTTTACCTTTCCTCAATCATCTCTCTCATTTCTCAGAGCTCTTTGTTCTTTGCCAGATTTTTTAACTCTCCTTCTTTCGTCTTTTACTTGCAAACTCAAAATCATTTTATACATTACATGGTGCTAATATTCTGATAATTGAGGGTGTTGGGTATTAGGAGTGTATGTTCGTTCAATATTTACTTGTTAACTGCTGAAATGTCCCATACATATTTGTCTTCAATTTTTTTTTTAGCTGACAGAACAATCCTTCCAAAAATGTGTATATAACTGTGTCATCCATTGCTTAAAAAGTTTTACTATCCACTCATTGTTGCATAAAGGTGAACTCTTTAGTGTGGCCTCAGAGGGCTTAATTATATGAGCCCTGCTCTCTGGCCTCTTCTCCATGACTTTCTCTGCCTTATACATGCTACATCCATATTGAGATACTGTTGTTTTTCAGACATGCTCAGCTTCCTCTTGCTTCCTATACTTTGCATGTGGTTCTCTCTCTGCCTGGTTCACCTCCCATTCTCTCCTCAGGCATAATATCCTCTTGAAGTCTTTCCTCCTTCCTCACCTCTCCAATCTAGTTTAGGTGTCTTTGTCATATTCTTCAAAATTATCCTACGCTAACCTCTATCATAGAACTTATCTGCACATCATTTCTCATATTAGAGATAATTACATATTTGTTTCCCCATCTCTTCCTATTAGCTTCAAATCCCTGATGGAAATTCCTATTTGTTTTAGAGGTCCTGGTATGAAGGGCTTCCCTAGTAGCTCAGATGGTAAAGAATCTGCCTGTCCTGGTATACTGACTGGTTATTAGTAAGGATTTAATAAACTTCTTTGATAAATAAAGGATTGTATGAACAAATGAATTTTGGTCAGCACTGGTGGTAGGTTTAAATTGCCAATCTCTTAAAAAAAAACTGACTTTTTTAGTCTATATTGGTCTCAGTGGAATTTGAGCATCATTCAAATGCTTAAATTTTTTCATGAAGAAGAAAATTTTATCATTTTTCATTTTCAATTACTGTTTTCCAGTAGGCAAAATATCTGAAATATGGTCATTAAAAGCTTTCACAATATTATATCAGTAGTTGGAAACAACTATTCTCTTCTGGAGAGGTCTATCGCAAATATGTCACAAAAATCCTTCAAAATCTTGACCCTGTTTTAAAAAGGCAGATAAAAGTACAGAATTATCTTAGAAGGAAACAAAGTAAGTTTTAAATGAGGGTTTCAGCTTGAAGGCGGTTGGGAGCACCCAGAAAGGAGCCCTACGCTGTGTGCAGTCCTTATGTCTGCTGCTCCTGACAACGATGTGATATGAACCTCAGTTTCCCCCATAAGTTACTTTTATTTACATGAATTAAATCTATAACAGGGGCTGGGAGGAGATTAGTGCTCCAACTGTCTTCTATCCTGAGGCTTTTCCCAATTAAAGGCATTACAATAAATATTTTTTATTTGCTTACAGTGTGATAAATCTAAAAGGTAAACAGGGCCGTTCCTTTCGTGGGAGAGATGAGACAAGTGTCCCGCTACCTATGAGGCATGGTAGGGGTGGTGAATGGCTTGATCATGTGTCACAGGAGCACAGAAGGGAGAGGGGGCTGGACTTGGGAAGTTTTCACTGCAGACGTGAATTCTGACCTTGTCCTTGAGTGTGACAGTTAAGAAACACATTTCAGGTGTAACCAACAGCCTGAAGGAGGTTGGGAGCACCCAGAAAGGAGCCCTACACTGTGTGGAGTCCTCTTATATTTGCTGCTCCTAACAATGATGTGATATGAGCCTCACTTGTCCCATAAGTTACTTTTATTTACAGATCTGACCTTTGGTTTCCTCATCTGTTAAATGGTCATACTTACCTGATTGCTTTGAGGGTAAGTTAGGTAAGGTTTAAAAATGCCTAGCGCAAAGTGGTGGTGGTGGGGGTGGGGGGAGGGAGGAGTGGGTTGGGATTTCGGGGTTGGGAGATGCAAACTATTATATATAGAAGAGATAAACAACAAAGTCCTACTGTAGAGGACAGGGAGCTATATTCAATATCCTGTGATTAACCATAATGTAAAAGAATTTTAAAGTACACACACACACATAACCAAATCACTTTGCTGTACAGCAGAAATTAACACACACTGCAAATCAATTAACACACACTGTAAATCACCTGTACTTTAAAAAATGCACAACACCGGAACTAAATAATACTCAGTAAACTTTATTTCCCTACCTTCCCTCCCTAATCTACTCCCTCTCCTCCCAGTATCCTGCCTTATTATTTTCCTTCTCAAGAATTGCCATTAGTACAGGCAATGGAGTCCTGATGGAATGGAGTGGAATTTGTTTGACTTTAGCTTGCTTGAATTATGTCACTTACATGTATTCTATTTCACTCTAAATAGATGTGTGTACACACATATATACACACAGCTGCACACACACACTTAATTTTCGAAAAACAGAAACTTAAGTAAGGCCTTAAGTAAATGGTTGAATAAAAAAAAGTGAATAGATGGCAGAACTATTTTGGAGATAATCCTAAAATTCACAGCATTTTTCTCTACACTCAGCTAAGCCTGAGGATCACTAGTTTGGACTAATGCTTTAAGGCTGAGATGGGGCTTAGAAATTACTATTTTCCATAACCATAAAGGTTCTTACTCCCAAGATGGTGGCCGTCCTGGGGAACACCCCCAAAAAGACTATGGGAGAGCACAGCCTCTGGACCCAGACTGAAGAGGAAAGGGAATACGGATTTCACTGAGCACTCTGTCTCCTCCTCGGAATGACGCTGTCAGGTCTCAATGAACAAGCGTGTTTCTGCCTCCTTTATGCTTGCAAGAATAACATTAACAACATTCATTCATGGCATCTGTTGAAAGTCTGCATTCAAACTTTTGAGAAAATCAGGCTCATTTAAAATTAACTGTGTATACCATAAAAAGTCACAAAACTAATTTATCCCTCCGTTCTTTATTCTCTATGTGCTTACTTTAAAATACCTTCCTATTTAAAGTTAGACTTAAAAGTTGTTTTAACTACTAACTTTGAACAGTTCCAGATTGTACCTTTAATTACCTGGTAATTAGCTGGCTCCTAAGTATGATGAAATTAATTGATACGAGGTGAAGGAAAGAGATGAGGTCAGAGGGAAATAAATCTACATTTTCAACAGCCTGTCACTCTCCTTTCTAAGCCATAGGCAGGTTGGCTCCCTCTCTGTTACCTGTGAAAGAGAGTGTGTTTACACTTCCCGTATGGACAGTCTCTTCAGCAGATGAACATATTTCTTCCATTGAATCCTTCCTGACGGAATTGTGAGATCCTCTGATCACAGAACAAACGTGGCTGGTAGAGTTGAAGTCGCACCTGCCGCAGTGTGCTGTGGCTTCCATGGATGTCGGGCAGAGGGTTCTGCATTCTTTTGTTTCCTAAGTCAGATGGTAGAGGTGGGGAGAGTGGGGGCAGGGGGAAGGAGATTTAATACTTTCGTTTAGACATGGGTGGGCTAGGTTTCTACAACTCTCAAATGAAATTTTCTTCTGCTTAGTTCATGAGTGACTATCTCAAAATTCTTAAAAAAGAAATGAAGGCAGTCTGTATTACTAGAAAGAGAAGTTACTTTGAAATGACACACATTTAGACTCATAATCGTTTTGCAACTTATTAGTGCTGTGACCTTGAACAAGTCTCTTATACTTTCAAAGCCTCAGCTTCTTCCGTGAAAGAATGGAAGTTCAATTTACTATATGGGTTTGTTGCATGACTCAAATGACAGAATGTAAATGTCTTACACTTAGTAGATACACTATAAATAATAATAGTAGTCATTATTTTATTATTGTTGCTTTGACACTTTTCTGATGGAATTTTTGAGAAAAAATAAAATAAAGAATGTGAAATTTGAGAATCTGTGCTTCGTGTGCTCTTAGGAATGTTGGACCAATGAGAAGTAGTCTACATCCAAGTTTTATAAAATTTAAATATTTCATAAACTGTCATTATAATCATTATTATTTATATGTGTAAACTTTTTATCTGGTGAATCTCTGGGCTTTTTGTAGTTATTGATATGTATAAGTAGGCTTTATGCTCAGAAAATGAAATACTTCATCATCTAAAATTACAGGAGATAGAAATAAGGCAATATTTCTACAAGGCAAAGTTCTACTTCATTTTCCTTTTATATAGGTAGCATAACTTATTTAAAATCATTCTTGCTATTTAAAAGTGGTCTACATTGAATCTCTCTATTATCTAAAATAAGTTAATTTTCCCAAAGATCATGAAAATAAAGCTGCTCAGAAAAATATAGTTGGATTTCCACTTAAATATGGTGAATTGAACACATGCATTTATCTTCACTTCCTCTTAAAGCCCAACCAAATGACAATAAAGGAATATAGAAAGTCTAAGGAAGAGAACTAACACCTGTTTTTTGGGATGTGGATGTATGTGACAGAGACAATGGTGTGTGCCCGGGAATGTCCATTTCTGCCTTTTCTCCCTAGGGACACTAGATTTTCCAGTCTGACTACAAGAGGAGGAGTCATGTGACCAGAAGCATCTGTGTGATGGTGTTCAGAAGAGATGCTTTCTGTGTCCAAGGAAGACTGTACATGTACAGTCATCTACTCTTTTCCTTTTCTCACAAGATGGAAGGGACTTGGATTCCTGAGACACTGCATGGAGGAGAGCTTCTGAAACCACACTGGACTAACCTGTGAAAAGTTAAAAAAATTCCTTTTGTTGACCCACTCCATACATGAGGACATCTGCTTTCACCTTGGCATTGTTCGATGTGTTATAGAAAAAAACATAATTTAGTGCTTTGAAGTTGAATGTTTCCTTACTAACAACAACAAAACCCTAAAGTATAAAGTGGCATTGGCTTCAGGTTAAGCAAGTGGTGGCAAAGAAATCTGTAGTGAGTTTTGGGAATCTGAGAAGGTCTGTTATGCTGTGGCTAAATGTTTGGCAATACTCGGCTCTGGGATGACTGTCAAAGCAAGCCAGGTATCCCTGAATTCACTGTTCTGGGCAAGACAGCATAGGCTAGTACATGAGCCTGTGTACATGTGTGGTTATGGCTGCATTTGGCAAAGTATTAAAAAACTGGGAGAAACTTAGAAAATAATTTGTGAAGCTTTAAAGAGAAAATAGAGAGGCTTCCTTGGAAGCTATAAGCCACAGTGGGAAAACTAAATAAAAGTCTGCATACTGCTCAGTGAGAACCCCTCGTTTCTACTGGATTCCCCATATGGTGGCTGGATATGTATCCCATCCCGACCTAGGATGGAGCATTTAAGGATACTTCATTAATCACACCTATTGAGGATTCTTGGTAATGTGATTTACTGACAAAAAGCCATCTTGCCATAATGAGGACCCTACTGTGTTCCCCACCAATGGATTTCTACATATAACAACATGTCAGTCAATCTCCAATGGAAAAAAAGAAGTTTAAAAACATAGAAAAAAAGTCAGAGGAAGCAAAAACAAAACAAGGAGAAGAAGAAAATGAAATAGTACCAAGCTTAAACCATAATGGAGAAGAATATGAAAAAGCACACACACACCCCCACACACACAAAAAAAAACTGAATCACTTTGCTGTACAGCAGAAATGAACACAACACTGTAAATCTACTATACTTCAATAAAATAAATGAGAAAACCAAAATTTTATAGGCAAAACATAGTATCAAACAAACAAGCAAGACAATTCAAAGGACAAAGCAAACAATTTAAAAAGCAACAACAGAATGAATATTTTCAGAATGAGAAAAGACATTTCATGGATGAAATAAGAGTAGGAAGCCATAAATAAGTAATAATTGGGAAAAAAGAAAGTGCCATCAAAAACTAAAAAAAAAAAAAAAAAGATAGCCAAAAAAAAACTCCGCAACAAATCAATAGAATGGTGGAAAGATAAAGTTAAGACAATATCTTATAACACTGAAAAAGATGAGTCAACGGGCAAGAAACGAGAAGGAAAAAAATTAAAATATCAGTTAAGGAAGTCCAACACCCAACTTATCAGTGAAAAGAGAGACAAAAGAGGGAGCAAATTATCAAAGAAATAATAAAATAGCATTCCCCAGAACTGCAGACCATGAGGCTCCACCCTGAAAAAGTCCACAAGACGTATATTATTATCAATATTAATAATGGTGATAATAGCATATACATAGAGGCACATTGTCATGACATTTTAGAAAAGCAGAAAAAAGAGGACGTCTTAAAAATTGTTGGGAAAAACAACATGGTTACCTACAAAGAGACAGGAATCGGAATAGTTCGGAATAACAATAGCAGTTTAAAAAAATCAGAAAAGGATTCAAAATCCTGAGCAGAAATAATGGTTTTCTTTTGAGTTGTACACCTAGACAAGCTATCAATCCAGTGGGAAGGAGAATCACAATAATTTCAGATATCAAGCTTTCAAAATATTTACCTTTCACGTACCTACACCCAGAGAGTCAATTCTTCATGAAGAAGGGACAGCTGGGGCTCAGAATACAGGGAGACCAACACAGAGAAGGAGGAAAGAGATTTCCCAAAGAGACAGCTTTGGGAAACTGGCTGGGACAGCCATGCAGAAACCCCACAGAGATCCAGTCCAGACTGGAGCAGGAGTTGGAAGACTCTAGAAAGGTCTTCAGGAAACAAAATTGAGTCTAGAGATTGAGTTTCACCTATGACGTACTGCTTGATTCAGCATTTAAAAATTTTTTTCCTGATCACAACCATTTAAATATGAATTTTAAATACAAGTGTTAGTTGGTCTTCACAGTGCCAATTCAAGCCACCTTAAAACATCACAGGTATATCCTGAATGTCTCCTTGTAACAGAAGCTGTGTCTTCCTGACCAAAACCAGATGCCTGGGAATCAAATGTGAGGTGGACAATACTGAAACTTATAGGTGTGAATGAGGCTTCCCTGGTGGCTCAGCCAGTAAAGAATCTGCCTGCACTGCAGGAGATCTGGGTTTGATTCCTGAGTCAAGAAGATCCCCTAGAGAAGGAAAGGGCAACCCATGCCAGTATTCTAGCCTGGGAAATCCCATGGATAGAGGAGCCTGATGGGCTACAGTCCATAGGGTCACAAAGAGCGGGGCATGACTGAGCTACTAACACGAAATGAGTTGTGAATGATGGTGTCATTTCTGAAACTAATAGGTTTTCTATCTTCATTTTTCAAACATGAATGCCCCTTTAAGGAGAGTTTTCTACATAGATCCTTCCTAACTTGTTATTTCAAAGGCATATTCTTGCAACATTACCAGTTCTTTAAGACTGGTAATAAAAGTAATAATAAGTAAGTATTTTTATAAGTAATAAAAATATTACTTAAGAAAAATGTCCTAGTCCAAACTTCTGAAAACACTGGCCTGGAATAAACTTAAACTTTAGAAACATAGTGTTGATTATATTTCTTTCATAGAACTGGCTAATTAAAGTTTTATTCAAATCAGAACGATTCTTAAAATTTATTTATTTTTAATTGGAAGATAATTGCTTTACAATGATGTGTTGGTTTCTGCCATACATCAACATGAATCAGCCATAGTATACATATGTTCCCTGCCTTCTGAGCCTCCCTCTCACCTCTCATCCCTCTAGGTTGTCACAGAACACCAGATTTGAGTTCCCCCAGTCATTCAGCAAATTCCCACTATCTTTTTTACAAATCGTAACATATGTTTCAAGGTTACTCTCTTAATTCAATTCGTCCCACCCTCTCCTTCCCCAACTGTGTCCACAAGTCTGCTGCTGCTGCTGCTGCTAAGTCGCTTCAGTTGTATCCGATTATGTGCAACCCCATAGATGGCAGCCCACCAGGCTCCTCCATTCCTGGGATTCTCTAGGCAAGAACACTGGAGTGGGTTGCCATTTCCTTCTCCAATGCATGAAAGTGAAAAGTGAATGTGAGGTCGCTCAGTCGTGTCCGACTCTTAGCGACCCCATGGACTGCAGCCCACCAGGCTCCTCTGTCCATAGGATTTCCCAGGCAAGGGTACTGGAGTGGGGGGCCATGTCCACAAGTCTATTTGCTATGAAATCAGATCGACTTTTAAAAAAATTTGTAGACAAAAATCCTCATTATTTTTATTGAGCATTTTGTATGATTATTCACTTCCATGAAGTATCTATTCTCTTCCACAGTGTTATGTGTTAATATTCATTGCTGCAAAGTGCTTGCCAGGGCCCTAAAACTCTCAAGACTTATGGTCCATTCCATGTCCATGATGCTCACACCAAGACTGTATAATTACTTCCGTCATCAAGATCTCTTCCATTGTCTTTGATGAAAGCAGCCGTTTTTAGCCATCGAAGGGGACGACAGAGGATGAGATGGCTGGATGGCATCACTGACTCGATGGACGTGAGTCTGAGTGAACTCCGGGAGTTGGTGATGGACAGGGAGGCCTGGTGTGCTGCGATTCATGGGGTCGCAAAGAGTCGGACACGACTGAGCGACTGAACTGAACTGAACTGAATGACAAATAAATGTTCCTAGTCCTTTCCTTAAAATGATGGGTTTCTGGAGTCTGGGGTCAAGTTTAATGCTAACAAATAAGGCATGGCTGCATGTGAAACATCTCAACGGACAGACATAAATGATGTGCCCATAGGGTTATTCATTTTTGTGGTTGGCTAGCTTTTGCTGAACTTGCACTGTCTCTAGGAATATGAAATAAACACAACTAAGTGAATCTGCTGGACCTGAAGTCTCTCTTAAAAGAAAGTGAAGTTCTATGGTTGGGGGACTAGAGGAAAGAAGCTAAATTTCTTTTCATCTCCATCCACAACACCATGCCCGCTCTTTCAGCATCTCAGACTTTCTGTCTGCACTAATCTGAAGTGCTGGTAAAGCTGAGAACAGCTAATCATTATTAATTCCTTTAGAATTCATTGCAATAACATCAATCATAGCTAACTCATTTGGTATTAATATGGATGTAATGTGAAAATGAATAATGCACACAGGAGTTTTTATATTCCTATTTTAGAAAAATAGTTATGAACAATGTATTTCTCTTTCCATTGTCAAATCAGTGCCTCTGAGAGGTTTTCTATCAATTACCTTCATCATCATTCCAGTTGAAATCTTGTCAGAGCAAACATATTTCAAAGGATTATATCCAACTCCATTACAGCATTCCTGGCTCTTTGGAATAAGTTCAGTCTCACAGCATTTTACTGGCACTGGGTCATTCTTTTTAACATGTGCTTTAGACTCTCCACTGGAAGCTGAGCAGCATATGGTATCTGACATATTCACATAATCCAGCCCACAACAGAACATCCCTGCAACAATAAAATGTTATATATGAATATGAAATTAAAAAAAGAGAAGAAAACTGAGGCTGCTATAAAGTTTGGTATAAAAATGTCAGACTCAGACTGAAATGGTACAATAGCTCAGGTAGCATTTCCCTAGCACGGTGATTTAAATGTACAGTGAGGGGTCCTTCTGTCTAGGGCTCTTGCACTAGACACTAATTAGGTAACACACAAGAGGAAGTGTACTAAAAATCATTCAGCAGGGTGCCAAACTTCTCTGAAGCTCCATAAAAAAAATGATCTGATTTCTGTCATGAGAATTACCTACCCATTTTGTGATGATAACATCTTGTTATGGAAGAAGTGGCAGTTAAACCACAGAAACTCAGAAGAAATCTCTAGAAATTCACAAAGGAGAAGAAGTCACCCAAGCACTCTGGGATAAGAGGCTAGGCAGTGGAGAGGGAGCACCATCCTAGAACTGGAGACATTGCCTAAGCATCGTGTAGGTTTCTGCCTGCCTTTGTCTAAGATACAGATAGATGCTCCTTGTGAATCCAGCAGCAACTGTAGCCATCCTTGGATGATAAGAGAGATTTGTGTTCAAAACCAGTTGATCATACTCACTGATCAGGTAAACCAGTTGGCCAGCATTTTTTTTTTCAGCTGCAAGTGGATCCATTGCTAGATATGGGTAAGGGGTACAGGGCGGTGGCAGAAAGACGTTGTGGAGACAGTCATTGACCCCCAGTTCTCAATGAAAGACAGGTGTACCTGAAGTACCAAAGAGCCTCCTTTTCCCCACCCAGTTCAGTGTAACTTCCTGAGTTCACATCATTTAGATCTTGCAATAGAAGAGACACAGCAAAAATATAGACATAAAAAGGCTGAATAAGCAAACAATGCTCTAGAGTCAGATTAAACTAGAAATTAAGGTACCTATACCCCATGTCACCAGGCTATCATAGTAGAATTTAAATCCAGTTACACAGCAGTGCAATGTGATGAATGATTTATTTTAATTATAATTTTGTTTATTTATTATTAGTCCTGACTGATAACACAAAGAGACTCAACTTCAAAGTGCCCTGGGGTCCTAAATTGTTTAATCTGGTCCTGTACATATATCTACACTATGAAATAGCCCCCTAATAACAGAAAAATGAATTTTAAGTACTTTTTAGATTATATTTAAAAAATCACCAAAAGTAGACACTGATTTGACACATGCCTTAAGAAAGATGTTTGTCCACTCATGACTCCAAAGGACCCTATCACTGACCTTTCTACTTTGAAAAAAAGTTCAATATTAAAACATTTTAAGTTTGATTAATAATATACATTGATCATTACTGCATTTCATCACCATGTTTATCACATGGACATGTGATACGTGTCCTGAGTAATTGGTTTAAAGGTAAACTGTAGGTTTTTTTGGTACTTTAGTATTAATTTTAGTTGTTTGTAACATTTCCAGGGAAAGTTTCTTCAGAAAAATATATACTGCAGGGCTATCATTGTAGTCTGAGTCTTGATTATGATGGGTAAAATTCACATATACACACACAAAAAAATCCACAGCTTCAAGTTTTATATTGTTTGCGCTTTTTTTTTTTCTGCTGCTTTCTGATCAGACATTTAAATACAACCTTGGATTCTTTGCTGTCATTTTTTTTTCTCTAGCACTTTTCTTAAAGTAATTCATGTTTCTATTTTAAAGAGCAATCAAAATCTGAAAACCGACCCTTTAGGGAGCAGAATACATTCTCCCCCTCCACTCCCAAATTACTTTATGGTTCTACCATGCTTTCAGTATAAAATCAAAATGCAGACATTGACCTAATTCCAAACTCCTAATCAGTCATTTGATCGCTCTGAGGGACTTTTGACAGGTCAACTAAAATTTTGATAATGAATTGTTTTTACACTAGAAAAAAAAAAAGATGCATTCTTTCACAAAGAGCTTCATCTTTGTTTCACTGAATTAAAATTTTCAGCCAAGATTTCACTCACATAACAAGAAGTGACTCCCTTTCTAGTTTCTTTGGTAAACCATTACTTCTTTAATTATTATCAACCTTGTTCCAGTGTGATAAATTGCTAATTACTTAATACCCTAATCAGCGTTCATTCTTTGCACAGATAAACTGTGACAGTGCCATTAATTTAAATAGTAATTTCACTTAATGGCCAGAACGGCACACCAGATTTTTATGCAGCATTTTCTGAAGACTGCATCCATCACTGCAATATTCTGACATAAAGATGTCTGACGTGCACTAACTCACTTAGGGAGAGCAGATGTTGCCGAGCAGAGCTTGGTAGTAATTCCCATAGTGCATCACTTCAGCATGAATGAACTGCAAATTCAGAGACACTCTTCTGAAACTGCATTGCAATAACTTTTGACCCTATCTAATTTATCACATGGAGCACTTGACTTTTGAACTTTGACACAGAGAAGGCACAGTTTTAAATATGCCCAAAGAAAAACAAAATGGGTCATGTATTATTGATGGATTGATCTATACTTCCAGAGGCTCTTCATTAAATTTGTACAAATGTGGAGATTCTCTTTGAACAAGATGCAGATATTATTAAAAGGGTAGAGTAAGCACTGAACTATTAGATATTTCTCTTTGAGATCAAACAACCTATATTATATAGTTTTCCAAACTGTATATATAACCAATGGATAGCTTCCACTGTATTGGATACAACTGAAAAATAGTGAAGGAAATAATTTTTTTACTCATAATATTATGAATACTTCCAATATGTTACCAACACTTACTTATTGTCCATGGCTGAAAGAAGAACATTTACAAATATCTAATCCTGATTAGTTTCTAAATCATTAATTCTATAAAACAAGTGCTCCATTAAAAAAAAAAAAGCCCAAGAATTAGCATGCTTTTGAGATAGAAATAATAGTCATAAAAAACAGAGTCTGGAATATGACAAATCATTGTGGAACTCTGGGATTGACCATGGAGACCACATTTTAAGCCATGGGGTTATATTTCAGATTTAGAAGAATGTTAAAAAAAAAAAAGATTACTTGTGTTTAGTCATTCTAAGGACAAACATAATGTTGATGGCAGAACATGAAAGAAAAGAAATGCATTTTTCTTCACCAGCAGATGGCTCTAAGACTAACCCCACAAAACTGAGGGTAGGGTGAAAACATTTCCCAAATCATTGCAGTGTATTTCATAGCGTTTATATATTACACTTTTCAAAAGTTCATTATGTCATATGGAAATCTTTCTGGGAACTCTTCTTTCAATACAGGTCTTACACAATGTCTTTCTGTAATGTATTTTCCTCTTTGCAAAGTCCCCAAATCCCATCTATGTAACAGGATTAGCCATTCATTCTACAGCTGTCCCAGTCAAGGATATGGAAACTCAGAACCTTATTCTAGAAGAGTTTCAACCCAGAGTTTCAAACCCAAGACTGCATGGACAACACAGATAACAGAACTAAAGCAATCTGTTCTCAAGGTATGTCATCGTCAGTTCCTCTTGGCTAACAGAAAATCTTGTCCTTTCAGCATGACAGAGAGGCTTTAATTTTCATCTTTTAATATGAAGGGGTATAATCAAGTCAAACTCAAGACTGATGGCACAAATGATAAAACCATATAAGCAAACACTACGAATAAAAAGAGTAATAAAGAGGTTGAAAATATAGTCAAAGAAAATGGTTAATACACATCCACCGAAATGACGAGCCTGACTTTCATCCCGAGGTACCTGTATAACACTCCTACACAACTCATCTGCCCAGAGAGAGCACTAAAAACATAAACGCTACCCCAGCACTTCTGTTCCAACAGCATCTGTTAATTCACTCCATTTATAAAATACATATTGACAAAGACAACTGAACTGGGACCAGGGAGATTTGATTTGGTGTGAGAAAGTCAATTCAATGTGATTTTGTTAAAGGGCTCCTGCAGGCAAATAAAAGAGTTTAAGTAATAAAGTACATAAAGAGATGTTTTATGAGCCAGCCCGGTCTTGTGGCAGGCACACAATGCCAGGCAGGGAGAGAGGCCAGGCTTAGGAACAATATTATGAGATCCAAACCCTCATGCAGCAGGTATGGTGCTGCTAGGTTGAGGAGAGAAAGGGCCATATGGATATTCTGGAAGGTCATTGAGGTCATAATCATTAGGGGCGACAGGAGGGAGCGGCAACAGGGAGAGGAAAAAAAGACATGTGGAACGTGTCTATTTTCAGTGAAACCTGCAGGGAGGTCAAGAGACTAAAAAGAGATTTTTTTTTTTTTTCCTTTTTAAAAGGCTCATTTCTTCAGTCCACCATGATTACTAGAGTTAGCGGAACTGTCAAAGGTCAGGAGGACTGTGGAGCTAATTTTGAGTCACAGGAATTAAGGAATATCACAGTTTGCTTAAGAAATATTTGGATAGTATGGGTATCTTATTGAAATTTGGGGATTCTGAAGTTTGGGCCCATGAATGGACTTCAAGGGCATGTGAAATAGCAGGCAAATTTTTGGGTCTATCCTACATATTACTATTTGAAGTGAGGGTATGCCACTTTCAAAAGACTCTACCAGGAGTGTACAACATTCAAAAGATTCAGAACCTTGTCCTAGTGGACAATCTATGCTTAGGAAAGGCACTTTGGGCAAGAATGTTTTAACAGACTTAAATTTGCTTTTGTTTTTGGCAATAGTGTTTTAAGGGACTTATCTTTCTGTCTCCTTCACATCCATTTTGTCACTCAAATCTGATTTATCTCAAATCACAGTTATTATTATCTCATCAACTCTTCCCTGAGTACCAAACAAGGTTCAAATCCTTTTGGCTCTTCAGTTTTATCTCCCTCTATTTGCTTACATGCTGTGTCTACCTCCAATAAACCCAACTGCTCACCCCTACCTAGACATGCTTTACAGGCTGCTAATTTCACACTTCAGCTCAGGCTATGCTCTCTAGCTGAAACATCCTTCTTCCATCCGTGCATCTCAAAATCTCACTCCTTGTTTGTGGTTCTGATTCTGTAGTTTAGCTTTCTTCATCACTTTGGATGGAGTGATCACTCAGTTTTAAGACTATGCTTATATATTCATCCTTCTCATATGCCTATGTTTAACCATACAGGCACTTTTCTCCTTGATTAGATTGCAGGTCCTTAAGAATAGAAATAGAATCTTAGCCATTTTATACCCACAAAACACTGAGAATATTTTGAATATAATCACAACACAATATAAATTTATTGAATGAAAGAATATGGCAATTGACTAAAAATAAAAACAACAGTACAGCAACAATGTTAAAATGAGACAGTGCTGCTGTTTTAAAACTCTGTTCATTATGATATTGGGGGGCAACACTTTTGCATCCCCACTTCTCTACAACAATGGTTCTGTCTTTAATGGATCTGTTTTCAGATCCATTAACTCATCCAAAGGAATAAGAGTTACTCAACTGATTAGTCACAGTACAGGATAACTAACTAATGGTCATGATTTCCTAGTAGAGTAAGCCTTAAGGCATTGATTCTTAAAGTTTGATGTCAGGACCCCTTTATACTTTCACAAATAAACCAGGATTACAAATAGCTTTTGTTTATGTGGGTTATATTTGTTGATATTTACTAGATTAGATCCTATCACTTCATGGCAGATAGATGGGAAAACAGCAGAAACCGTGGCTGACTTTATTTTCTTGGGCTCCAAAATCACTGTAGATGGAGATTGCAGCCATGAAATTAAAAGATGCTTACTCCTTGGAAGGAAAGTTATAACCAACCTAGACAGCATATTAAAAAGCAGAGACATTACTTTGCCAACAAAGGTCCGCCTAGTCAAGGCTATGGTTTTTCCAGTGGTCATGTATGGATGTGAGAGTTGGACTATAAAGAAAGCTGAGCGCTGAAGAATTGATGCATTTGAACTGTGGTGTTGGAGAAGACTCTTGAGAGTCTCTTGGACTGCAAGGAGATCCAACCAGTCCATCTAAAGGAGATCGTCCTGGGTATTGGAAGGACTGATGCTGAAGCTGAAACTCCAATACTTTGGCCACCTGATGCGAAGAGCTGACTCATTGGAAAAGACCTTGATTCTGGGAAAGATTGAGGGCAGGAGGAGAAGGGGATGACAGAGGATGAGATGGTTGGATGGACATGAGTTTGGGTGGACTCCGGAAGTTGGTGATGGACAGGGAAGCTTGGCATGCCGTGGTTCATGGGGTCACAAAGAGTCGGAGATGACTGAGTGACTGAACTGAACTAGATTAGAGCTTAATATTGGAATGTTTGAAATAGGTATTCATTAATTCACCTAAAATAATAGTAAATAGATAACATGTTAATATAAATATTTTTGAAAAATAAACATATTTCCAAACTCAGAAAAATTAGCAAGAAGAATGACATTGTTTTACAGTTTTGCAAGTCTCTTTAACATCTGGCTTAACAGAACTACCTGAATTCCTCTGTTTGTACATTCAACTTTTGCAGTATCATGAAAGCAACCTAAATGTCCATCAGCAGATGAATGGATAAAGAAGACGTGGCATATATATACACAATGGAATGCTTCTCAGTCATAAAAAAAGAATGAAATTGTGTCATTTGCAGTAACATGGGTGGACTTGGAAGTCATTATACTAAGTGAAATAAATCAGACAGAGAAAGACAAACACAGTATGTTATCATTTACACATGGAATCAACAAACTAGTGAATATATAACAAGAAAGAAGCAGATTTACAGATACAGAACAAATAAGTGGTTACCCGTGGGGAGAGGGAAGGGAGAAGAGGTAAAGGGTAGAGGATTAAGAGATGCAAGGCACTATGTCCAAAAATAAGCAACAAGGATAGATTTTACACCACAGGGAATATAGTCAATATTTTATAATAACTATAAATAGAATGAAAGTGAAAGTGTTAGTTGCTCATGCATGTTCAACTCTTTGGGACCCCATGGATTGTAGTCTGCCAGGTTCCTCCTCTGTTTATGGAATTCTCCAGGCAAGAATACTGGAGTGGTTTGCCATTCTCTTCTCCAGGGCATCTTCCTGACCCAGGGATCGAACCCCTCCTGCATTGCAGGTGGATTCTTCATTAATTCTTTACTGTCTCAGGCACCAGGGGAGACCATAAATAGAATACAACCTTTAAAAATTATGAATCACTAAATTGTATGCATATAACATGTAATATTGTACATCAACTATACTTCAATTAAGAAAACCAGAGAACTCTTCTGCAGTATTACGTGTCATGTAATCTCTGGACAACTCCACTGTATAGTATGAGAGAATGAAGGTGAATAGGTTAGTATGTAATAGTTTAGTATTATTGTGAAAATAGTTTTGATCACACCTTCAGAATTCCCTCGTCCATACTTTAAAAGTTGCTGCTTTAGAGCCTAGCACACATTCACAGCACCTTTTCTTCTAACTTTGGCACATGTGTGGTGTGCAGTCAATCTCTCTCTTTTTTTCTGGTCATCCTCAAAATGTTTGTGACTTGGTAGTTACTGGGCCTGCTCATCTGTTCTGATAAACATTGATATGGTTTGGGTTGGAGAGTATCCAGTGCTTGTTCAGTAAGAGAATGCTCATAAAGGTTAAGAGCTTAACTATAGGGATGGAGTTAGCAACACCTCTTAGTCATAGTGGCAGGAGATTCACAGGCAAATCTCCCAGCCTCCCTTGCATTTAGGTATCTATAGATAGCTGAGTTTCAATAAACTGTTAATAAAAGCATCTGCTATTCATAGGTCTGGCCAATAAAAAAAAATTACACATCTGTTATTTTATACTTTTTCCTTCTTATGATTGCAGGAATGGATACAATTCCCAGGTAATTCGAGACTCTACCTGTTGAAAACAGCAGCACTTTCAACAATCAGAATGACTGTGGGAAAGAGAGCTACCGGGATGACAACATTCACATCACAGTCCTATTACATGGGAAAGAAATGGACCTCCATGGTATCTGAACCTTTATAAATTTTGAGATTCATTTACAATAACGATGAGTGATATCTGAAGTAATACAGCCACTGACTTGACGTGTGATTTGGAAAAAGTTTTAAACTTCCATTGGAAGTGCTTCTCTTTCTTCATCTGTAAAATGGAGATAATAACAGTACCTATCTCACAGGGTTTGCTCTAAGGATGAAACGTGTCAATGTGTATGAAACACATAAAACTCAGCTTGGCCAACAGTGAAAATGGAATGTTGCCCACTTTTTCATATTGTAATATTTTTAGGTCTTTATTGAATCTGTTACAATATTTCTTTCTTTTTTTTTTTATGTTTTGGTTTTTTTTGGCCATGAGGCATGTGGGATATTAGTTCCTCTGCCCAGGGATTGAACCGCTGCTCCCTGTACTAGAGGTCAAAGTCTTAACCACTGGGCCACCAGGGAAATCCTTGCTATAATTTGTCTCCTGTTCTTTGTGTACATCTTTTAGCCAGTAAACAGTATCTTGGAGTTCCTTGGACTGCAAGGAGGTCAAACCAGTCAATCCTAAAGGAAATCAACCCTGAATATTCATTGGAAGGACTGATGCTGAAGCTGAAGCTCCAATACGCTGGCCACGTGATATGAAGTGGTGGCTCATTAGAAAAGATCCTGATGCTGGGAAAGATTGAAGGCAAGAGGAGAAGGGGACGACAGAGGACAGGATGGTTAGATGGCATCACCGACTCAATGGACATGAGTTTGAGTAAGCTCCAGGAGAAGGTGATGGACAGGGAAGCCTGGTGTGCTGCAGTCGATGGGGTCACAAAGAGTTAGTCACAACTGAGCAACTGAATAACAAGGAGACACTGGGCTGGATTTCTTGACTGGCTATATTTCTTGACTATATTTGGAATAATAGTCTCTCACATCTACTATCCATGGAGGAAATTACTTAAATGACTGTGCATCTACATTGGGAGGTTGGTTTTTCCTTTTTGTTTTTGCTTGTTTTTCCTGGCAAAGTCAAGTTTCTTGTTAGCTTATAGGAAAGATCCAGAGGTAATCCTTAAATTCGCCAGGTCAACGAAAATGTCATAATTGAAATCTAATTCTGTTGTGTGTAGGACAACTATTCACTCTTACTATTTTCTGGACAGTTGATGGAAACCAACATAGTGACATACGACTATCAGCCAACTTGACAGCATATATATTAAAATCCTCCTCCAGATATATCCCACTGGTTTGGATTTTAAAAATGCCTAAGATGCATACAATTGTGGATCCAGAGAGGTGATCTACAACTTCACAGGATAGTAAATGCCTTGGAAGTACCCTTGATAGTTATTCAGAGATAAAAATAAATAACCAGAAATCAGGGTTTTTTGTGTTTTTTTTTTTTTCCTTTGGTTCAAAGAAGGAAATTAGTCTTTCCCACATTGGGAGGATTGAAATTTAATTATAAATAATTAAAAATTAAAAATTTATTTTAATTAAATTTAGCATTTCTTATTTATATACTGAGTTCTTGCTCAGTCGTGTCTGACTCTTTGCGACACCATGAATCGCAGCATGCCAGGCCTCCCTGTCCATCACCAACACCCGGAGTTCACTCAGACTCACGTCCATCGAGTCCGTGATGCCATCCAGCCATCTCATCCTCTGTCGTCCCCTTCTCCTCCTGCCCCCAATCCCTCCCAGCATCAGAGTCTTTTCCAATGAGTCAACTCTTCGCATGAGGTGGCCAAAGTACTGGAGTTTCAGCTTCAGCATCATTCCCTCCAAAGAAATCCCAGGGCTGATCTCCTTCAGAATGGACTGGTTAGATCTCCTTGCAGTCCAAGGGCTACCCAAATACTGAGAGTCTATATTCTTATTAAGGGACAAGATTTTGGTATAGCCAGGATCAATACTTTCAATCATTTTGATTAACTTCATTATTGAAGAGCTCCTCTTAATAGTTTACATCAGAACTTTACAGAAAAGAGAATGTATATAAGAACATGATATTTAACAATAAAACTATAATAATTTAAATAATTGGTACTTGTATTATGGATAATTCTTTGAGTTTTTTGAACAGAGAAGAAATTATAGAAAGATAGTGGAGAGTTCATAGTTCATCTCCATCAAGATACTATGATGTCCCAAAATCTTAACTTGGAGGGGCTAGACTTCTAACACATACTAGTTGTAGGGGTAGATTTACCTTAAAGCTCAGGAAACTTGATCTTCAAGGTCCTTTGCTTGCATGAGCCCCTTCCAAGGCAATCATGGTTATATATATTTATGAAATTTGCAAATGTATGATATATAACTACAGTTTGTTTTGCCACTGTCTCTTGCCCTTTTAACTTGCCCTCTGTTATATGTGTCTTCATATTGATTAAGACTGGGGTAGCCATGGACCTTTTTGAGCTCAAACCAAGGGGAAGTTGAGTCTGGGGAATATTTAGTTTGGGTTCAGTAGCTAATGTGATTTCAGTCACTTTCTTTAAAAAGTTGTCAAGGCTTAAATATGTCATTTTAACCACAATTTGGAAAGATAAGGAATGTGAGAAATCACAAACTTTTAATTTGTATGCATGTAAAGGAAAGGTTTAAAGAAAGATCAGATAGAAAAATTAATGAGACAAAAGCTATAAAAATGAACAATGGAATCAACTGAAATATTCTGACATCAAGAAGAAAACTGTAACAAGATAAATTTCAAATCATACCCAAAGTAGGAAACTATTAAAAGAAAATGTTGGATCTAGGATTGAAGCAATGCATAAGCAATTTGATTACTTTGATCATACAAATTATGAACAGAAATAGCTCATATTGGAAAAATCTCAACTTCTTACTCATTTGTAGATAAAACAATGGCATCTATGACAAAATACAACTTATAAATTCAGTCATACAGTAAGGATATCCATGAAAACTGGTAATGATACTGTCAAGTCAACAAATAGCTAAGACGAGTCACTGCAAATCAGCTTAAGACAAAAAAAGTTAAAACATCCTAAAACCTTAAAAAAAACCTTGGTAGGTATTTCTCCAAATTTGACAATAATCAAACATTTCTATAAAATTATATTGATGAGTTGTGAAGCTTAAAAGTCACTTCTATAAACTTAAAATCATTAAAAAATAGTTTGATCAACTATGTAACAGAAAAGAATGAAGTATGTATTCTCTCTAGATAATATCTTTCTATTCTCTCTAGATAATTATAGTACAAAGCCATTTTTATATGAAAAGGTGACCAAGTGTATAAGTTAAAAATGTCAGGGGAAAAAATAGAGATGCCAGAAGTTATATAATTAAAATTATAATTCTTATAATTTATTTTCCCTTAGAAATATTTTTTTATATTTTGTTTTGTCATCATTTTGTTTTCTTAAAGACCATTGCCCCAGTTTTATACCTTTCAGGAGCACCCAAATCTAGATCTGACTAAATGTGTGATCTGTGCAAATGTCTAATCTCTGTGCCTCAGTTCCTTCATTTAAAAACATGAATAATAATAGTAACCATTTTGTAAAGATTAATTGAGGTAACAATGTATAAAACACTGGGCATGGTACCTCCTAGGTAGTAAATACTTAATGACAGTTATTGCTATTGACGTTAATTTAATAGCTATAGCAAAAAGGGAGTAAAAGAATTTGTACACAACATCATCAGTAATAATTTGTACCTTATCAGTATTGCTGTGAATTATTCTCTTGGTCCAGAACCAATGCATTCTTGTGTTTGTTTGCTTTTTGGTGGACATGACACTTTTCAAGAAGAAAGAGTTTTGGTCTGTTTTTATGAAATGCATCACATGCACATAAAAATGTGAGATTACATCTTTCTTTATTAGACAGTGTGTAGTTAGTTGTTGCATCAGATGTAATTAAAATAAACTTTCATTATGTATATGTTTTATATCTAAGGCAAATCTGTCAACTTCTCTGCTTCACAGATTCTCTGTTTACTGAAAAGTAGACAAGGCTCCCTTACCTGGAAGGCGATTGTACACCACACCCTCTTCCTCTCCCCCGCAGCACTCGAAATCTTTGCTCACAATCTGTCCACCACAGCACTGCTGGCCGTGGCCATCGTGGAGCCTCCCAGCACAGCAAATCTGCTTTCCTGAGGTGGAGTACGGCATTCTGCCACAGCAGGAGTTGCCTAGGCCAGCGGAAACCCGATTGTGCTGTTCATCTGGACAACATACTTCACCTGTCAATTTAGGACAATAACCATCATTGCATGAGTTAAAAAAATATGCTTTGACTCACAATGAAATGTTATCACAACGATCTTGCAGATGCCAACCAGTTGACAGGAAACTGTCATACCAGAGATAGAAAATCTCAATACAACTTCAAAATTTTTACATTAAGGTGTATGAACATTTTTGTACTGAAGGTGTATAAACGTGGTTTAATTTTGCACTGAAGGTGATAAACATGTATAAACAAACATGTTGAAGGTGTATAAACATGACATACACATATGCCAACTTAGAGGCAAGGCTATGTTGCCTATTTTCTGACTGCTACTACATGAGCACATGAAGTTCTGGTGACATGGATTAAGTGGCATTATAAAAATGATCTGTGTACAAATACTCTTCTATCTATTTAGTATAATTTTTTTTGGAAAAAAATTTTTTGGATGGATTCAGAAAACAATTCTTGATAATTCATATTGCTTTTGATTCTAATTTACTTAAACTATATTTATTTAATCAAAAATATTTCCAGTGAAAAGGTTAGTCAAGTGAGAAGAGGTAAAAATCCTGTATTCAAGTCTGCATATTAGTATTTTGCTGAGCTATGGTGGACACTGAATTTCACTGACACAGTTACATCTACATTTACCCTTCATGTGATATTCTGGGAAACCTCAGATAAGAATAAAATAATCTTTTGCATAGTGCCTTGGGATGAAAGGGTTCAAATACTCTAAATATCAGTAGTCTGCTTTTTTTTTTTTTTTTTTTTGGTATGAAGCATTGTCTAAAAGATAGGAAAACTCTAAAGACAGAAAAAAATTTTAATGGATTTTCTGAAGGAAATCTTAGAAATCTTAGACAAGACTAATAAGAAATTGGAAGATCTGAAAATCAAACTTCATCTTCCTTTTGTACCTCATGACCAATTCTGGGTTGACCTCCTTCCTAACCCCCTGAACCTTGACCTTCTCTCCCTTTTGCCTTACTAATTTTCTCCTTTCCACATCTTCAACAGACCCTTTTCTCTTTCCTCCACTGCCTCTTCTTAAACATATCTTTATCCCTGGACACTATCCCTTCATTAAATCTTATAAGGTATGTGAATATGATGGCCAACCTGGCAGGTTCTACAAATTTAAATCAAGGTCCAGAAACGATTTTCATAATCTAGTTAATAACTTGCCAAACCTTCTTAAGAAAAGGCACAAGATCTATGAAGAATTAAGGATTGCCTCAGGAATTCATAGTCCTCGACTCCTTGATCTCTGTCAATTAGCTCATCTTCTTATGAAGCCAGCATATGCCAAAACGTGGTTAGTAAAAGCAAGATGAACTGCTAACCAAAATGATATTTAAAATATGGGACAATATTTAACTATGGGCACATATATAAAGAGCACAAAAATAGGACAAGAACTCTTAGCAGTTATCCCTGAGGTCTTTCTTGTCCAAAATTTATTGGTCAAAAACCCATCCCACTAGATGAAATGGACAAATACTAGAAGCATGTAACCTACCAAGACTAAATCATGAAGAAACAGAAAATTTGAATAGACTGATAGCTAGTAACAGGATTGAATCACTCATCAAAACCTCCCTGCAAAGAAAAGTCCTGGACTAGATGGCTTCACTGGAGAATTCTCTCAAACATCCTTTCTTTCCCTCTCTCAGTAGCACATTACAAGGATTATACAACATAACCAAGTGGGATTTATTCTTGAAATGCAAGGATAACATACAAAAATCAGTCAGTGTAATACAACCATATTAGTAGAATGAAAGTAGGAAAACACATGGCCATCCCACTGGTACAGAAAAAGCATTTGACAAAATTCAAAACTTTTCTGTTAGAAAAACATTTAAAAACCCAGAAGTAGAAGAGAATACCTCAACACAATAATAAGCATGTGAGAAAACCCTACAACTACTGTTATACTCAAGAAATCATTTCTTCTAAGATCAGGAAGATGATTTTCACCATTTCTACTCAACATAATATTTAGAGGATAACCAGAGCAATTTGGCAAGAAAAAGAAATAAAAGGCATCCATACTGAAACAGAAGAAGTAAAATTTATCTCTGTTCACAGACAATGTAATTTCATGGGTAGAAAAACCCTAAAGATTTCACACTCAAAACCCAATCTGAACTAATAAGAGAATTCAGCAGAGTTGCAGGATATAAAGTCAATGTACAAAATATATATTATAAAAATAAAAATGAAAAATTGTAAAGGAAATTAAAAAAAATTTCATTTACAATAATATCAAAGCACCTAAGAATAAGCTTAATCAAGGAGGTCAAGGAAATATAGAGTGAAAACTACAAACTGTGGCTAAAAGAAATTAGAATTAAATTGGATATTCCACATTCAAGGATTAGAAGACCTGATATTGTTAATATGTCAATATTACACAAAGTGATCAGTTCAATGCAATCCCTATTAAAATCCCAATAACACTTCTTGCAGAAAGAGAAAAATCAACTTTAATATTCAAATGGAGTCTCCAGGTACTTCAGATAGCCAAACAATCTTCAAAAAGAATAAAGCTGTCAATCTCACATTGCTTGACTTCAAACCTTACAGTAAAGTTATGGTAATCAAAATGATGTGATCCTAGTACAAAGACAGACATATAAACCAATGGAACCAAATAGAGAGCTCAGAAATAAAACCCTGCATATATAAGCAAATGATTTCCAAAAGGATGTCAAGACCATTCACTGGGGGAAAGGGCCTTCTTTTCAACAAATGTCAGTGGAAAATCTAGACATCCAAATAGAAAGAATGAAGTTGAACCCATATATTATACTATATACAAAAATTAAATAAAAATGGGCCCAAGACCTACATGTAAAAGCTAAAACTAAACATTTTTAAGGAGAAAACATAGGAGAAAAGTTTAATGACATTGGCTTTGGCAATCGTTTCTTGGATATGACACCAAAAGCACAGGCAACAACAAGAAAAATAGATCATTTAGACTTCATCAAAATTAAAAAGTGTTAGGCATGCAAAGATACTGTTGCTGTTAAGTCGCTTCAGTCGTGTCAGACTCTGTGCGACCCCATTGACGGCAGCCCACCAGGCTCCCCCATCTCTGGGATTCTCCAGGCAAGAACACTGGAGTGGGTTGCCATCTCCTTCTCCAATGCAGGAAAGTGAAAAGTGAAAGGGAAGTCGTTCAGTCATGTCCGACTCTTTGTGACCCCACTGACTGCAGCCTACCCGGCTCCTCCATCCGTGGGATTTTCTAGGCAAGAGTACTAGAGTGGGGTGCCACTGCCTTCTCCGAATAAGGATTGAGTTAACTTGAAAGAGGAGAGAAAGAAGCATTGAAAGCACTAAAAAGAAATGACAATGATATCCAAAAAGTTTTGATAAGGGTACTATGAAGCTAAGGTATCTAAGTCACAGTGTGAGTGGACATGCTCAATAACGGAAGAATAGCTCATTAAATGACAGCAGTCTGGTAGTAAAATACTATGTGGCCAATGAATACACAGAAAAGAAAAAAAGCTGAGTGGGGAAAATGCTCACAGTATATTATACCAAAACCATGTTAAAGAATAATGCAGAGTAACATAAGATCTCAGATATACTCTATTTTCTGATGTATAGCATATTTGCCCAAATATGGGGTGATGCAAAAAGAACTGAACACTCTCATAATTACTCAGCAACCAAGTTACATGTAGAACAGCTAGTTAAAACCAGCATGTAAAGGAACTCTACCACTATTATTTCCATAATTTCACAAATTTCAGGAAGGACTTCTCACATCACACAGTAAACATGTACTGTAACTAATTTCAGACCCTTTAGAGAATATCATGATCACTGGCAGAAAAGACATCATTTATTTCTTCCTTTATTTCCTCAAGGATGAGGAAGAGGCGGTATAAGCACAAAAGCTGCAAGTATAACAGCTGGAAATCTGGTAGCCCCTGTTGCAGAGGTAGACCAATACTTTGAATACAAGTTTAGTCTTACACCATTGTAGGTGAGTCTTCAGGAAACTCCAGAACCAACAAAGAAAGTAAGGCAAACTCCCATCTTACTAAAAAAAAAAAAAAAAAACAAAAAACAAGTTGCAGCTGCAGGGAAAAATCAACCTGCTGGCACAACTAGGTATACTATTTCTGTCAGTGTGTTTTCTGCAAAAATGAATGGACTAAGGATTCACACTGGTGAAAACTAAGATTCATTCTGGTGAAAACTAAAATGTAAAGATAACTTGATAGCTTGATAATTATATATCTGTACATCAATGCCTCAGTGGACATGGGTTTGGGTAACCTCCGGGAGTTCGTGATGGATAGGGAGGTCTGGTGTGCTGTGGTTCATGGGGTTGTAAAGAGTCGGACACAACTGAGTGACTGAACTGAACAGACAGCTATATTAAGAGCATGATAGTATAGTTATATTTAATCTGGTCAGTGAGTAGTAAGTTTTATTTTCAACTGTTGTTTTTTCTTTTAAATCACATAAGAGGTTTTGCCCCCCTTAAAAACTATTCAACAGAAAAACTGCTATAAATCCTCACAAATTCTCGCATCATCTAGCTCTCAATTCTAAACAAAATTTTTGAAGAAGATAACCTGAAAACACCTTCATGAGTGCAATTCAGGTGCTTATGGAGACCACCAAAAGAAATCAACTTTTTTAGAAAGAGGAATAAAAAACGTAACAAGATTTAGGAAGTGTTGAGCATCTTTCAGTTCAGTTCAGTTCAGTCGCTCAGTCGTGTCTGACTCTTTGCGACAGCATGAACTGCAGCACGCCAGGCCTCCCTGTCCATCACCAACTCCGAGTCCACTCAGACTTGCGTCCATTGAGACGGTGATGCCATCCAGCCATCTCATCCTCTGTCGTCCCCTTCTCCTCCTGCCCCTAATCCCTCCCAGCATTGGAGTCTTTTCCAATGAGTCAACTCTTCGCATGAGGTGGCCAAAGTATTGGAGTTTCAGCTTTAGCATCATTCCTTCTACCAACTGATTAAAACTATGACCCATAGGAGAAAGTAATTGTAAATCATATATTTAATAAGGTACCAATATGCAGAATACAGCAAAAACACGATCCAATTAAAATATGGGCAAAGGATACATAGAGGCTTCCATGGTGTCTCAGATGGTAAAGAATCTGCCTGCAATGTGAGAGACCTTGGTTCAGTCCCTGGGTTGGGAAGATCCCTTGGAGGAGGGCATGGCAACCCACCTATTCCAGTATTCCTACCTGGAGAATCCCCATGGACAGAGGAGCCTGGCAGGCTACAGTCCATGGGGTTGCAAAGAGTCAGACACAACTGAGCAATTAAGCACACACACACACAAAGGATACATGTAGACATTTCTCTAAAGAAGAGATATATATATATATATATATATACACACACACACATATGGCCAATAAGCACAAATAAATTCAATATTATGAATTATTAGGGAAATGTGTATCAAAATCACAATGAGATACTATTTCACACCCAGTTATGGTTACTATAAAAACAAAACAAAAATAGAAAACAAGTGTTAGCAAGAAAATGGGGAAATTGGAACCCTGCGCACTGCTGTTGAGAATGCAAAATGGTGCAGCTGCTGTGGCAAACACTATAGCAGTTCTTCAAAAAATTAAACATAGAGTTATCATATAATATAGGAATTCCAGTTTGGGGTATATAGCCAAAAAGAGTGAAAGCAAGGACTTGAATAGACAGTTGTATAGCAATGTTTACAACAGCCTTATTCACAACAGTCAAGACATGAAACAGCTCAAATGCCCATCCTCAGGTGAACAGATAAACCAAATGTTGTAAATACACGCAATGGAATATTATTCAACCTGAAATAGGAAGGAAATTCTGACATGTGCTACAACATGGATGAACGTTGAAAATAAGCCAGTCACAAAAGGACCAAGATTATATGATTCTACTTATATGAAGTACCTGAGGCAAACGAGAAATGCTTTACTGCGAACAGTGAGGTTACTGTATTTGTTATGGTTTTCTAGGTGAGAGGTTTCTCCTCTCTGATCTGTAGTGTAGTTCCCATTTCTTAAATCTTTACAGCTAGAGAATGCGCAGTGTCCCTTTTGGACAGACTTTCTTTACCGTAATGTGTCACATGGTCCAGAGGCACCATTGGTTAATTAAACATCACTTAGGACAATGGTGGGCTTAGAAGAACAGTGTATATACTTATATTGGGGAAAACTAATCCTTTAAAAAGAAATCCATTTTTGAGTACAACAAATATCAATTGGATATTTCAGTCATATTTCCCTGAATCTCTCAGAATGTTATTCAGTTACTGAGCGAAGAAAAGGCTTCATAAAAAGAGGTGTGGATTATATCAATGAGAAGTAAAACTGATTTTTTTCCCCTCAAAAAAGGGCTATTAGACATAAGACACAAGGACCAGTCACCTTCTCATTAACCTCTCCAAATGAATCTATTTCACGACAGGCTTGAAAATGTTTTCTCTTTAAAAGCTACCATGCAGTCTTAACAGTTAATTGTTATTCTTATCAAAGAATGACCCACATTAACATTTAGCTTGAGGTCATTAGCATATTTATAAAAAAGGGGAGTGGAAAGTGCATTCTTTTCTCTGCTGCTCTTTGTCATGGGGTTCTATGGAGGAAAGTTGTGAGAAAAAAATGAAGTCAACATTATTCACCAAAATGAGGTAAATATTATTCACCCATATTTCAGACTTGTCTAGAAATATCAAAATGCCTAGATCTGTCTCAGGCTTGAACTGGCAGACTACTGAGTGAATTTTAATTACATTGAAATGGGCTTCCCTGGTGGCTCAGCAGTAAAGAATCTGCCTGCAATGCAGGAGATGTGGGTTTGACCCCTGGGTGGGGAAGATCCTCTGGAGAAGGAAATGGCAACCCACTCCAATATTCTTGCCTGGGAAATCCCATGGACAGAGGAGCCTGGCAAGTTACAGTGCACAGGGTTGCAAAGAGCCAGACACAACCTAGTGACTAAAACCACCAAACAATAAGATGGTTTGGGATCAACATGTTTTTCTTTCATGATGTAAACAGTGTTAAGCCAGGTAATAAAGACCACTGGCTGAAGACTGAGATCACAATATAATATCTTCAATTAGGTACATTGATATTAGTGATTGGAGCAAAACATTCTGTTTGATTATCCCATAAGGCTGCATTTTTTCCCTCTGATATCAAGGTAGGCATCCTAATCCTCTGAAAAATTAACCACTGAAAGATCTAAATGTGGCCAATGCTCAATAGAAAGGCTTGCATAATATCAATAAATGTCCTTTGAGCTTCCAGGACTTCTTTCATTTTTGGACTTTCTTTGGGGAAAAAAAGTTGAATTTTATTTGGAAATAGAATAAAAGTAGATTGTTTTCTTAGTTCAAGATCTGACACTTTGCGTCAGGATTGAGAAAGATGATAGGCAGGTCTCCTAGGTGTTCATAGCTTTGACAAATGTAACCAAGTGATTTTCATCAATTTTAGGCAAAGTGGATATTTTTCAGAGTTGGGACAGTTCTTTGCAAATCATAACTTATTAAACATTTTAATGTGACTTGGAGATGAAAACGCAATTAGAGAAAAGCCTAATATGACCTATTGGTCTGAAGAATGGGAAGGATGGGACAGCAGAAATTTTTCATCTCACATCTGTGGTTGTCATTTTCAAGGCAATTTTGTTTGTTTTTGCAAAGGAAGAAAGATGTGAAATATAGTCAAAAGTTCCCAAAGTGCAAATTATTTTGAGAGAGTAAAGCATTTGACAATGTCTGACTGGTTGCCGAACACTATGACTTGTAGTATAACAAAGTTAAGACTTTAATCCTTGGTTTTCGGGAGCCAGCGTGAGGAATCCCGCCGATGGCAAAGGTCATGAGAAAGGAGGCCTGACATACGCAAAGGCAGGATCAGGCCTCATGGGTCCCCGGACATCACAATTGTGTTTTCTTACTTGGAAAATCCAGTTGATTAAGAGTTCCTTAATTATGAAAGTATTTTTTGCATAATAATTAGAAAAAATAGTACTTCTACAAAGAATTATAAAAGCATCTTTGTGGAAGGATCATAAATAATAGTACGTTAATAAAGGTAGGTTTGCAAAATTAATTAATTAATCTATGTGAATCTGGCCATGTTATTGATTCTTTTTGAACCTCTTTCTATGTTTGGAAACTTTAAATAAAATAACAGTGTCCTACAGTTGTGAAAAATATATACGGTATCATATTATAATTAAAATCTTGAATACAGAGCTTGCCAGATGCTTGTTTCATAAATGTTTTATAAATGCCAATTGTTGTCTTTATTTTCAGTTATAGTCATTGGACACTGTTTTGTGTAGTTGAATTTGGAAAATGGCTTATTCAGTCAGCTGATAAGATAGAAGGAAAAGAAGGTGAAGAGGGAAAAATTCCTGATTGCTACTCTTTACTAATCTCACTTTGCTCTGCCAGGTGTAGAGTAATGAGGGGTACTATGGGCTAGCCTCAGATAAATGGAATTTGTGATAACCATCCACCTAAGAACAATGCCATTCCAATCCAAAAGAAAGGCAATGCCAAAGAATGTTCAGACTACCACACAATTGTACTCATCTCACATGCAAGCAAAGCAATGCTAAACATTCTCCAAGCTAGGCTTCAACATTACGTGACCCAAGAACTTTCAGATGTTCAAGTTGGATTTGAAAAGGCAGAGGAACCAGAAATCAAATTGGCAGCATATGTGGGATCATAGAAAAAGCAAGAGAATTCCAGAGAACCTCTACTTCTGCTTCATTGACTGCATTAAATCCTTTGACTGTGTGGATCACAACAAACTGGAAAAGTCTTAAACAGATGGGAATACCAGACAACCTTACCTGCCTCCTGAGACACCTGTATGCAGGTCAGGAAGCAACAGTTAGAACCAGACATGAAATAACAGACTGGTTCAAAATTGGGAAAGGAGTATATCAAGGCTGTATATTGTCACACTGCTTATTTAACTTCTATGCAGAAAACATCATGCAAAGTGCCAGGCTGGATGAATCACAAGCTGGAATCAAGGTTGTAAGGAGAAATATCAATAACCTTAGATATCCAGGTGACACTACCCTTATGGCAGAAAGCAAAGAGGAACTAAAGAGCCTCTTGATAAAAGTGAAAGAGGACAGTGAAAAAACTGGCTTGAACTCAACATTCAAAAAATGAAGATCATGGCATCTGGTCCCATCATTCCATGGCAAATAGAAGTGGGAAACAATGGAAACAGTGACAAACTTTATTTTCTTGGGCTCCAAAATCACTGCAGATGGTGACTGCAGCCATTGAAATAAGAAGACACTTGCTCCTTGGAAGAAAAGCTATAACCAACCTAGATAGCATATTAAAAAGCAGAGACATTACTTTGCTGACAAAGGGCCATGTAGTCAAAGCTATGGCTTTTCCAGTAGTCATGTATGGATGTGAGAGCTGGACCATAAAGAAGGCTGAGCGCTGAATTGATGCTTTTGGACTGTGGTATTGGAGAAGACTCCTGAGAGTAACTTGGGCTGCAAGGAGATCAAATCAGTTAATTCTAAAGGAAATCAATCCTGAATATTCATTAGAAGGACTGATTCTAAAGCTGAAATTCCAGCATTTTGGCCACCTGATGCAAAGTGCCAACTCACTGGGAAAGACTCTAATGCTGGGAAAGATTGAAGGCAGGAGGAGAAGGGGACAACGGAGGACAAGATGGGTTGATGGCATCACTGACTCAATGGACATGAGTTTGAGCAAGCTCCAAGAGATGGTGAAGGACAGGGAAGCCTGGCAAGGTGCTGTCCATGGGGTCACAAAGAGTCAGATATGACTGAGCAACTGAACAGCAACAATAAGGAACAACGCATGCACTGTTCAGAATAGAAATGGAGAAAATGGAGAACAGGTTCATGGAGTGATACACCAAGAAATTCAGAGTTTATGATGAAGTACTCAGTTCAGTTCAGTTCAGTCACCCAGTCGTGTCCGACTCTTTGCAACCCCATGAATCGCAGCACGCCAGGCCTCCCTGTCCATCACCAACTCCCAGAGTTCACTCAAACTCATGTCCATCGAGTCAGTGATGCCATCCAGCCATCTCATCCTCTGTCATCCCCTTCTCCTCCTGCCCCCAATCTCTCCCAGCATCAGAGTCTTTTCCAATGAGTCAAATCTTCGCATGAGGTGGCCAAAGTAGTGGAGTTTCAGCTTTAGCATCATTCCTTCCAAAGAAATCCCAGGGCTGATCTCCTTCAGAATGGACTGGTTGGATCTCCTTGCAGTCCAAGGGACTCTCAAGAGTCTTCTCCAGCACCACAGTTCAAAAGCATCAATTCTTTGGCGCTCAGCCATGTGAATAAAGTCACAAAAAAGGCAGTTATCCAGCTCTCCAGATATATTTCTTTATGTAGTACATATAACAAGTCCCTTGTATTCCCTCTTTGGTTTGTGCCTTGTCTTGCTTATATTTAAAGAAAGCTGAAACAAGAAATGATATCCAAAACCAAACATTGGCTACATGTTAGTGGCTACTGTTAGCTATGCATTTTTTCTGGTGGGGAGGTGCTTAAAACAATTCACTGACATAAGTCATGTGTTTGCTCTTTCTAGTTCCCAATATTACTGAGTACACCTGGAAATGATCCTCACCTGGTAGAATTCGAACATAATACCCTGAGCAACACTGATGATTTGGTTGTGTCTCTCGTATGCGGCCACCACAACAAACTCCAGTCGAGTTTGAAACAAATGCTATGTACTTCTCTTCACAACAGGCATGTCCAGGCTGAGGGTCATAGAGAGCTCCATTACAACAAACCTGAAATTTGAGAATCAGGTGTAAACGAAATTGTTTTATTAGGAGTATTATACCACCATACCTATGTGATACTGTTATTATCTAATAAGGCCTTGACCTTAGATCAAATGTAGCATATTTCTGATAAAAATTCAAAGGTTTGAAAAATACATATTCTGAATATCATTCAAATTCTATCACTGCAATTCAATACAATGTAGCTTCTTTTAGCCTTCAGCCATGCTTTGTGCTCTATTATAATACGCTATAAGTATGAATTATTTTTTGAATGTCAGTGCTTCCAATGTGAAGATGATTTTGAGTTGCAAATGAACAATTTCTTTTGTGTATATATATATTTTTTAATGATTGTTAAACAGCACCACATCTATGGAAACCTGTCTTTTATTGGTCTTTTTTTTAAAACCTTTCATTTTCCTTACACTAATTTATATGATCACTTATTGGTGAACCCAATCTTCAGACAAGGTAACCTCAACAGTGTCCAACATTTATATATATATATATATATATATATATATAATGTATGTATATATGTATAATGTGACTTTATATATGTATATACAATGTGTATACATATATGTATGTATATGTATATACATGTATCTATATAAAAGGAAATTTATATGGAAATTAATTTTGAAAATCCCTTTTAACAATGTGTTTTCTCCAGGAGCTGTAGAAGAAATTATGTGCTCAAACAATCAAATAATTACTTTGCATGTTCACTTGAGGTCTGAGAGACTGACACTCTGTATCTAGAGCAAACAGATACTGAACAGTGCTGAGATGTAGCCTCAGCACCTGTACTTGGCATAAGTTAGGTTAATTAGATAGATGCTTCCTGTGGCAGACAAAAATCAACCACTGTTTAAGAGGTGTTTCTCTTTTTCCTCTTTGCTCACTGCTACTGCAGCCTGCACCAATATTTGATTCATGCTCTATCCCAAGGGAGCAGAGTATGGAATAACTAAGTCTGAAGGCAAGCTTAGTACTTCATTCATTTCTCAGAAGTAACCAAAGAGCAAAGAAATTGGGCAGAAATCTCTTTCTGTGGTTCCTCAGGTAGCCCTGGTAAACCAACTGGAATAAGTTGGTTTTGTTGTTTAGTTATCAGCAATGAAGATTCAAAATCAGTCTGATTCCAAGGACAAATTGCATGACTCCTTTCTTTAATGCGACATTCTGAGTGAAAAGTAAAATTTCAAATTACGCTCCATTTTAAAGAACTAAGGAAAAACTCCTTGTGTTTATTTGGGATTTAGGAATGGTGGTCATTTTTGCTTGCAGGGTAAAACAATACACACATTCTTCTTGTTTTATGACAGTAACCTAAAATTGTGCCCTGCGTTGTATAATCTTAAAGCATCTATTAAAGTTCCATTCACATACAGAGTTCTTGGATACTAAAGCACATCCACCAGTCTTTTCCTTCAGAGTCTCTAGGACTTACCATTCTTTTAAATATTCAAGTATTTATTTACTGATGGGTCATCATATCTGATTTCCTTCCATAGGTTCACTGTCAATGCTATTCTCAGGCTTCTTTAGTCACATAAAACTTATGCCTTTCTTCTAACACACTCTGGTTTTGATTATCAAGGGGGCCCCAAAGGGAACATTTTCAAGAAATGATTTCTTTTGAGATGTTTGCCCCCAAATGGAGTATTTCTTAATCTTCTAATTTAAAGTTCATTGGCTGAGAAAACAATTTTAGTAACTTGAGTTGGTAAGGTGTAGCTAATATTGAAATAGGCAGCCTGTTCCTTGCTCTAGGTTTTCCAGAAGTAATTCTGTAAACTAGTGATTCTCAAAGTGAGGTCCCTGGACCAGATGAAGGAGGCCTCACCTGGAAACTTGTTAGAAATGCAAATTCTCATGCTCTATCCAAGACTTACTCTGGGGATGGGACCTCCAGGTATGGTACTCACTGGGGTTTGAGATCCATGGCTGTAATCAAATGGGGAAGCTTGTAACTATTACAGATGATTCTGATATATATTTAGCCAAAAGGCTCTTAGACTCACAAGAAGTCTATTTTCTACATCCCTTCAACCTCTCACCCAGGAAATACATATTGATTGTTAACAGCAGACAGAAATTTACAAACAAATTTTTTTCTCTTGAGATTGTAATTGACTTTCTTTATTCTCTTTCACTGACAAAACCTGCATGTGCCCTTAATCCTTAAAACAAAAGTAAGACTTTATTTAATGAATCAAAGTTTTCTTTCTCTTGGAGAACGTTTTTAATAGGAAAATTTATTCTAGCATGTTTTTCTCTCAGAAATCCTAAATTTCATTTCATTTTATGAAAGTATATTCACCAGATGGCACACATTTAATGGCTTAAAATGATATAGAACTTGGGCTTAATGACAATTCTGGAGCCTAAATGTCAAAAAAAAGTATAGTTAGTAACTACTAGTTTTATAACATTTCTTAGATAAAAACTGCTTAGCCACAGTCAGCAATAACAATAAGCATTTTGATCCCTATTACTTCAATATGGAGTATTGCTTCATATTACTTCACTTTCTTAATTACTGAGTCCTTTTGCAGTGAATCTTTTATAGTAGTAGCTTTAGTCATTGCTTGTGTGATGTTGTTGACAAATAGGAATGTTATTTCATTATGTGAAATCCTATCTTCAAACTAAGGATTTTCTGTATCATTTGTCAATAAAAACCATTTATAAACTCCTTTGTCTAGCTGTATTATTGATCTGATTCTTAAACTGAAACTAATATGAACAGTAATCTGCAAATGGCCATAGTTTAAAAATATTTCAGACAAACCATGAAAGGTCCAGCTCACAGTTACTCATCAGTGTCATGTAAAACAGCCACTTGTAGCTGAATGAATTTGTTGTAAAGAATATTCAACTCATTCAATCAAGCACAAATTTGGGAGGTTCCTTATCATTTCAATAAGCTGATTTTTTTTTCTATGAAGATGATGAAAAATGAGAAGGCTAAAACGCTCATGAAGAAGATGAGATTTTTATAGGCATCCTTTCTTTCCCAAAGGGTCTTCTTGTTAGACTAGTGGAAATACTGAACATGATAAACCATGGTTTAAGAAGCAAGTGATTTCAGCCCAGAGAAATTAGTGGGAAAAACATATTTTACTGACTCGTTTGAAAAGATTTACCTTAGCCTCAGGGGAGTAGCACCTGGTTCCACAAAGAAGTTCATGTTTTTGACACTCCACTGCCTTGCAAAGACCACCAGTGTGGTCCTTCATTAACTTCTTAGTTTTAGAGCACGGACGCCATGTTTTCCGTAAGAGGTCATATCCAAGAATGATGCCACTTGGCCTCCCTGGAGACATCCATTCAATTTGAAGGGATCTGCAATGGACAGAATAATCAATAATTCTGAAAAAGACAACATTTGACTTTGCTGCTATCAGCCTGATCTACTTTTCAATTAGTTTTCCAGTTTGGTCAAAAGGTCTATTTCATCAACAACTTCCTAATGAAGAAGCTGAAGCAAAAGAATATATACACTCATATGCTACCACCATAGGCTATGTTTTGAGAACCAACCAAATCATTTACGCTCTTGGGAGAATAACACCATGACAAGAGTTCAGTGGTCTCCCACTTTAAATTTCAGAGGCAAAAAGAATGTATCATTGTTTGTGGCTAGTCAGTAAAATCAACAGAAAAGTTTGGTTGATAAGTAAAAATAAGACACAAATAATGTGATGTAGTAAACACGATGGGCTTCCGAAGTGGCAGTAGTGGTAAAGAGCCCGCCTTCCACTGCAGGAGATATAAGAGACACAGGTTAGATCCCTAAGTGGGGAAGATCTCCTGGAGGAGGGCATGGAAATCCAGTCCAGTATTCTTGTCTGGAGAATGCTATGAACAGAGGAGCCTGGCAAACTATAGTCCATAGGGCTGCAAAGAGTTGGACAGGACTGAAATGACTTAGCAGGCATACAAAGTAAATAGCATGGAAATTAGAATATGTAGCAGACCTAAACCCTACTCACAATGTCTACTGCTTTGCCTTCCTTCTCTCAGCCAGGACTAGCCATGTGACCCTCTGCTGCTCAAAGAGATGCAACCAGAAGATGTTAAGGGTCTAATTAAGGTCCCTAGGAAATTTTATCTTCCTTGATATGGCTGTGGCCTTTTCCCCTTTTCTTTCTTTCTGCTAAATATGATGTCTGAAAATTCAGCAGTCACTTCAATTATCTTGCAATCATTTGAGAAAGGCCATGCAAAGCACAAAGATGCCCCTGAGGTATGTGGGATAACTGAACCAATGCCAACAACAATCTACCTCTAGAATACTTACTTGAGCCTCTACTGTTGGTTATTTTGTCACATAGACAAAGTGCATGACCAAATTGATAAAATCTCTTTATCAGTTGACAAGTTAACAATTGATAATATTTTTCAATAAATTTATTTATCAACACATAATATTTATACATTTTATCAACTGATATAATTGATATGCTCCCTCCAAATATACTTTATCTTAATTTTTGACTCACAAAAACAGATTTAATTTTCCAATAGTTCTTTATATACCATGATCAGATATGTTTTGTGGTCAGAAATTCAGAAATTGGAGATTCCCATAACAAACTTCTTTATATCACTATATTCTTTAAGATGTTTGAGTTTAAAAATTGAGCCACAATTTATTCTAAACATATAAGCATCCTTTTTTTGGTGGTTTGGTAAACAATGGAGGCATAACATCATACCAAAATTGCATTTTCAATGAGCTATTAGTATTTCATCTGCTGTTCTGAATGAGATCATAGCATCAAATTTTCAAAGAAGAGTCAATCCAGAATAAAATTATTTACTCTCAGATTAATGTACAGAACTTTATTTTAGCACTTACATCTACTTGTCAGAATGATTCAGCCTAGATGACATACCTGTACTATATTTAGTATTTTAAGAAGATCTATAAACAGAAAGTAAAGATTTTAATAAAGCCCCAGAGATTTTGATAAGGCATATTGTTGCAATTTAGCAGGGTAAAGAAAGGCTACTATCTGCAGAACATCAGGCAAACATAAAATAATTACTTTTGTTCTCATTGTTTTCAAAAACAGGAATGGAACTCTGACATTCAAGATTGATTTTTATAATTCTAGAATCTTCAACCATAACAACCATTCATACATAGTTATAGGTTAGCTTTACCTATGAAACATTTTAATAACTACTTTGAAGAATAACAAGCACATGTGAGCTTAGTCCTTATACTCAAGCAATATTAAAATATTATCACAATAACTTATGTTGACTATCATTCTGACATTGTATCAAATAATATTTTTGTTATACTTTCCATTTTAAGAAAAAGTGTGTCTTTACAGGCCAAATTACTGAACTCTATCAGAATTCTAAGTGACATTACATGTTAGGAATTCAATTAGGCCCAAACATTTACATTAAAAAGCAGCAGTCAAGATAAACCTTGACATTTTAATAGACTGCTGAAAAAGAAAAAAAAAAGAAAATTATTTCGTTTTCTTGGAGGTACAAACATAACACATTCACTAATAAGACTCTGTAGATAAGAAATTAATGTCACCTATGAGAGAACAGTTTCATAGGTGACTTGTATATTCACCATTATTATTCTAAGGTCTTTATACAACTCTCAAAATTAATTCCACATTTTTTCAGATACCTCTTCTGTATTCGTTGCATAACCAGCTACAGAAAAGACTACCTTTAGGTGACATTCAAGGGTCTGACTTATCTACAAAAGCTGGCAAACTAGCAAAGTCTAGAAAATACCATTTCTAGTCAGTGTAACTTCTCTTTTTTTTGCACAGCATAACCAGGAAGAGAGACCACCTGTATTTTTAGCGCTAGCATGAAAAGTCTTGATGTTGAGGATCTGAGTTAGGTACACTAATATACGTGATCAAAGAAAAATAGGGGGCTTAGCACCTGCCCACCTCTCATTAGAGCCCATGTCAGTGACACTGAAAAAATCTTTTGGTTTGAAATGAAAGACATCTCTGAGGAATACACACATTAACTGGATTAAGGGCTCTGTTGCTTTGATGTTGGAGAGTAAAATAGAAGGAACATTCTTAAACCATATGAATTAATGTGAAATATTGGGGAGACAATCTGAAGTTTGTCTTTTACAAACAATTCATCTATAGGAAGAAAAAAAAGAAAATGAAGTCGCTCAGTTGTGTCTGATTCTTTGCAACCCCATGGACTGTAGCTTACCAGGCTCCTCTGTCCATGGAATTTTTCAGGCAAGAGTACTGGAGTGGGTTGCCATTTCCTTCTCCAGAGGACCTTCCTGACCCAGGGATCAAACCCAGGTCTCCCAAATGGCAAGCAGACGCTTTACCATCTGAGCCACCAGGGAAGCCCTAATTTATCTACAAATTGTTATAAATAGCTCCAGATTCCTTGAACTTGTTACAGAAGCCTTTTTAAAAATGCCTACTCAACTAGGTCATTATTGTCAGTGTACTCAGCTTCTTCAAATACTATTCCAGATTGTGGTTATCAAAAATGATCAGGGGGCTTTTAAGACTAAATAAATGTAATATGATGACAATATTATTTATCTGCTCTCAGATCACACTATTGACTGTTTAATTCTCCACTAGAATGTTTAGCCTAACTATGTGCTATGTGCTAAGTCACTTCAGTCATGTCTGACTCTCTGGGACTCTACAGACTGTAGTCCACCAGGCTCCTCTGTCCATGGGAATCTCCAGGCATGAAACCTGGAGTGGGTGGCCATGCTTTTCTCCAGGGGATCTTCCTGACCCAGAGATAAAACCCGCATCTCCTATGTCTCCTCCATTGGCAGGTGGGTTCTTTACCACTAGCACCACCTGGGAAGCCTTAGCATAACTGAGAAGAAGTGAAGATGTTCAGTCGTGTCCGACTCTTTGCAACCCCATGGACTGTAACCTAACAGGCTCCTCCCTCCATGGGATTTTCCAGGCAAGAATACTGAAATGGGTTGCTATTTCCTTCTCCAGGAGATCTTCCCAACCCAGGGATCGAACATGGGTCTCCTGCACTGCAGATAAACTCTTTACCATCTGAACCACCAGGGAAGCCTTAGCATAACTGGTAGTAAGTAAAATATCAAAAGGTAGAACTCTGTGTCCTTAAATATTAGGGGATATAAAACATGCATACCAGAAACAGGTCAAATTACACTTTACAGCAGTGTAAAGTCAAGTGTTTAGGCATGTAGTTCAAGCTAAGAGTATTACGTTGTCATCCAGTCACTGAGTCAAGTCTGACTCATTGTGACCCCATGGACTATAACACATCAGGCTTCCCTTGTCCTTCACTATCTCCCAGAGTTTGCTCAAACTCATGTCCATTGAATCGGTGATGTCATCCAATCATCTCATCTTCTGTCACCCCCTTCTCCTCCTGCCCTCAATCCTTCTCAGCATCAGAGTCTTTTCCAGTGAGTTTACTCTTTGCATCAGGTGGCCAAAATATTAGTACTTCAGCATCAGTCCTTCCAATGACTATTCACGGCTGATTTCCTTTAGGATTGATTGTATATATATCCTTGAAGCATTACAGAGACACCAAACAAAGATCACTGTGCCTAGACTAACAGTGAAGGTTTTATGAGAGAAGTAGATGTGGACTTGAATTGGAATAGGAGGAAGGAAGAATTCTGAGCAGGAAGACACTGCTAAGCAAAAATAAGAGGGAGGAACAGGTGCTTGTTTTTCAGCCTAGCCATATGTAGAAGAGTAATGGGACCAACTTATGAGTGAATGATCAACATCCAGCAATAATGGAAGGTCAATCAGAATTTAAGGAGAAAGTTTATGAAGCCCCTCAAATAGTATGTTGAGGAATTTGATGGTGAAATACGGTGATTGTGCAGGATGTCATTAGCAGAATAAAAAACCCTTTTAGAACTGATAACCTGGCAGATGAGAGTGGAAGAGAAGAGGGGTAGGGAGAAATATCAGTGAGCTACATCAGGAATTTAAATGTGAAGGAATGTTTAATGGATTTTTCTCTTGTTTAGGAACTTCAATTTAGCTCCAAGCTGAGGATGACAGATGAGTTTCTCCCTTTAGGACTGATAAATATCTTGTTTCTAAAAGGGATCAGAAAGATTCTGCTGAGTTCTGAGGATAAAGCTATCCATTAACATTCATGCAAAACCCAAACCAATCCCAAATAAATAGAAATCTTGGAGAGTTTTTGAAAGAAGGATATTTAATGTATATTTATTATGTATCTCCTATAGGTAAGGCATTGTTCTAATAATATAATTATGAATAAATAAGACAAAGTTCCTTTTTCAATAAAACTTATATTTTGCTGGGAAAAGATGACAGAGTAAGCATATACGTAAGTATACAATATGTCAAACTGGTGGTCTGAGAAGGCCTGGCTCTTCTGTGCAGGGAGAAAGGACAAAGCATGTGAACAGGAGTTTCTAGGCAGAGAGAGCAGGAGGTGGAGAGGTTTTGAGACAACCATGCACTTGACTTGTTGCAGGACAATCAAAGAATCTAGTGGGAAAGAACTGGAGTGAGCAAGAGAATGATGGAAAATGAATCAGGTGGGTGTTGGGAGGGTGGGACAGGGAACTGCGGATCATGCAGGGTTTTCTAGAACATAGAAATAACTTTGGATTCATTTTTTGAGAGCATTGGAAAATCACTGGAAATTTTTGAGCCACAGAGTAAGAGAGGAGTGATTTATTTAATGAAGAGTTAAGTTAAAATCCATCCCCAGCCCACCTCTAAACATACTCTAGGCTAAGGAAGACATTCTAAACACATCACTCAGAAAAACTGGAAACATTTGCTTCTCCTGGTTGGTACCTCCTAAGAAACAGAAATATCTAAGCCAAATTTGCTACTGTCCCTGGAGGGGAATATAGAAACTTAGGGGACAATTTGACATAGGGATTGGCATCTTATATGACCAAAGAACAGGTGCTTGTTTTTTAGCTAGAGAATTCGAATGGCCAGATATTGTCCAGAGCAGCTGTAATGATAGGCAAGACAGGATTGGCATACCATCAGTCTTTAGCATGGCACAAACAAATGAGTTTCCCATGAGCCAATGGACATCTTGCAAAATGGTGAGGTGTGAGCCCCCTTTACATATACCACCCACCATGGCAGGCTTTTGGTGTGAAGGAACTCCAGTAAGGAGAGTCTGGGATGTTCTGCTCTGCCGCCACCACAGATAGTTGCAGAAGACAACATTCGTATCAGGGAACTTGACTTTGTGGAGATTCTCAAAAGTCCTCTCAAGGAAAACAGAGAATTGTCCAAGAAAGTGCTACCTGCCACACAGAGGGCTTGGGTGGCTACCCAGCAGTGGCAGTAAAGTAATAATGTTGGAAAGAGGCACAGCTGGATGAAAGGAAATAGGCAAGAAAGAGTAGGAAGAGAGAAAAGGCAAGCTGGGATGAGGTCTGAGCCTGTGAAATGGTAGGACTTTTGAATCATATGTGAACTTAATATTTTGCTGGAGATGGAATGAACTTTTAATACTTAATCATGAATCTTAACTACTAAAGTGAGGCTCATAACTAAAAACAATGTGAAAGCCATAAGATGTTTCTGAGAGGTTTTTCAAGAGTTAGGAAAAGGACATCCGAAAGACTATGTTTAGGTAGCAAGGAAAAGGAAAAAGTAAAACCTTTCCTTCTTGTATCTCATTGAATTAAGATAGGTACATCAACTTCAATGATAAAAGAATGAATTAGGGTTATGATGGTAGAAATGAAGAAGAGGGACAGATAGGAGGAGATGCTCCAAAAGAAGAAGACTAAAATTGATATTGAGTGAAATCAGGGGATTAAGAAAATCAAAGCTAGATGTCTGTGATCATATGCAAGGTAGTGGTACCTCTGCAGAACTGGCTGTTGGAAAAGATGAGTTAGCTGAAAATTAACTTCTGAGGCTTGAGGTTATGGCAGTGATGGATGGCTATCACTACAGAACACTGATACAAAACTGAATTCATGGGACTAGAGTTCAGGGAGAAAATGAGGCTAGAGATCTTTGAGACATCAGTAGGATGCAAACTGTGAGAATGGACTATTTGAGTAGGAGAGAGTCTTTCTGTTGAAGACATCCACAATCAATGAATGGATCTGGAATGAAACCGATGAAAGAAACCAATGAGTAGAGTAAATTGGGAGGAAAGCTGGATTTTGTGGAGATGCATACAAGGCCTCTCAAAATCTCAGTGACTGAACTGCTTCTCTGGGAGCTGCAAAAAGTAGAGAAGTTAGAAGTTTGGGAAAGAGAAGGAAGTAAGAAAATGGAAATAGTAGTGGCAGAGAATAAGCTCAATATTCTGTAAGGTCTTCTGATCAAACAATGAGTTTGATGATCAGAATTCATTGACCATCAGAAAAACAATATTTACTGAAAGCCATTATGATTGTAAGACTATTGATTGAATGTATACAACAGTCCTAGATACACTCCAAGTGATGCCTTTTGAGAGGTGTTCTTATATCCTTTAGACTGAAACAGAAAATTCCAGGCCCAATCAAAAAATGGGCAGAAAATCTAAATAGATATTTCTTCAAAGAAGATATACAAATGAGCCAAGAGTCACATGAAAAGATGCTCAATATTGCTAATTACTGGGCTTCCCTTATGGCTCAGCTGGGAAAGAATCTGCCTGCAATGCAGGAGACCTGGGTTCAATCCCTGGATTGGGAAGATTCCCTGGAGAAGGGAAGAGCCACCCACTCCAGTGTTCTGGCCTGGAGAATTCTATATACTATTCCATGTGGTCAAAAGGAGTTGGACACGACTGAGTAACTTATTATTAGAGAAATGTGAATCAAAAATACAGTGAGGTACCACTTCATACCGGTCAGAACAGCCATCAAAAATTCTACAAACAAAAAATGCTGGAGAGAGTGTAGAGAAAAGGGAAAACTTCTACACTGTTGGAACAGTATAGAGGTTCTTTCAAAAACGAAAAATAGAGCTACCATACAACTCTTCACTCTCATTCCTAGGCATATATCTGGGGGCTTCGCTGGGGGCTCAGACAATAAAGAATCCACCTGCAGTGCTGGAGAGCTGGGTTCGATTCCTGGGTTGGGAAGATCTCCTGCAGGAAGGCATGGCAACCCATCCCAGGATTCTTGCCTGGAGAATCCCCATGGACAGAGAATCTTCGAGGGCTACAGTCCATGGAGTCACAAAGAGTGGGACACAACTGAGCGACTCAGCACAACAAATGCATATATCTGGAGAAAAACATGGTCCAAAAGGATACATGTGCCTCAATACTCATTGCAGCCCTATTTATAACAGCCAAGACGTGGATGCAACATACATGTTCATTGACATAGGAATGAATAAAGATGTGGTACATACACATATCAATATAATGGAATATTATTCAATAATAACAAGAATGAAATAATGCCATTTGCAGCAACATGATTGAACCTAGAGATGATTATACTAAGTGAAGACAGAGAAAGACAAACATTGGATGATATCACTTATATGTGGAATCTAAAAAATATAATACACACGAACTTATTAACAAAACACAAACAGATCCACAGACTTTAAAAACAAATTTATGGTTACCAAGGGGAAAGGTGAGGGGTGAAGATAAATTAGGATATTGGGATTAACATACACACACTACTATATATATATAACATGTAACCTACAAGGACCTATAGCACAGGGAACTTCCCTATAGCACAGGGAACTCTACTCAATATTCTGTAATAATGTATATGGGAAAGGAATCTGAAAAGGGTGTGTATATGTACATGTATAACTGAATCACTTTGCTATACACCTGAAACTAACACAACATTGTAAATCAACCACACTCCAATATACAATAAAAATTAAATTAAAAAGAAGCTGTCTCAACTTGTCCATACTGGCAAGAAGTAAAGTGTAGAATATGGGTGAAGAGGTGATCTGAAATTCTACATCTACAGCCCAGCATACTCCTCATTTATAAACATAACATAAAGCATGACTTAAAAATGTTTAATTGTAAAATCACTTCAGTATTCAAGCTATGAGTCACTGAAAACGTCAGAGAGGGAAAACAATCACAGAAGAGATTTCCTGATAGCCAGCGTCATAGTATAAAAATATAGATGCCTCAAAGTTTCATCTCAAATTTAGTGAGGCAAAAAAGAGAAAGTTCTTTTTCAACCAGCTATGACCATTCACGCCATCCTCAACCCCCAGTTATATACTCTGAAATTTTCAGGCAGGGGGAGTTCTAAATGATGATAGTGGTTTAAGTGTCATTTAGAGACACAGAATCTGTGCTATTATCATGAAGACTTCTCAGAAGCTGATGGGTGAAAATTTCATTTATATTACTCAGGAGCTTGAGGCAAAATTTTAAACAATTATTTGTGAGTACTACAAAGACATTATGCCTCTGACTTCTCATCAGTAATACAGCCCCAAACTGACCTGGAACTATAAAAACTGCCATGGTTCCCACTAAAGGCAATGAGAGACATGATCTGTGTTCTTTCTCTCTCTCTCTCTTTCTCTGTTTTCCCTTGAGCCTCATGCCTGGAAATTATGCATTTTGGAATACTAGCAGTCATGTAATAAAAACTTTTTCCTGGTTTATGCCTCTTTTCTTCGCTTATCCACTTATAGAGAATAAATAAGTGAACTTCAGAGGCAACCCAGTACCCAGTGAAGCTGTCAGTTGCAGTGTCTGTCATATTTCAATCAAAGCCAGCACCAGACAGCTATCTTCATCCAGCGCAGTCTCTACATTCTTGAGAACCAGAATTAATGAATTAGCTATTGATTAAATTCCACTCTAGCAAATCCACTGAGGCAAATAAATGAACTACCCAGGGCACGTGTAGGCCATGGCCAGACATGTCCGGGCTATCGATCAGTCGTTAGCACTCTTCGGGTATGTAGAAGCAGCTGATGATACTATGACAAGTATGGAAAATGTGATGTAGAAACAGAATTTGTTTCTGGAGGAGTAGCTTATAAAACTAGAAAGGTTCATCTGATCTTTCTACATTTGTGTGCAAGGGCATCTCTGGATTATATATAATTGGGAAAACCATACGTAAGTGCTTGTGCAGAAGATGTTGTAGTCAAAAGCAAGGTATAGGTTAAGGCCAGAGACAAGGATGATGTGCTCCATGCTTATCATCAAACAGGCTGGTAAGCTATCTGTATATGTTATTAAAACATACCAAAGTTAAAATTTTGCTATGATATTTTACCAAAGATAATCTAAGAAATATGTATGTTATTAGAAACCAAAATATTTTGAGTGCTATAGAAGCAACCTTTGTCTACTGACATTTATCTGGAAGGATTTCACACTTGATTTTTCATGTTGCTAATATAAGAGAGTTTCTTAAACCGAAATAGAAACAACTAACATGTACACGTTGCCAGAAGTATAATGAAATTACACAAATAATAACATGCACACAGGAGGCTAACTGCTTTGGTGTTGGTGTAATTTTGATTAATGGCTTGGCAGCCTATATATGCTCATTAGAGTTTTGCCTTTGGAAAATGTTGCTGTGCTATGATAGATCATTTTAGGAAAGGAAAGACTGTACATGCCAATATTCAGTTATTAATGATTTAAATCAGCTTTTTTTTTTTTGCTAGATCTTTTACCCTAAAAAAGGGGGGGGGAAGGAAATAAAGCTGTCAAAGGTATTGGAATAAAGAAAAATATGGGGGAGGGGTCATTTCTGTGCTGGTCAATATGGAAAAGTCCTTTATAGCCTCTCTCCCTCATGGCTCAGTGGTAAAGAATCCACCGGCCAGTGCAGCAGATATGGGTGTGATTCCTGGGTGGGAAAGGGCCCTTGCAGGAGGAAATGGCAACCTGCTCCAGTCTTATTGCCTGGATAATCCCATGGACAGAGGATCCTGGTGGGCTACAATCCATGGGGTCACAAAGAGTTGGACATGACTGAGTGACTGAGCATACACACACACACACACACACACACACACACGCCTGTTGAGTATTGCTAAAAAGTCAGCTCAAATTACAAAAAGCAACCACCTAAGGACTTGGAAAAATTAACAATACTGGCAAATCAGGAAAGAAGCCAATATTTGAAGAGCAAACATTACAGGATGAGTTTCCCATTGTTGTTCCTTTTATTACCCTCATCTTCAGCTGAGGAGCAGCCCCAGCATGGAAACATGCACTGGGCAAGCAAAACCTATGTTGTTGTTCAGTCGCTCCGTTGTGTTTGACTTTTGCAAGCCCATGGACTGCAGCACACCAGGCTTCCCTGTCATTCACTATCTCCCAGAATTTGTTCAAACTCATGTTCACTGAGTCAATGATGCCATCCAACCACCTCATACCTCTGTTGTCTCCTCCTCCTCCTGCCTTTAATCTTTCCCAGCATCAGGGTCTTTTCAAATGAGGCAGCTCTTCACATCAATTGTGCAAAGTATTGGAGCTTTAGCATCAGTCTTTCCAGTGAATATTCAGGGTTGATTTCCTTTAGGATTGCCTGGTTTGATCTCCTTGCAGTCCAAGGGACTCTCAAGAGTCTTCTCCAGCACCACCATTTGAAGGCATCAATTCTTTGGTATTCAGCTTTCTTTATGGTCCGACTCTCACATCCATACATGTCTACTGGAAAAACCATGCCTTTGACTATATGGACCTTTGTTGGCAAAGTGATGTTTTTGCTTTTTAATATGCTGTCTAGGTTTGAGAGCAACCTAATCTTTCTGACCAGAATATAAAAAGGCCTAGCAAGCCAGAAGGTGTGATGAATATCCCTGTTTCAGTTTGCTTCCTCTTTTTTCCTGTGCTGAGAATGATTCCAGATAAGGAGCTGAATGATGGCAGTCGTGGCCAAATGACAATAAAAAATCCTAAGAAAAATCTAGCTTTCTGGCCAGGGAAACCAGGAAAAGTGCCCCTTGTGGCCCAAAGAATGTATGGCACAAAAATTCCTACCTTTTTTTTTTTTTTTTTTCCAATATATCTCTCTAATCTCTTTGCCCCTCAAACAATTCCATTGATGTAAACTATGAGCTACCTTGGGAGGCTAAAATTCCAAGAGAAACCATGTCTTTCTAGTCAAAGATCTGGAAAAGGAAGTCCAAGGATATGGAAAACACAGAGGAACTCTCAAAGAAGAGAAAGCTAAGCAGTCTATTAATTCTGTGCATAAATCAACACAAGTCTTAATTCCAAGGTGCATACACATGGCTGCCTCATAAGCAAAGGGAAACATGAGTACAGAGCAAAGACTCTGAGATCTGAACCGTTACATAATCCCCTAACCAAACACCAGATAAGCCACTGAGAGGTGCATGAATGGGACAGACATAAAGCAGCATGGAGAAACTTCTGAAAAATGAACTAATATTAGAGCCACTGACCACATAAGCCAAGACAAAAATTTCAGTCTGAAGCTAACCAAGTTGGTCACCTGCCAACAGAAACAAAACCTCCAACCTTCTACACATGATGACAATCTGATATTTAAATATCCAGGAAATACTCCAAAATCACTCACAGTGACACTAATCCAAAGAAAGTTGGAGTGGCTATATTATTATCAGACAAAATATACTTGATGATAAAAAAGTTATCAGGAAGGAAAAGGAGTAACACACAATAATAGAAGTGTCTATTTACTAAGACATAACAATCCTAAGTGTGCATGAACCTAATAGTAAAGCATCAAAATACATGAGGCAAAAACTGAGAGTTCAAAAAAAAAAGAACTATTATAAATAAGCCCATAGTTATATTTGGAGATTTCAACATTCCTCTCACAATAACTGATAGAACAGCCAGGCAGGAAATCATTCTGTGTACAGATGACCTGAACATCACTATCACTCAACTTGACCTAATTGATATTTATAAAATGTTCTGACAACAGCAGAATACACATTCTCCTCAAGTACACATGGCATATTCACCATGATAGATCTCATTATAGGCAATAAAATAAAACCATGTTTCAGACCATAACAGAATGGCTTTAGAAACTCACACCTTAAATATGTCTGAAAAAACTAAAAATTATCTGGGAATTAAGCAAACCACTTCTAAATAATTCATGAGTCAAAGCAGAAGTATTAAGGAAATTAAAAACTATCTTGAAACATTAAATGAAATAAAATGCAACATTTCAAACTTCATGAGAATCACCTGAAGCATAGCTTAAAGGAAAATTCTTAACTTTAAATAGTTCTAGTCAAAAAGAAGAAAGGTCTCAAATCAACAATGCACGTTTTCTTCTTTAAGCAACTAAAAAAAGAAGGGTAAGATAAACCCAAAGCAAGAAGAAATAAATCAATAAAGAGCAGAAATTAATGAATTAGAAAACATAAAGCAATAGAGAAAAACCAATAAAACCAAAAGATGATTCTCTGAAAAGATTCACAAAATGGATAAAACTCTAGACTGATTGAGAGACATTTACCATTATCAGAAATGAAACGGTACAGTACAAATCAATGCAGATTCTACAAACATTGCAACTTTCTGTCCATAAATTGGAAAAAGTCAAAGAAATTAACCAGTTCTTTGCAAACACAAGGTAACAAATTTCACACAAGAAGAAACAGATAGCTTGAATCATCCTACATTGTTAAGGAAATTGAATTCTAAGTAAAATACCACTCAACAAGAAGAACTCTAGCAAAAGGTGAATTTCATTGGTAAATTCTATCAACGTTTAAGAAATAAATACCATTTTCACAAAATCTCTTCCAGAAAATAGAAAAGGAAAACATATTTTCCAGCTTATTTTGGGGGCCCAGAATTGCCATTTACCAAAAGCAGGCAAAGACATTACAAGAGATAAAAATAGTTCAATATAATTTATAAAGGTAACCATAATCCTCAACAAGACAATAGCAAATTGAATCCAGGAATATATAAAAAGGAAAATACAACCAAGTGGGCTTTATTCAGATAATGTAGCCTTAATTATTTGAAAGTTAATCAATGTAATTAAACACATTAACAAATTAATATGAAGTAAATGTATTTAACAAAATTCAATATCCAGTCACTTTGGAAATCAGTTTGGCAGTTTCTTATAAAGTGAGTAAAATATAAACTTATTATATGATTCAGCAGTCCAACTCATCATTTACCCAGGTGAAATGAGAATTTACATTCACATACAAATCTGTACATAAATGTTTACAGCGACTTTATTCATAGTCACCAAGAACTGGAAACTACCCAAATGATACACAAACTGTGGCATATTCATATTAGTATCAAAAATTTAGTATCAAAAATCAACAAACTATTGATATTTATAATACGGATGAATCTTAAATGCATTATGTAGAGTGAAAGAAGTCAGGCTTAAATGGCTACATACTGTATGACTCCAATTATAGGACAACATGAAACAGCAAACTTACAGAAATGGAACAGTGCTTCCTCAGTATGGGGGTGAGTTGAGGAGGAATTGACTATAAAAGGGCTAGTGTGAAGAAATATTTTGACATAATGGAACAGTGCTATTATACGTTAATTGTAGTGGTGTTCACAGAACCTGATATATTTGTCAAAACTTATAGAAATGTGAAGCAAAAAAGAATGTCTTCTGCAGTATGTAAATTAAAAACAAATTTAAAAAAATAGAGAATAACTAAAAAATAAACAAATTTAGAAAACCCAGAACATTTTCGGAAGTTTAAGTCATTGTTAAAACTAGGTAGTTCTCATCACATTCTTGTCAGTTTTCAATAAAATCTATATATATTTTTTTCTCTTCACATGCCTTAAGTTGTCTCTCTTCTGACCCAATATATAATTGATATTGACGAAGTATGGAATAATAAGAGGAAAGTTCTTTTTTTTTAATTCAGAATTTAAGGAATTATTTCATTGTTTTCCTAGCAATGAATCTTGCTGTTTATAGTCTGATAATGTCATCCAAATTCCTAGTGCTGTATGTACACGATCTGTCTTTTCTTCCTAGAAGCTTTTTTATTTATTTATTTTCATTGAAGGATAATTGCTTTATAGAATTTTGCTGTTTTCTGTCCAACCTCAACATGAATCAGCCATAGATGTACATATATCCCCTCCCTTTTGAAGCTCTCTCCCTTCTCCCTCCCCATCCCAACCCTCTAGGTTGATATAGGGCCCCTGCTTGAGTTTCCTAAGCCATAGAGCAAATTTCCATTGGCTATCTATTTTACACATGGTAATGTAAGTTTCCATCTTATTTTTTCCAGACATCTTACCCTCTCCTCCCCTCTTCCCATGTCCATAAGTCTATTCTCTCTGCCGGTTTCTCTATTGCTGCCCTGTAAATAAATTCTTCAGCACTATTTTTCTAGATTCCCTATAAATACATTCAGTTCAGTTCAGTCGCTCAGTCGTGTCCGACTCTTTGCGACCCCATGAATCGCAGCACACCAGGCCTCCCTGTCCATCACCAACTCCCGGAGTTCACTCAGACTCACGTCCATCGAGTCTGTGATGCCATCCAGCCATCTCATCCTCGGTTGTTCCCTTCTCCTGCCCTCAATCCCTCCCAGCATCAAAGTCTTCTCCAATGAGTTAACTCTTCGCATGAGGTGGCCAAAGGACTGTAGTTTCAGCTTCAGCATCATTCCCTCCAAAGAAATCCCAGGGCTGATCTCCTTTAGAATGGACTGGTTGGAGCTCCTTGCAGTCCAAGGGACTACTCAAGAGTCTTCTCCAACACCACAGTTCAAAAGCATCAATTCTTTGGCACTCAGCCTTCTTCACAGTCCAACTCTCACATCCACACATGACCACAGGAAAAACCATAGCCTTGACTAGATGGACCTTAGTCGGCAAAGTAATGTCTCTGCTTTTGAATATACTATCTAGATTGGTCATAAATTTTCTTCCAAGGAGTAAGCGTCTTTTAATTTCATGGCTGCAGTCACCATCTGCAGTGATTTTGGAGCCCAAAAAAATAAAGTCTGACACTGTTTCCACTGTTTCCCCCTCTATTTTCCATGAAGTGATGGGACCAGATGCCATGATCTTCGTTTTCTGAATGTTGAGCTTTAAGCCAACTTTTTTACTCTCCTCTTTCACTTTCATCAAGAGACTTTTTAGCTCCTCTTCACTTTCTGCCATAAGGGTGGTGTCATCTGCATATCTGAGGTTTTGATATTTCTCCCAGCAATCTTTATTCCAGCTTGTGTTTCTTCCAACCCAGCGTTTCTCATGATGTACTCTGCATAGAAGTTAAATAAGCAGGGTGACAATATACAGCCTTGACGTACTGCTTTCCCTATTTGGAACCAGTCTGTTGTTCCATGCCCAGATCTAACTGTTGCTTCCTGACCTGCATACAGATTTCTCAAGAGGTCAGGTGGTCTGGTATTCCCATCTCTTTCAGAATTTTCCACAGTTGATTGTGATCCACACAGTCAAAGGCTTTGGCATAGTCAATAAAGCAGAAATAGATGTTTTCCTGGAACTCTCTTGCTTTTTCCATGGGATCCAGCAGATGTTGGCAATTTGATCTCTGGTTCCTCTGCCTTTTCTAAAACCAGCTTGAACATCAGGGAGTTTGCGGTTCATGTATTGCTGAAGCCTGGCTTGGAGAATTTTGAACATTACTTTACTAGCATGTGAGATGAGTGCAATTGTGTGGTAGTTTGAGCATTCTTTGGCATTGCCTTTCTTTCGAATTGGAATGAAAACTGACCTTTTCCAGTCCTGTGGCCACTGCTGAGTTTTCCACATTTGTTGGCATATTGAATGCAGCACTTTCACAGCATCATCTTTCAGGATTTGAAACAGCTCAACTGGAATTCCATCACCTCCATTAGCTTTGTTCATAGTGATGCTTTCTAAGGCCCACTTGACTTCACATTCCAAGATGTCTGGCTCTAGATTAGTGGTCACATCATCATGATTATCTTGGTCGTGAAGATCTTTTTTGTACAGTTCTTCTGTGTATTCTTGCCACCTCTTCTTAATATCTTCTGCTTCTGTTAGGTCCATACCATTTCTGTCCCTTATTGTGTCCATCTTTGCATGTTCCCTTGGTATCTCTAATTTTCTTGAAGAGATCTCTAGTCTTTCCCATTCTGTTGTTTTCCTCTATTTCTTTGCATTGATCGCTGAGGAAGGCTTTCTTCTCTCCTTGCTATTCTTTGGAACTCTGCATTCAGATGCTTATATCTTTCCTTTTCTCCTTTGCTTTTCACTTCTCTTCTTTTCACAGCTATTTGTAAGGCCTCCCCAGACAGCCATTTTGCTTTTTTGCATTTCTTTTCCATGGGGATGGTCATGATCCCTGTCTCCTGTACAATGTCACAAACCTCCATCCATAGTTCATCATGCACTCTATGTATCAGATCTAGTCCCTTAAATCTATTTCTCACTTCCACTGTATAATCATAAAGGATTTGATTTAGGTCATACCTGAATGGTCTAGTGGTTTTCCCTAGAAAATGTTAGAAAATGCACTGGTCATAGCAAACACCCTCTTCCAACAACACAAGAGAAGACTCTACACATGGACATCACCAGATGGTCGACACCAAAATCAGATTGATTATATTCTTTGCAGCCAAAGATGGAGAAGCTCTATACAGTCAACAAAAACAAGACCAGGAGCTGACTGTGGCTCAGATCATGAACTCCTTATTGCCAAATTCAGACTTAAATTGAAGAAAGTAGGGAAAACCACTAGACCATTCAGGCCACTGTCTACAGGGTCGCAAATATTTGGACATGACCAAAGTGAGCCTGCGCGCATAGACACAAGACTTTTTGCCCTGTGGCAGCTCTGCCCCAGTGAGAGTTGAGCGTGAAGGTGGCACAGCTTCTAGGCTTTTAGGGATCCTGGCAATGCTAATTGTGCAGGGACACGGACTGCCTCCACCACAGGAGTTATGGCCCTATCAGTCTTTTCTTGAGCCTCTTGTAGCTGGAGATCAGAAGGCCTCTTTGGCCAGACTTTCTCCATAGCTCCTCCCATTCAGGCACTTAGAAGGCTCCCTTTCCTGGGGTCCTTCTCTGTTGTTCCCCACTTCAGTCACATAGAGGGCCCCCCCTGGCTGGGGTCCTATTCTATGGATCTGCATGTCGGGCACTTGAAGAGGAAATCTGGAGGGGGTCGTACTCTGTAGTTCAGTACATCAGGCATTTGATGGGCCAGGCTCTCTATTGTTCAGCCGCCAATGCTGGCGTGTGGGGAGAGAGCGGCTATGGTGATGGCTCCACCCCCTTGCATGACTCCACAGTATCTTGCCTTGTTTCCATGGCTGCCTGGCTTTCCTCCACAGGCATTTCCCACCACAATCTCCTCCCTCACATCCTTTCAACCCATCTCTCTGCAGCCAACAGTATCCCTTGCCCTGGGATTGCTCCACAATCCCTAAACTGCAGCTCCCAGCTGCTGCGCCTTCAGGTGGACCCACATCCCTGTCCGGGGAATGTATGGCTGCAGCAAGTACTGTCTGATTCTCATTCCATTTAGGCTGCCACAGATCAGCTGTTTCACTCTCAGCCTTACATGTTTCTCCTCTGACTCAGACAATTGCCCCAATATGGGGATCGGACTCCTGCTTCAGTTCCCTCACCCACTGAGGGCAGTTCCAGTCCTACTAACATTACCGTTTTCCCCCCTAGTTCCTTCATCCTACTGAGTTTTGCGTGGTTCTATATATTCTTTTCCACTGGTCAGGTATTCCTGTCTACTCTCAGCTGGTATTCTGCACGCACTTCTGTGTCTGAAGGTGTATTCCTGATGTATCCTTGGAGAGAGAGATACTCCACATCCACCTACTCCTCTGCCATCTTGTTCTATCCCTGGAAGCTTTTTGAATGCAATTTTTTAACTTGGTATTTTGAAATTTCCAGATGATATTTCCTTATATGTTTATGATTCAGTCATTTTCCTGGCATTTATAACACCTTGGAATCTACTTACTGGTATCTTGATTTGGGAATCTTTTCTTGTCATCTTCATTTTCTTACCTTTTTTCCTCTGTTTTCTCTTTCTGGAACTCTTATTATCCAAATCGTTGATTTCCTGAATTTTAAGATTTTTCTTAATTTCTTTTTTAGTAACATATTTGATTTTTATTTCACTTTCAGAGACTTTACTTTCTTCTAAAGCTTTAATTCAGTTAATTAAAAATTAAGACTTAATTTCCATGAGATATCCCTTTCCAAAGTCCTGCTTTACTTTGATTTTTTTCCAAGTAGGATTTTTTTTTAGTACTGTTTTATAGATAGAGGATGTCTTTTTATCCCTCTGAGGTTGTTATGTATTTTTTTCCTCATCCTGCATAGTCTCTATGTCTATTGAATTATTTCTCTGTTTTAATTTTGTTTCTTTTAACCTTTGAGATAAAAAAGGTGACAAGAAGATTTATATATGAGTGGGGCTTGTTGATTGATGAAATTCCCTACTGTGTGACCAGTTGGCAAGTTAACTGTTCTGTTAGGGGATCCTGATATGCTAGTTTATGAAAGTATTTTATCTGGAGTCACTCAGACTGTTTCAGAGAAGAATGCCATTCTGTATGGAAACATTTATGACTGGATATTTGTTTGTAAAACCAGAGCTGGGGAAAGCAGCTGAGGTGCCATCATTCTAATTGTAGTCTACACTTTATCGTGATTTTTACCTTTGCCCTTCATTCCAGATTTCCACTGTGCCTGAAAGGGAAAGTGAAGTCGTTCAGCCAGGTCTGACTCTTTGCGATCCCATGGACTGTAGCCTACAACGCTCCTCCGTCCATGGGATTTTCCAGGCAAGAGTACTGGAGTGGGGTGCCATTCCCTTCTCCACTATGCCTAGTAGCCCTAATTCCTAAATACCCCTGTTCAGTTTCTTGAGAAAAAAACTTCTGATCTCCTGTTGGTGGAATATGCCACAAGGAGAAACAGAAATCAACACTTTGATGAATAATATAGAGGTAGGGGACCTTGAATTCTGTAGCGGCTAATTTTGTGTTAACTTGATTGGGCCACAAAGTTGAGGACGTCTGGTTAAAAATGATTTCTAAGTGTGTCTGCAGGGTTGTTTTTGATGAGGTAAGCATTTGAATCTGTGGCTCAGTAAAGCAGATTGCTCTTCCCAGTGTAGCTGGGCTGTACCCTCAACCCTCCAATCAGTTGAGGGGCTGAGTAGAAGAAAAAGTTGAAGGAAGGGAGAATTCCTCCTCTCTGATTGACTACTTGATCTAATCAATCTTCTCTCACTCTTGGATTTGGACCAAGATTTATACCATTAGCTCCTCTAATTCTCAAAACTTTGGACATGGACGGGACTAGACCCCAAGGTTTCCTGAGTTTTTACATTTGGTTTTGTTTCCCTGGAGAACCCTGAATAATTATAGGTCCCAATCACTCTTTTTTTTTTTTTTTTTTAAGACTTTAAGCTAATCCCACGATTTCAGCTTTGAACTTTATCCCATCTTGCCCTTATTCACAATCCTGAAAGTCTGTTAAGGGCTCAGACACTGAGGTTCTCTGCAGAGCAAGTTAGTTTGCTTTGTGTCATCATCTCCCTCCGCCAACTACCACTTTGGCAAGTGCCTCTCCCAAGGCAAATTTTGCTCTCATAATTGTGTTAAAAATCTATCTTCTCTTGTTCTCATCTGCTTTGTCATTTTTCTTGCTCTTTTAAAATAATAAATAAGCCCTTTTAATTGTTTTTGGCACCCATTTAATATATTTGGGGAGAAGCAATCTTTAAACCCAACTAAAATTTTTTTCTGTTATCATCCACAAGAATCTTCTTAAAGATATCTTAGAGACAGAGTCTCAAATGGATATTGCTCAGTTTCTGAAAAACCTTACATATTTTTAGCTACATATAAATATGTAATCTAAGACATATTCCCTTATGCCATTCACCTAGGCTTGAGTCATGGGGATGCTAACAGACAAGAAATTTGACAACATCCACCTACCTACTTATACTTCTTCCTTGAGTTCTTTAGAATGAACTCAAATGTCACATCTTTCATGATATCTTCACTGATAATTATGGGCAGAACTGAGGTTTTTTTTTTTTTTAATGCACTTCTTGCACATTATAAACTTTTATTATAGTGTTTTTCACTCTGTTCCATAAATGTTTGTTTAGGGCAACGTCTCCCACAGTTGACTGGAACTGTGAAAATTTAGAGCCCTCTCTTATACTACTTTGTATTACCTTTACCTCTTATATTATTATACCCACAAATATGTTTGCTGAAAAAAATAAATAAAGGTCTCTGGTGTCCCTTAAACGTGACCATTTTCCCCTGAAAAGGTAGGCAATCATGTGGATAGATGAGAAAAATCTGTTGAGGGAATTATCAATTAATTAACATAGCCCACATGAGCTGTAGGAGGGCATGGCAACCCACTCCAGTATTCTTGCTTGGAGAATCCCACGGAGAGAGGAGCCTGGAGGGCTACAGTCCATAGGATCGAAGAGTAGGACACCAATGAAATGACTTATCATGCATGCACCCCGCATTAGACAGATATCATCATGAGTTTGATAGAAGATATACTCAAGAAGAAAGGACTATTTTTGCCCTGAACATCTAAGAATTCAATTATTCGAGTTTTTCTAATTATTTCAATCACTAGTTCTCCAAAGCGGTATAGATTACTTTTGAAATGATTTTTAAAAGACCTATAATTTTCAATATGTCATAAAGGAATCCTTCAGAACTGAAATATTTTAAAATATGTTGATTATTTCAGTCAGTGTGCATGTGTGTATATGGGATGTAATTGTGTGTGAGGGCGAGTGTGTGTGTAGATTAAAGGTGACTCATTTGGTTAGGGCAAAAATATGATGTGGGAATACTCAGATTTCTTTCTCTGCCCTTGACACAGAGTGGTGAAAATTTCATATTACTTTTGACTTGGAAACCTTGATGTTACAGCTTTTTTCTCTTAAATTGCTATTTTTGAATTGAAAGAGGATCACTTTCAAACTGTGGTCATTTCTCAGCAACAAAAGAGTACACAAAAATAAAGGGATTGCATGAAGAATCTGATACAATTGTAAAGGTTATCCAATAATTTATCTCCCCTAATTATTTTACAGCTATTTCTAGCTTTAGGAAAATCTGATATACCTAAGTCTAATTTTTTTTCAAAGAGATTCAGTTAGGAGGTAGTCATTCTAATTAAAATTGTATTATTTGCCTCACAAAAGAATTTACTGAAGGACAACTTTTCCATGCACTCCAACATTTTTCACAGATTACTAAGTAAAAGGAAGTGAAGCTGGACAATCAGAAAAATCAAAGCTTAAATGCTAGGGGATGTGTCCATTGAGGATCAATGCCTAATAATATAAAAATTTTGATTTACACACACATTTATAGTAATCTACTAAATCAGATTGTCATGGCAGGAATGATAGCTTTGATTTTTATTTTAATTACTTATGGTCCGTTCTTTAGATTAATTGATAAAGAATTGGTACCTTGAAGTGATGCCATGAATTGTGGGAGTCGGTATATCACTTGGAGTATCTTCCACAGTGGTGATTTGGGTTCTGTTGCTTTTTACACAGGCATATTTTGTGCAGACTTCAACCTGCAAATGTTAGTTTAGAAAAAAAAAATAATTGCAACTACTTTCAAAATACAGACCGCTGATGGACTGAAACCCACCCACTCTCATTTCACAGGTGCTTCTTATAGTTCTCTATGGCATCTTGGGGTTTACTAAGTCTTAATTTTTTATGTCGAGTCCAATGGAACAAACTCAAAATAGTGTCTGGAAATGAGCTTGGGACAATTGATGCAGTGATTCAAATGGCAATGTTTAGTTTCTAGTTCTAACTATTCAGAAACAGACAGACATATTCATCTCTTTGGAGCACAACTAAGGAAGAAGGGAAGATGCTTAATTCACAGTTGGCAAGCATAATATGTTATCACTGTATACTACTCTCTGTAGTAAAAAATATGTACTAAAAAATAAGCAAGGTACCTTTCTTCTTTTACTAACCAAGTAGGGTAATTATATTTTCTGGAAGCCTTGACACTTGACAACAAATAGCCTCAATGCTAATCTCTAATGGAAGAAAAATGAGGTCTACAGAAGACTTCCAATATGGCTGAGCTATTTTATACCCATTTGTTCTGGCTGCAATTGTATTTCTACCTTAATCACAGCAGAAACTCATCACTCACCCTTTAATTCTGCTACCTAATCTGAGTAAAAACCAAGGAGGCTGGAATAACTAAAGATTAGAAATTGAGTTCATCAAGCATTAGTAACACAAATAACATACTCAACAAGAGCAAGGGAGAGACAATGAACATGTAAGAGATTGCTTGTGGACCATCCATAAAGTACCACCCTTCTGCTTGCCATTAAAGGTTAAACCAAAGAGGAACTGCACTTTTACCAATGATAACTTACTTTCTGTATCTAATACATAAATGGAGGATATTACATACTGATGAATCTTAAACACTAATACTGAACTTTGAAGCAAAGCAGTTCTCTGAATTTCCATGGGCATTTGAGGAAAGAAAAATGTGGTATTTGTTGCATATAGAAGTTATGTTGTTTTGTTCATGGGGCACCTAACTGGGAGTTGAGGCATATTTTTATAATGCTGTTGAATGATTTATTTATGCCATATAGTATTCTGAGCTAACATTAAGTCATGTCCAGTAAATTCCAAATAACTTACAAGTAGATGAATATACTTGCTGTAATAATATTAATGACAATAAAACTTCACACATATTGGGAAATATCTGACTATAAGATGCATAGTGAGGTAACTCAAAATCAGCTCAACTGAACTTCTTATGTGCCAAATATTATGATGCATACTTGAACAAATAATTTAATGAATCCTCACAACTCTGTTTTCAGAAGTTTGCAAGTAGAGGAAAGGTCAGAGAACTCAAGGAATATGATCAAGTGGATAAGATATTAAATTATTTGATTCAGGCTTTACTGTACCCTAATCGCTTTATTATCTAAATAATAAGCACGTCTTTAAGTTATAAACTATTTAAGTCTATTCAAATGATTCTCTAGAAAGCTTTTACTCTGATTTTAGAGAAATGTGTCAATACTTTTTCACTTTGTTACTAATGTAATATTCCAAGTCTCCATCTTTGGGGCATATTTCTGGTGTTACAGCTATGTCGTGTAACATGGAGATGAAACACAAATATAAAGGTTTACATGTTAATACTAAAGAGAAAAAAATTAAGAAAAATTTGAATGAGCAGTCCCTTTAGAAGGGTCTATGCAGAACGATTCATTAAAAAACAGATGTGGTGCATCTACATGTCTGCTTTAACATCAGTGACTATTTTACAGAGGGGGCTAGTAAAGAGAATCTTAGTGTTAAAGTATTAGGCCTATCAGTTAAGTGCACATTTTAAATGGAGACCAATTATCTTTGACATCATAAATAAAAATCTTTGAAATTTGATAAAAATCAAATTTCCAGTAATGCAATAACTATTTCAAGTACAGTATTTATGGACTTGGAGGAGGGTCACAAAAATATACTTACAGTTATTAAGAATATCTTAGTCACAAAATTTGAGTATTAGATTCTAATTTGGTCTTTTGTGTCCTCATCTGTTTCCTTGTATCAGATCAAAATACACTCTCTTCAGGCCATTAGTGGGCTTCCCTGATAGCTCAGTTGGTAAAGAATCTGCCTGCAATGCAGGAGACCCCTGTTCGATTCCTGGGTTGGGAAGATCCTCTGGAGAAGGGAAAGGCTACCCTCCAGTATTCTAGCCTAGAGAGTTCCATGGACTGTATAATACATGGAGTCGCAAAGAGTCAGACACAACTGAGGAACTTTCACTTCTCTTCACTTCAGGCCATTAGTAACTCAAACAAACATATCTGAGTGAAGCCTGTCAGAGTGGAACATGCCTGGAATGCTTACACATCCACTCCTGCCTCATGATCAGAAGGCTGGCACCGGATATGCACGCACAGAATCCAGTGATCTCACCACAACCACCCCCTCCACCTATGTATACCCCCACCCCAGGTATATTCTGAGTCCTGATAAAGCAAATGAATATGCTGCCTTTCGAGGACTCAGCTGGCTTTCTCCACCAGGGCCCCAAAGAGGAAACTACAGCAAATCTTTCATAACCTTCTATGTTAACTTGTCCATTAAGCTGCATTTCTAAGTATTTTGAATGTGATTTTTATTTTATAATGTGATCAATGATCTACACCTACACACAGATTCCCTCTGAGTCATCAAAAGAAACAGCAGTTCACTGATCCATGCTAAGATACACTCAGGTGGGTAGACGGAAATCATGGAATGTACTAAAAAATAAGCAAGGTACCTTTCTTCTTTTACTAAATATCTTTATATGTCATTTATATGCCAAGCCTAGTAGTGGGAGAGGTTAATGCATTGGTTGTAACTAGATGATTATAAATGTTTCACTTTCAAATGTGGGGGGAACAGGGGGTGGGGAAATGTTCACTTAATGAACAGAGCCAATGAAAAGTTTTCTGTGGTCAAATAAAAATTTCATGCTTAATATCTTCTGAAAATTATTTACAAAGTTATTATAAATTTGGGGCTTCCCCAACAGCTCAGTTGGTAAAGAATCTGCCTGCAATGCAGGAGACCCCAGTTTGATCCCTGGCTTGGGAAGATCCCCTGGAGAAGGGATAGGCTACCCACTTCAGTACTCTGGCCTGGAGAATTCCATGGACTGTAAAGTCCATGGGGTCACCAAGAGTCAGACTAGCATGCATGCATGCATGCTTCAGGGGTGTCCCACTATTTTCAACCCTATGGACTATAGCCCATCAGACTCCTCTGTCCATGAGATTCTCTAGGCAAGAATACTGGAGTGGGTTGCCATGCCATTCTCCAGGGAATCTTCCCAACCCAGGGATTGAACCTGTTTATGTCTCCTGCATTGGCGGCCAAGTTTTTTACCATTAGTATCGCCTGGGAAGCCCCAGAAGTGCACAGTTTATTCAAAAATTTACTAAATGGCAACCCTTCTCTATAAACTTTCAGCTTCTGAAACATTGTTTTTATCATTAATTTTTGCATTTAGCCTTGCTATCTTTTATATTCTCCTGCTCTAACATGATTCCCAATTTCTTGAGGATAAGTTTCTTGTTTTATATGCCTTGGTGTCCTTTAAATTTTTTCTCTTTTTAAGATCAGTAGATCTCAAAGAGACCTAGGATTTCACTCTCAAATGGTCAATGGACTCTCCAAAACTGTGTGTTAACTTTTGTCATATAAATATATACACACTTTTCTAGGAGAGTGTACACTGACTTCATTAGATCCTCAAAGAGGACCAAATGCAAAAAATTTAAATATAATTGTTTTCATACAGGTGAGGGTCATTGAACATTTGTTGAAGGATGAACAGACATTTTTTGTTCATGCTTGAATGAAATTTTTAAATATTTTTATCTGCCACATATTCATTATTTTTGTTGCTGCATCCAGAATTACAGAATTCTAGAGGTTAATAGAATGTTTTAAATCACTGAGTCCTTTGCTCTTACAAAAGAGACAATTGACACCAAGAGAGGTTATATAACTTCCCTAAAGCAATTAAATTTAGTAAACGGTGAAATTGGAGTAGAAGGAATGTCTCTCTAATCATAGGCTAACCCTGATTCTGATGTCAGTAAAAGAACCAGGACAAAGGCAAGCTGCTTGGCAAGACTGATTGCAAACACATTAGCTGCTTCATTTTGCCAGTGAAAATACCATCACCATCCTCACCATCACTTTCCACATTACTATTATCTCCTCTCCAATGACTCCTGTGTTTGCCCACAACAATCGATTTCCCTCTTTTCTCTCTTCTTCCCCACCAAATAAATAATCTGTAACCAAGATGGAAGGCATTCACTAAGAGACATAACCCAGCAAGTTTTATTTAACACACCCATAAGCTTAACCATTGGAAAACAACGTTCTAACCTGGATGTCATAGACAGTGAAGGGAGACAGCTCTCTCAGAATGAAAGACCCAGGCACATTTATTCCAGTCTTGTAGAGCTGATTATTTACATAGACGGAATATTCAGTGACAACACCATTTGGGTTTGAAGGAGCTGTCCAGATGACACGTACAGCTGTACTGTTGATGATGACAACCTCTGGAGGAAGCATGCCCTGAGGCTCTAGAATTAAGGGAAGAAACTGAATAAACTCCAGCTGTCTCTGAAAAAGCACTTGTTAAACTAAATGCCGATTAGTATTTAGGTTGAGCAAAGGGTTTGCTGCTTATCTGCTTTCCTCTGATGAAGTTATCACAGTCTGTAGTCCTCTGTAAATTGGCTTATTATACTCTCAGTTAGAAACCGTAAGAATTGGTGGTAAAATGCTTTATACCACCATCACAGTGCTAATCTTCAATACTATGTGACCAGTGGGATATGATGATAAATTATTCACCCATCTGCACCACTAACACATATCTATTATTTGTCTCTTTCCCCATCTCTTCACTCCATACCTCCCAGGGTAAAAGAAAAGAAAATCTGCTCCTTAAGCAGAAAATAAAACTCAAATACATCGCGGCTGGTGGAACATGAAAAATCATTTGATGTTACTAGCTTGTAACTCAAGCAATATGAAGCAATAATGCAATATTGTCATTATGTAAATGATTTTGAATGTTGATTACCATAGGTAATGATGAAATCTAACATTAGGAAAAAAAATCTTGCTTGGCGTTAAATTACACAATTATTCAAGCATGTCAGAAATAACTATGCGAAGACCTATTTTTATCATAAGAGCCCATCCTAACTAGTTGAAAAATTGTCCTTGTGATCCATTCTATTTTATAAACAAAAGGTGTCGACCTTTGGCACCACGAAGGGAAATGGGTTCCACACTTAAAGTGCTCTGCTAATGACCTGGAACGCTTGCTTGGGAGGTAATGATATTATAATGTTTATAATGAGACTTTATAAAGCCAAAAAGATTAGAAAGACCATTCCAAACACATTTCAGACTCACAAGTTGCTTCCCTCGCTTCCTCCCCCTTGCTAACTGGCTTAGAAATGAGTCACAGGCAATTTTTCTCAGTGGCTGAACTTCCACCTACCATTTCTGGTGACTCAGGGAGGGCCCTCCCTGTACTTGGCTGTCGTTGTGAAAAGCATCCTGCTTCTGAAAGCAATTCTTAAAAAAATGTTTCTAAATGTCACCATGTATTGATGTGAATTCAGCTCCCAACTAAGCACACACTGAAAAGAACAGGAACAAACTGGGCTAATACCCAGTGATTGGAGCCTTGCAGCTGTCTCTGTGAGACCACTTATTGATCTGCCACTTGACGACAGCCAGCACTTAAGCATTTTAGCTCCAACCCCCTTCCCTCCAACACCGGAAATTTTATAATGGAAGGATGACTGATCTCAGCCTCAGCGAGAATCAATCAATTTCATTCGCATCTCTGAAGCTGAGTTTCCCTTGAAATCTGGACTCACCCCCATCGCAAGTGGTTGCATGCAGCACTTCACTGTTTATGCTGGCGACTCCGTTGAAAACAGAGATGAAAATCCGATACTCTGTGTTTGGATTTAAGTGGCCAATGACGTGAGAGTTTACATCTGGGAGGATTTTTCGAGATTCATTGGAGGTAGCAGAACTCCAAAAAAGTGTATAATACTCAACATCACCTTGTAGGTCTTGAAAAGCTGTTAACAATAAACACAGAACACTGTAAGTGTAGCCGATATAAAAGGGCCCGGGGGAAAAGACAGAGAATACACTCTATCATTAGCTATTCCTAGAATGAGAAAAGCAGAAAGCTTACAGAACTTTCCTTAGAAAAGTGCTGGGTTTTATTATTATTATTATTTTTAACAAAGCTGTTTCTCTCCGTATCTCATAATTAATTGCATAGAATCTTAACTTCACAGGAAAATAAACTTTTAAATTTCCTTTAAATATTTTAATTATGCTACTTATAAGTATTCAACTAATCTTCAAAACTTTAACACTTAAAAAAAGAAGAGTAAAGTAAAAACATGCAGTACAGGGCAAAAAAAAAAAAAAAAAAAAAACAACAACTCGGTGTTCATAAGTAATGGTTCTAGAGAAGAAATCTATGCTAATATACATGAGGGCATGTCCTGACACAGATGCTAAAACTTGAGGATTTTTAAAATTGCTAACAAAATCTGCTGCTAGATACCTGGAAGACTGCTTAGACAGCTACCCTATTATGTGCACTGTTGATGTACCAGAGTAATGTAGTATGCTCTCCTTAAGGATCCTAGGATGATATCTGAATTTTGATCAAAGCTCTCATCCTTTTCTCCTAGTTCACGCATCTGTGTGATGTAGACAAGCTCTTTCAAAGTCCAGTCTATTGTTTTCTTTTTCCCTTTTCTCCATTCTTGCACCAAGTTCTGCTTTTTCTGATTTTCCTACCATGATGCTTTGAAAAGATATAGAACATCCCATACCTATATTTTCTTAGCTAGGAAGCAATTACTGCTCTGCTTACATTAACATTGCTTTTGAAGACGTGAAACAGGATCTATCACCTTGATTTGTATCAGCATTATAAAGGTGGAGTTTTGTATGCAAAAGCTCCTGAAATTGTATGTAAAAGCTTGTATTAAAATTGTTCCACAAAATTAAGCAAGGATGGGGAGGAAAAGGTGGCATTTCTCTTTATGGTTATTGAAGTACAGTGTCTCAAGTATATGAGATCCTGGGGTATGGCCATGGAAAGGAATATGGTTTGGGGGATTGTATGACTTTCTTTTAGGAATCAGTGTTCATTAAGATCTTGGGAGTCTTACCAAAACACTGAATGTTGATTTGATCTTTTGTTTTATTTCCTGAATGCACTACCGCTTTGACCTAATATCCAGCAATAGTTAGAAAGGTCTGGTATATCAGTATAGTTGAAAGAATTTATAGTAAGCGACCTTTAGTAACTACTTTGGAAAACTCTGGGAATCGAGATGTTTCTTTTCTCTGCTGTCACAAATGTCAGCACCTTTAATAATGAGCTCATTATTATGCATTTTCAGGAATCGGCTATTTATGTCTCTCAATATTTTTCCAAATAATAACATTCCTCAAGTGTAGCAAAGCAACTGGGTTCTGTGAGAGTAAAAGTTCCTTCTATCATTAGAATTATTTTCTGCTGCCATACAGTACTGCTGCAGCTGCTGCTGCTAAGTCGCTTCAGTCATGTCAGATTCTGTGTGACCCCATAGACGGCAGCCCACCAGGCTCCTCCATCCATGTGATTTGCCAGGTAAGAGTACTGGAGTGGGGTGCCATTGCCATACAGTACTATTCCTCATTAATTTATGGCAGCAAAAATATAAAAGAAATTGTGCTAGATTTGAAGTTCATCTTGTATTTTAGTTTGCTACATGAGCAGGCTGTTTAGAAATTCAAGTCCTAAAGATATAATATTAAGGAAGTACTTTCAAATTCTACTTAAAGATATAAATGGGTCTTTAATCACAGTCACTAAATGTGCCTGAAATCTCTTCTGTCAAGTTCCAATGAATGAACTGTGTATATACATTGAAAATATTGGGCCTAGCACAGTAAGCTCAAGATGAGTAAGGATCGTGTATCAATACGTGGATGAAATGCCATTAAATATGCATTCTTAGCCATGTGTCATATGTCAACTCCTTGAAATAGAACAAAATCTGTTGTCCCAAAGGAAAGAGGAAAAGATGGGTTTCAATTCCACTAGTTATATCTTACTGCATGAGATAGAGGCTCTTCTAACCAGAAGCAGGCAGCATCTCCAGACAATAATGCCAGATTTCTGCACCACCCTGCTTCTCACCAACATCTGCTTCAGCTTGCCACTCTCTCCCTTCATTGACATTACAGTGTAGAGGCCAAAACACAGAAAACTGGTAGAAACACATTAAACAGATTAAATGATCTTCATATTCCTAGTTGTTTTATGAAAAGCTCTGGGAGCGGTACATGCACAGAAGTGTCCTTTTACATTGTTCAAACAAGGTTTTCAAATGTCAGTGGGCTCTTTCTAAGACAGCAAACCATCTTAGAGACAGAAGATACATCTTCAGTCCTACAGACCAGCGCAAAATTCAAGGTTGCTGACCTTGAGTCTACTCTGAGAGAGGAACACTGTTAGAATTGAAATAACTGAAATGAGAAGTTTCCCAGCAAATCCCACCCTCCCTGAGGACTGATAAAAACTGGACCTGAATGTATTTCTCCATTTTAAAAGAGAAAAACATGAGTTACAAGGCTTCTTTATGTAATAGCATAAGTGAAACATTTTCTAGAACCTTAAAAGGAGAATTTGTTTTTCATATACTACTTCTATGTGAATCAGTGGAAGTGTTATAAAACATTTGCATGGTGTTCTTAAAAATAACAAGTGGGACATGCCTTTGTGAAAAAGATGCTTTAGGAAACAGGTACCTGTAATTATGAAAAGACAGATGTGAAAACAGAGATATTAAATGATCTTCTTAAAGGGGAAAGGAAAGCAAGAAAACCTAAAAAGCTTGTCAGAATTAAAATCTGCACTGAAAGCAGAAAAAAATAATGAGTTAAAAATGCACAATATGAAAAAATAAAAAGAAAATGAATAAGAAGAAGACAATGAAAGTCAAAATTTATAGATATTGAGAACAGAGAATAAAAAATCTAATTGACTTGAAAAATAAATGGGATAAATAATCATGGATCTAAAATATCCCATAAAACATGACTCAAAATGAAGTTTTATATCCAGAAATTGAATAGATTAATATACAGTTTTAGTGAAAATAATGGCAACATATCCAAAGACATACAGAAACTTATGACATTTTGAAAATCAACTAAATCTAAAAGACAGTCTTCAAAGGAGAAAAAGAATCAGGCAACTTTCAGACTTATCCCCTGAAACATTAAATGTGGAAGACAATGGAAAAATTTCAAGAAGTTCTGAGGTAAAATATTCTGATCCAAGAATTTCATACACATCTAAGTCATTATATTTATGTGAAATGTGACAGAAAGGTTTTCTTATGTAGGTAAAAATTAAGAGAATGTGCAAAGATAGCAGAAACATGTTCTTATTTAAGCAAAAAGCAGGTGGCATAATGGTAAAGAATTTGAATGCAAGAGACTCAGGAGAATTGGGTTCAGTTCCTGGGTTGGGAAGATCCCCTGGTGAAGGAAATGGCAACCCACTCTAGTATTCTGGTCTGGAAAATTCCGTGGACAGAGGAGCCTGGCAGGCAACAGTCCATGGGGTTACAAAGAGTCAGACACAACTGACCATATGAGTACTAAGAGAACATGTAGCTCATTTATTTCTTTAACTGTAATTATAAAAATTTTCCAATAATGTTATCTAAAAGACAAAGAGATGAAGCAAGCTCCAGAACTTAAGATTGGAGAAGTTTAAGAATTGATGATAAATATCAAAACTAGAGAAATTAATTATGTAAAAATGATTATATAATAATTTATACACCAAACATTGAAAGCAGCAGGTGAGAAGGGCAAGGAAAGTAAGAGTACACAACTTGATCAAACATAAAATACAAAGACTCAGAAAAGTAGAGAAAGACATCACTAACCAATATTAGTAGCAATGAAACTTGAAAGATCACTACAGAAGATAAAAGTTGTGGTGAAGATCCAGAACATTCACTAACACCCATGTAATTCTGTTCTTGTCAGATAGGGAGACTACATTTTCTGGGCTCCTTGCATCTGAGTGAAGTCCTGTGACAAGTTTCTGCCATTTCTGACCCGAGGTATTAAGGACCAGTTAACCGTCTCTGATTGTCTCTGATTTTCCCAGCAAGAGAAGGACTTCAAGGCACATGGGAATGTGGATGTCCTGAATGGAAAGAGCCAAGGTCTTAAGTGACCCAGGATGAGCCTAGAAAGAGATGAGGAAAAGTTTTAAATAAAATTCAGATTTCGTTTTTGTTCTCGTGTGAATCCTAGGAAACAAGACAGAAAATATAGATGTAACTATGGGATGGAGGATTTGAAACCTGTTGTTTCACTGGAACTTCTTGAGTTTGAAGTGTTTTTGTGACCACCAGGTTTACTTTTAAATTAAAGTGTGAATGTTTGAACTAGAGTTATACATGTAATTCGGAGTTAAGCAATGAATACTAATTGTATTTGAAGCAACAGGATGGAATGAGGGAGGGTTTCCTATGAGATTACATTAAATATGTGTACCCTGGGAAATATTTCTCACGTATTCTAATCCTGTTCTGGGTAATCCATATTTTATAGACCACAGAAATTTATGAGTAGGTGTCGCTTTACTATAGCACATCAGGTCAATCTCAGTGAGTTGGAAAAAGAAGGTTATAAGCTATGGATACAATATTTGTTACTAAATGCCACTTTTTCAAATAATTTAAAACAGTTGTTAGATAGGCTGGTTGAAAGTACTCTTGCAAAAGGATTATACTCTGTACATGCTGTTGGATTATTTTTGTGTTATGTGAGCTCATGTGCTCATTCACTCAGTTGTGTCTGACTCTTTGAGACCCCATGGACTGTAGCCTTCCTGGTTCCTCTGTCCATGGCACTTCTCAGGCAAGAATACTGGAGTGGGTTGCCATTTCCTATTCCAGGGGATCTTCTTGACCCAGGAACTAAATCCAAGTCTCTTGTATACCATTGCACCACCTGGGAAGCCCTGTTGGATTACTTGTAGAGATTGTTATCAATATCAATTATGTCCTTTAGATCTTTATCAGCTAGAATAGGGGTCAGCAAACTCAGGATTTTACCATGAGTGAAAATCTGTCCTCTTGGCCAAACCTGGCCTGCCATTTCTTTGTAATATAACCTGTGAGCTAAGAATGGCTTTTATACTTTTAAATTGTTGGGGAAAAAAATCAAAAGAATACTTTTTCATGACACATAAAAATTATGTGAAAATGAAATCTCACCGTTCCTAATAAATTTTTATTAGAACACAGGCATACTTGTTGAAGAGTTGTACATTGCTGTTTTCATGCTACAATGACAAAGTTGAGTAGTTGTGACAGAGAATGTATATTGCCTGCAAAACCTGAAGGGTTTACTGTCTGGCACTTTACAAAAAAGTTTGTGGCCCTAATCTCCAGCAATTAGAGTAATCCAGTCCACTCAAAGGATCTCCAGTTTTGTCTAGGATTGAAATTCTCAGTAATTTCTCACTAGTAGGCTCAATGGGAGGTAACTTTGCCTCAGTGTAAAAATCTGGAAGGACCTTACTAAGGCTATTTTATAATAAAAGTGTTTATCGTGCTCATCGATTCTTAGAGTCCAGATTCCCAAGTTCTATGGTGAAGAGTTCTGTGTCATTAACTAAGTACTTCTTGGAAAACTTGATATTATCACTTCTTGAGAATTTTTTTTACTCTGGCTGAGCGTAAAAGTGCTCACATTAAGAAGTGGGAAAATTTTCCAGAGCTACATCCAAGTCAGGCTCCTTATCTTCCCCAGCAAGATATCTAGATGCCTTCTATCTAGTTTATGCAACTAAAACAAATACCTGTATTTGCAACCCTCCCTGCCCCCAGGTCCTTCAGTCTCTCATTGTGTTCCAACTCCTTTCAATAATCTGCCAGGGAATATTGTATTTAAAGGAAATGTATATGAAATGTGTTAATTATTCATCATTCTATATTTGGCAATGGAAAAAGGACAGCACATTCCTGCTTGGGAAGTGAACTAATAAGGGAAAACAGGAATGCAGTTAGTTACCTAAGCTTCTGTAATCAAGGAGCCCTTAAATAAAGTGATTTAAATGAAATAAATATGAACTTATATCTCACACAATAACCTCAATGTAGGTGAATCAGATTGTGCTCCATGTGGTCATCCAAGAATCTGGGTTCTTTCTCTTATATGGCTTTGGATCTCTAAAGGTGTTGGCCATGCCTGCAGAGTTTAAACAGAGAACACTGCTGTGTCCATGGTCTAGTCCAGAGAGAAGAAGACTGAACAATAGGCACGTCCTTGGTGTCTCGTGGTTATGACCCTAAAAGACACACATCATTTCTTTGCACATTCTATTGGCAAGAACACAGTCACATGGATACAACTAACTGCAAAGGAGGCTGGTAAATGCAGTCTCTAAAAATAGCAGTAACACAAATGCTTGACAGGAGGCAGAGAAATTGGTCACTTATTCATTGCATTGTTGTGGGAGTGTGCAGCAGTACAGCCACTCTGGGAAACAGTTTGGCAGAATGTTAACAAAACTACTCTAGACTTACCATTCAGTCTAGCAATTGAATATTTGGGCATTTGTCCCAGAGAAATAAAAACTTATGCTTCCACACATGCATATGCACACACATGCACAAGTTGTTTGTTTTGAATAAAGGACTTGAAATGACTAGCATAAAACAAAAACCAAAAAAGACCCCCCACCAAAAAATACAGAAACAAATAAAATGGCTTCCCATTTAAAAAAAAAAAAAAAAAACTGCTGCTGAAAGCACTGTGAACATTTGAGAGATAGAATAATACTTTATACCAATACTAAATGATTACTAACTGCTGAACATATATTATTTCATTTTTGTCATAATACTTTAAGACAGTTATTATGATCCTCCTATTCTGAATTAGGAAACTAGGATATAGCGAAGTTAAGTGGCTTGTTTTAGGTCATAGTGCTAGAAAATAGTGTGACTGGGACTCAAGCTTAAGTTTTCCTGATCCCAAAACCTGATTTTAAAAATCATTTCTCCATGGCTTCATAGAATTTTGCCTTTTTTTCTAGTTAGGAGGATTTACAACAATGGAATAGATGTAGTTACCAACAGGAGAGTTAGAGAGTATAAAATACTCATGAGGAATTTGAGGAAGTCTTTATGTAGAGGATGAGGACAAGAGTAGTTGGTGATACAGGAGGGAGCATTTGAATTAGGAGGGGTCACTCATGGGCCCACTAACACAGAGGAACACACTAGGACGCACTGACAAGAGAACTTCGGAGTGAGGCATTAGAGATGGACTTCTAGATGACCACATCAGTAATATGTAAGGGAAGCAGGTCAGGTTACAGCAGGTACACACACAAATAAGAGGGAGGCCCATGGACAGACAAATCCAGTCTCTTTGTTTTGGTATCTGGACCAGTGGTAAGGGAAGCAGAGGGACAAGGTGAGCCAATGATGGTGGGTGCTTTTAAAAAAGGTGAGATTTGGGATGATTTGTATGTATTAAAACCTGAACAGGATAAGTTCAAAGTCAAACTTCTAACTACAAAATCTGATGGTTTCTGATTAAGAGATCAAGATGAGGCATATGCTTTCTGTGTGGATTTAAACTTTTTACATAGTGATGGCCTTCAACTTTACAAATCTTCCAGAGTTCAGTGAGGCAATATAAGGCAGGAATTATTTCACTAATCTCTGCATTCCCAGTGCCTGGGACAAAAATGTCAAGGATAAATATTCATGGAAGGAAGAAGGAAAGGAAAGAGAGGGAGGAAACTAAAAGAGAAAAAAGGAAAGAGGGAAGGAAAAGAGAAAGAGGAGAACTGGACAAAAAAGATTATATTGGGTTGGTCAAAAAGTTCATTTGGGTTTGTCTGTCACATCTTATGGAAAAATCTGAACAAACTTCTTGGCCCACCCAATGTGAAACACAGCATGAATGTCTGAAGGTTGAGGGGAGCTCTTGACAGATGGACAAGTGGACAGTATTTGGATGATTTTTTTCATTTCCTCTTATTTCAATACCTTCCTCTCTCACCACCTCCAGTATTTTCTTGCTCTTTTCTGCCCGTCAATGACCTTATTAGTGAGGAGATCTCAGAAGAGGTGCTGCCTTTCTATCCTTTTCCCCCGTGGGCATTTTTTGCCATTTATTTTAGAGTGAGCAGTCGAAATGGGAAGGATCTCACTAAATCACTCTTGACAAAGTGCTAATAACCATTAAGGTCACATGCAGGAGAAATAGCTGAAAATGGGATGCTTAAGTTGGAGAAGTGCTACTGACTAACTGTAATTTGGGGTAAGTCACCAAGGTGCAGTTGCTAACTGCTGGGGCTGTATGAATAACTTAAGTGATGTTTTGTATCTCATCCTATAAAAATGTGAACTTTCTCCAATGAAATCATTTATTTTCATCGTATTTCATTTAGGTTGAACTATTTTCTTTTATATAGAAAGTAGAGACAAGAAGCACATCTTTCTCTAGGGACCAGGGAGACCGGGGCTGCAGCCTGTAGAAAGGGGAAGCCAATGTCAGGGGATATTCTCCCTTCAACAATGTGGGAAGAGTTTCAATCAATTACTGGGTTTTTCAAATCAATTCCAAAATTATCATCTTTATGTGAAAGCTTCTAATTGCTAAATGTTAGCAAAATATTATTTTTCAAATACTGCCAGCAAGACAATGTGTGGAGGATGGGGAAGTAAATAGGGCCCAAGTGCTACCAGTTTGTAATATTTGCCCTAAAAAATTAACTGAACAGATGCAGGATGCATTTTCCTCACGTGATCTCACATAGTGATGTAAACGTTTAAAGCGGGCACTTTTAAAACTTTAATAACGTATCCCCATTAATCTGTGATGGGTAAAAATTTACCAGAGATATTTTACTTGGAAAATGGTGTGTCCATGTGGAGGGTCATAATTAAGAGAAAATATACTTTAAAGATGCATTTTATGGTTTTATTAAATAAATGTAAGTTTATTCATGACTTTTAACTTATAGTTTTATTCCTTTTAGCATGTTAGACAAGGTGCCATTTTATCCCACAAATCAAGAAAACAATTGAAATTAAAATTGCACAAACGAGGTGGCCCTTTCACAGCCGAGAGACTTGTTAATTTACTTAGGACAGCCAGTTGCAAGAAGAAAGAAAATGATAATGCAACACGCTTTCACAGAGCTGACCCTCTTCTGAGAGTTAACCTTTGTACTCACAAATAGTTATCTGAAAAATTTCTAAGGTATGAATGGAAATAACAGCAGATTGCATTACCTACATCCCGAAGGTCAGAGGTTCAGATTACCAAGGTAATGAAACTTCAGTGAGCTGCTTCAGATCTATTAGGTGTGTCAGTTTTTATAAGCATGCTTACTTCAGGCATGCAATTATAACATAAAGGAACTATATTGGTGAAAATTCAGTCACTGGATCTCAACAGAAGTATTCAAATGTCAGATGCGGGGAGGGCATCCACCTTTCCAAGTAGGCTTTTAAGATGAATCAGGTATCGAGGGTGAAATAGAAAGGAGATGAGTGAAAATACATTATACATAAAAATCCATCTCCATATAAAAACTTTTGTATCTTTTCCTAGAAGTGTCTCAGGAGGTAATCACAAGCATCAATTAACTTATACTCTTCCATGTAAATGGCTTAAGAGATCTCAACAGAGGTGACACAGATCATTAAAAATCTGCGACCTTATAAATCCCTAGTAAATAGTTTTTTATAAAAATGGCTTATTTAATAGCAATGTAGATCAACATAACCAATGCTAATTTTAATTTACAATTAATGTCACCTAACTGGTTTTAATCCATAACTGATATAACAGGGGCAAATTCACTCAAGGCTTTCTAAATAAAATAGGAAGCATTTCTTTTAGGCTATATCAAAATCAAAATCAGAAAGTTACAATTGCCCAACCAGGAGTCATTTTTCGTCTTTTTATATACTAGCAGATGATTATCCTATTAGATACAGTTTACTTTCATAAAACACATATTTTAATAGGGATTTCCAAGTCAGATATTTCTTAATATTTGGTAGTATCCTATCAAGTTCTGATTAACTATTTGCCAGATCAAAAGTGATACTTCTAAGAAGGATTATAATATATAGTGCCATGATATATTCAGTCTTGTTTTTTTCTGGTTGTGACATTTGCTGTTCAGTTGCTAAGTTGTGTCTGACTCTTTGTGACCCCATGAACTGCAGTATGCCGTATGCCAGGCTTCCCTGTCCTTCACTATCTTCTGGAGTTTGCTGAAACTTATGCCCATTGAGTCAGTGATGCCGTCCAACCATGGATCACTAAAAATTAACAGATCAGCTGGTAAATGCTACTCTACTGACCAACCATATCTGAAATTTCAATTATGTGGTTTCTAAAGACGCAGGCGGAGAAGGCAATGGCACCCAACTCCACGACTCTTACTTGGAAAATCCCACGGATGGAGGATCCTGGTAGGCTGCAGTCCATGGGGTTGCTAAGAGACACAACTGAACAACTTCACTTTCACTTTTCACTTTCATGCACTGGAGAAGGAAATGGCAACCTACTCCAGTGTTCTTGCCTGGAGAATCCCAGGGACGGCAGAGCCTGGTGGGCTGCCGTCTATGAGGTCACACAGAGTTGGACATGACTGAAGCGACTTAGCAGCAGGAGCAGCAAAGATGCAGGAACAGACTAGATCCATATGTGAGCTCTTCTAATTGCCTGTAAAGTCATGTTCTGAATGGGCCAAGGCTGAGTCCCTGTTTTATCAAATCCAGTCCAGTGATGGTGGCCAGATTTTGTTGCCTGTGTCAAGCTGGAACTCTGGCTATCACCAGTACTGATGAGGATTCACTTGGAAAGATCCATCACATTACTGCAATTCTAGTAAATCGATCTTGCTAATTAATGATGAATTATGAGACTAGGGGCAGACCTCACTGTAGGAAAGTGCACAATATTATACTGTATCAAAAAGACTTGCAGAATTAGAGAAAATATTTGCAACTGATAAGGGATTAATCTCCAAAATACGTAAACAGCTCATACTGCCCAATATTAAAAAAAAAGTAGTCCAATAAAAAAATGGGTAGAAGATCTAAAAAGACATTTCTCCAAAGAAGATGTACAGATGGCCCAAAAGCACGTAAAACAATGCTCAACATTACTAATTATTAGAGAAATGTAAATCAAGACTACAGTGAGGTACCATCTTACACTGGTCAGAATGGCATCTGCACAAATTCTACAAATATTACACGCTAGAGAGGGTGGGGAGAAAAGAGAATTGTCCCACACTATTGGTGGGAATGTAAACTGGTACAACCACTATAGAGAAAAGTATGGAGATTCCTTATAAAACTAAAATTAGAGCTACCGTATGACCCTACAATCTCACTCCTGGGCATAGAGTGAGTGAGTGAGTGAAGTTGCTCAGTCATGTCCGACTCTTTGCAACCCCATGGCCTGTAGCCCACCAGGCTCCTCCATCCATGGAATTTTCTAGGCAAGAGTACTGGAGTCGTTTGCCTTTTCTTTCTCCAGGGGATCTTCCCGACCCGGGGATTGAACCCGGGTCTCCCAGATTGCAGGCAGACACTTTACCATCTGAGCCACCACCTGGGCATATAACCAGAGAAAAACATAACTCAAAAAGATACATGCACTCCTCCCCTATGTCCATAGCAGCACTGTTTACAAAAGCCAATACAATGAAACAACCTAAATGTCCACTGAGAGAGGAATGGATAAAGATGTGTTACATATATAAAATGGAATGTTTTTCAGCCCTTAAAAAGAATAAAACTATGCCATTTGCAGTGCCATGGGCAGACCTAGAGAATACCACACTAAGTGCAGTAAGTCAGACAGAGAAATACAAATATCATATAATATTGCTTACATGTAGAATCTTAAAAAAAGATAAAAGTGAACTTATCTACAAAACAGACTCTTATATGTAGAAAATAAACATATGGTTATCAAAGGGGAGGTTGGGAGAGGGATAAATTAAGAGTTTGGTATTAAAATATAGACATTACTATATATAAAACAGATAAACAACAAAGTGTAGCACAGGGAACTATACTCAATATCTTATGATAACATATGATGAACGAGAATATAAAAAAGAATATATTTATATATATAACTGAATCACTTTACTGTACACCTGAAACCAGCCCAACATCATAGATCACCTATCTCCTCCATAGATCACTGCCCTGTCTTGGTGAAGGGGCTTGCATAACCTAGTGAAGCTATGAGTCATGCCATGTAGAGCCACCCAAGACTTATGGGTCAGAGCAGAGACTTTTGACAAAATATGATCTGCTGCACTGGAGGAGGGCATGGTAAACCACCCCAGTATACTTGCTGTGAGAACCTCATGAACTATGTAAAAGGGAAAAAAGATACGACATCAAAAGATGAGTCCACAGGTCTGAAGATGTCCAATATGCTACTGGGGAAGCGTGGAGGGGAACTACTAATAGCCCCAGAAAGAATGAAGCAGCTAGGCCAGAGCAGAAACGATGCTCAGTTGTGGATGTGTCTGGTGATGAAAGTGAAATCTGATGCTGCAAAGAACAGTACTGCCCAGGAACCTGGAATGTTAAGTCCATGAATCAAGGTAAATTGGATGTGGTCAAGCAGGAGAGGGTAAGGATAAACACTGACATCTTAGGAATCAGTGAACTAAAATGGACAGGAGTGGGCAAGTTTAATCTAGATAAGGATTATATCTACTACTGTGGGCAAGAATCCATAGAAGAAATGGAGTAGCCCTCATAGTCAACAAAAGAGTCCAAAATGCAGTAATTGAGTGCAATCTCAAAAATGACAGAATGATCTCGGTTTGTTTCCAAGGCAAGCCATTCTACATCACAGTAATTCAAGTCTATGCCCCTACCCTGGATGCCAAAGAAACTGAAGTTGATCAGTTCTATGAAGACTTAGAAGACCTCCTAGAACTAACACCAAAAATAAAAAAAGATGTTCCAGTCATCACTGGGGATTGGAATGTATCAGAAGGAAGTCAAAAGATAACTGGAGTAACAGGCAAGTTTGGTCTTGGAGAACAAAAGGAAGCAGGGAGAAAGTTAACTGAATTCTGCCAAGAGAATGCACTAGTCATAGCAAATACCCTTTTCCAACAACACAAGAGATGACTTTACACGTGGACATCACCAAATGGTTAATACCGAAATCAAACTGATTATATTCTTTGTAGCTGAAGATGAATAAGCTATATACAGTCAACAAAAAGACCTGGAGTTGACTATGGCTCAGATTATCAGCTTCTTATAAAAAAAAAAAAAATCAGGCTTAAACTAAAGAAAGCAGGAGAAATCACTAGATATGAGTTAAATCAAATTCCATATGTATATGCAGTGGAGGTAACAAGTAGATACAAGGAATTAGATCTAATAAACAGTGTGCCTGAAGAACTATGGACGGAGGTCCATAGCACTGTACAGGAAGCAGCGAACAAAACCACCCGAAAGAAAACGAAAAGTAAGAAGGCAAAGTGGTTACCTGAGGAGGCTTTACAATTGGCTAAAGAAAGAAGAGAAGTGAAAAACAAGGGAGAAAGGGCAAGACATATCCAACTAAACACAGAGTTCCAAAAAAACTGCACAGAGAGACAAGAAGGCCTTCTTCAACAAACAGTGCATAAAACTAGAAGAAAACAACAGAAGGGGAAAGACTAGGAAACTCTTCAGGAAAATTGGAAATATCAAGGTAACGTTTCACCCAAAGATGGACAGAAACAGTAGAAACCTAGTAGATACTGAAGAGATCAAGAAGAGATGGAAAGAATACACAGGAGAACTCTACAAAAAAGATCTTAATGAACAGGATTACTATGATGGTGTGGTCAGTCACCCAGAGCTAGATGTTCTGGAGAGTGAAGTCAAGTGTGCCTTAGGAAGCACTGCTGTTAATTAAAGCTAGTGGATGTGATGGGATTCCAGTAGAACTATCCAAAACCCTAAAGGATGATGCCATCAAAGTTTTGCATTCACTGTGTCAGCAAATCTGGAAGACCCAGCAGTGGCCACAGGACTGGAAAAGGTCAATCCTCATCCCAATTCCCAAGAAGGGTAGCACTAAAGAATGTGCTAACCACCGGACAATTGCACTCATCTCCCATGCTAGTAAGGTCATGCTAATATCTTGCATGCTAGGGTTTAGCATTATGTGAACCAAGAACTTCCAGATGTCCAAGCTGGGTTTTGATAAGGAAGAGGAAGCAGAGATCAAATTGCCAACATTCGCTGGAACATAGAGAAAGCCAGGCAATTCCAGAAAAACACCTATCTCTGTTTCAACGACTATATTAAAGTCTTTGACTGTGTAGATCATAACAAACTGTGGAAAGCTCTTAAAGAGATAGGAATACCAGACCATCTTACCTATCGCCTGAGAAACCTTTATGCAGGTCAAGAAGCAACAGTTAGAACCCTGTATGGACCAACTGATTGGTTCAAGATTAAGAAAGGAGTGTGACAGGGCTGTCTGCTGTCACTCTGCTTGTTTAACCTATATGCTGAGAAATGCCAGCTGGAGGGGTTACGAGCTGGAATTAAGATAGGCGGGGGAAACATCAACAACTTTAGATATGAAGATGATGCCACTCAAATGGCTGAAAGTGAGGAGGAACTAAAGAGCCTCTTGATGAGGGTGAAGAAAGAGAGTGAAAGAGCTGGCTTAAAACTAAATATTAAAAAAACCTAAGATCATGGCATCCAGCCCCATTACTGCATGGAAAACAGAAGGGGAAAAGGTGGAAGTAGTGACAGATTTCCTCTTCTTGGGCTCCAAAATCACTGTGGATGGTGACTGCAGCCATGAAATCAGAAGACAATTGCTTGATGGCAGGAAAGCTATGACAAACCTAGACAGTGTTGGAAAAGCAGAGACATTACTCTCCCCACAGAGGTCCATATAGTCAAGACTATGGTTTTCCCAGTGGCCACATACGGTTGTGAGAGCTACACCGTAAAGAAGGCAGAGTGCCAAAGAATTGATGCCTTCGAACTGTGGTGCTGGAGGAGACTCATGAAAGTCCCTTGGACAGTAAGGAGCTCAAACCAGTCAATCTTAAGGGAAATCAACCCTGAAAACTCATTGGAAAGACTGTTGCTGAAGCTGAAGCTCCAGTATTTTGGTCATCTGATGTCAACAGTTAACTCATTGGAAAAGTCCCTGATGCTGGGAAAGATTGAGGGCAAACCGGAAAGAGGGCATCAGAGGATGAGATGGCTGGATGGCATAACCGATACAAGGGACATGAACTTTGGCAAACTTTGAGAGGTGGTGAGGGACAGGGAGGCATAGTGTGCTGCAGTCCATGGGGTCGCAAAGAGTCGGACACAAGTGGGTGACTGAACAACCACAGCAACTGGATCACTTTACTGTACACCTGAAACAATGTCATAAATCAACTATACTCCAATAAAAATAACTGCTGTTGCTGCTGAGTCACTTCAGTCGTGTCTGACTCTGTGTGACCCCATAGATGGCAGCCCACCAGGCTCCCTCGTCCTTGGGATTCTCCATGCAAGAACACTGGAGTGGGTTGCCACTGCCTTCTCCAATGCATGAAAGTGAAAAGTGAAAGTGAAGTCTCAGTCGTATCCGACTCTTAGCGACCCCATGGACTGCAGCCTACCAGGCTCCTCTGTCCGTGGGATTTTTCCAGACAAGAGTATTGGAGTGGGGTGCCTTCTCCACAATAAAAGTAAGAACAGTGATAATTGCTAATAAAAAAATTAATACATGGACACTTTAATCAAAATTGACTGGTGTGACAGAAACTACATTCCCAATCCAAAAGGAACAGAAGAAGGAAGAGAAGGTCCAAGAATGGAAAGGAAGAGAAAGAACTTCCTCTGAAAAAGAAAGCACAGGGAACTTGGCTTTTCATTACTGTCATTTTAAAAATATGTTCTTTTAAAATTCATTTTGATACAAATATAGAAAGGGGAAATAAAGAAGCGCGAAGTGACTTACTTGGTTTCACCCATCTCACGTCTATGGCCGTGTGGTTAAGAACAACCGCAGTGATATTGGCTCCTCTCTCTGGTAGCCCAGCTAATGTTTTCACTGTCACTTCTTGACTTGGTGTAAAACCCACACTGTTATGTACGAAGACCTTATATGCATATGTCGTAAACCTAAAAAGTTGGTTTTAAAAAATACATATATAAATTTCTCTTTCCAGAAAACAACACACATTTTCTTTTTCCTCAAAATATACAGACTTCCCCCTGTAGAATGAACTATTTTGTCCCTGGCTCCAAATACCTTTCCTTTTGCCTCCCTGCCCAAAAACAGCATCATTATTCTAACTCTCGATTCTTAAAGTGTTAATGGAATATTATATAAGAAATGCTAAGCAAATACCGTTGTTCAAAACAAAAACAAATGTGGTTTATTGTTTTTCTCATCCTTATTGTTTTCATAAGTGGTGAGGATTACAGCTCAGTTCAAGATGCAATTACACATCTGGCATCCTGCCAGCTTTCTATCTAAATTTGATCCAGAGAGTTTTATGCTCTTCTTTTGGGAAACGCATCCATTTCAAATATCAGATTCTCTCATCACCATTTTCTGCCTGTATCTGTAGTCCTGTCCCATAATCTCACTGGCAGAGAGATAAACTCCTAAGTTAAATTGTAAAACTGTGACCAAAGTATACAACATACTCCCACTGAGGTTTTGCTATGGTGAACTGCATTTTGCCATTGGGAGAACATACTTACTTGAGTCAGTACAGTGGAAGCTGAACACTGATTTTCAGGAGAAGAAAACTAGACATGGTGATGTGATATGATGTCCTAAGTCACACTAAGTCGCTTCAGTCATGTCCAACTCTGTGCGACCCTATGGACAAGTCTACCAGGTACCTCTGTCCATGGAATTCTCCAGGCAAGAATACTGGAGGGAGTTGCCATGCCCTTCTCCAGGGGATCTTCCCAACCCAGGGATTGAACCCAGACCTCTTGCATTGCAGGCAGACTCTTAACCATCTGAGCCACCAGATTCAGACTTCCCAAATCATATATTAAATCAATGATGGGCTGACGCCACCAGTTCCTCATCCTTTTTGGCTCTTTCAGGCAGAAGACTTATCAAACATTCTCTTTTTTTTGGGTCGAACTGCCCAGGTAGGAAAATACGATCTACAGACACAGTCAAGTTTTGACTGGACTATGGCTTAGACCAAGAGCTTGCTTAAACACATTGTACAACACAAGACCCTCTCCAGGGGGTATCCAGGCCGTAGGGCAACTGCTGGCCTCAGATCATCACTTTCTTTGGGTTTCATAGATCATCACATCCAATGCAGGGCCCAGGGGATTTGCCTCAATAATGACAAGAAAGAGGATGCCATTTGCAGGGCTGTGCTAAATAACTTAGCCAAAGTTACATCAGGATGCTCACAGAATTTTGCCACTACCCACAGAAGAAGTCTGCTCGCCTGACTTTGTTTCTTACTCACGGCCCCAAGGTATTTTTGCAGGACTTGGCCTCAGGCACATTTGCTCTGTTATTGTAGCTATAGGTTAAGACTTACTAATATTTTTGAAGCTATTTACTATCTATTTCCCCCAATAAATACTAACATCAGATCTTCTAGCTCTCTCTGCTTTACCTCATCTCCACACATCCTTCTTTTCTCTTTTTCCATTTTGTATGCTATTATGGGTTTGTGCCCCCACCCCCAAGATATGTTTAAGTCCTAACCCCTGGTACTTGTAAATGTGAACTTATTTGGAAATGGGGTCTTTGCAGATGAGATAAAGTTAACATGAGTTTATACTGGATTGGGGAGAGCTCTAAATCCAAAGGACTGATATAAAAGAAAGAAGAGGGAAATTTTGTTACAGACACACACAGAGAGAAAATGTTCACAGGAAGAAGAAGATGGGGGCAGAAATTGGCTTCATGCTGTCATAAGCCAAGGAGCAACTGGGGCTACTAGCAGTTGGAAGAGGCAAGAAATGGTCATTTTCTAGAGGCTTTGGAGGGAACATAGTCCCGACAGTACTTACATTCCAAACTTTCAGCTTCCAAAACTGTAAGAGAATACATTTCTGCTGTTTTAAGCCACCCAACAGTGGTAGGAAACTCATACATATGCTTTTTAGCAAGTGCTAAATAGTCCATAGGCTTCACAAGTGGCTCAATGGTAAAGAATCCACCTGCCAAGCAGGAGACTCGGGTTCCATCACTGGGGTTGGGTAGATCCTCTGGAGGAGGAAATGGCAACCCACTCCAGTATTCTTGCCTGGGAAATCCCGTGGATAGAGGAGCCTGGCAGGCTACAGTCCATGGGGTCATAAAAGTATAGGACATGACTTAGCAACTAAACAACAATAACAACAAATACCTACATGACAGATAATAATAACAGTATTTACTGAAAGATAATAATAACTGAAAGATAATAACAGTATTTACTGAGTACATAATATGTATCAGGAATTTTCTACATGTTTTACTCATTCATTCTTCACTATACTATTATAATACCTGCTTTGAAAATTAGGAAAATAAATAACTAGTCTAAGTTATTGAGCTAGGAAATGGGAAGTACAGACTCAAACCTGGACAGCCCGATTCCAGAGCCTGCTCTTTTGCCCATGATGCTGTATTGCCAGCATCATGATGATGATGATGATGATGATAATAAAAAACACCATGGTCAGCTAGATGATGTCATATCACTGGGGCTTGATCTCTTGAGTTTTTTTATGGCAGATGGGAGAGACTTTTGCTTATGCATCCGAATAATCTTGCCTAATGTCCTTTGTAACCACCAGTATGAATGTGAAGGATGGTGATTCATGGTTAAAAGGGGAGCAAGTCTGTGACAGTCAAATGAAACACAGCTAATGGCTCTCATGGGAACTGAACTAGCGACCTTGCCGTCATTAGCTCTGTCCCTGGGTAAAATAGTTTTAATTGTGCTTTACTCCCCAAAATGGCTCAAAAGAAACTTAGCTAGAGTCTGGATGCTTAATCTTTCCTACAATATTTAAATTGTTCTTCTACATGTTTATTCTATGATACAGTTAATAATCTTGTTGGCTTTAAAGTGATATCATTTTCATGGTTCTTTTTAAACATGGAATTTAAACATCAGTCAGTGCTAAAATGATGAATTGCAAATAAGGTCTGTAGGGCCTTAGTTCTTCCTGTGTTACTTGAAATTATTTCATCATAATTTAGGTATGATGAAATATATGATTTATGTCTACAAAGAAGAAATTTAGGCCACAGATACATATAATTGGAATGCCTGTTTTCAAAGTACAGTTGCCTTTTAGTATCTGCAGGGAATTGGTTACAGCACCCCCATGGATACCAAAATTTGAGGATGCTCAAATTCAGTTCAGTTCAGTCACTCAGTTGTGTCTGACTCTTGTGACCCCATGGGCTGCAGCACGCTAGGCCTCCCTGTCCATCATAACTCCCAGAGTTTACTCAAACTCATGTGCATTGAGTTGGTGATGCCATTCAACCATCTCATCCTCTGTCATCCCCTTCTCCTCCCACCTTCAATATTGCCCAGCAACAGGGTCTTTTCCAATGAGTCAGTTCTTCACATAAGGTGGCCAAAGTATTGGAGCTTCAACTTCAGCATCAGTCCTTCCAATGAATATTCAGGACTGATTTCCTTTAGGATTGACTGATTGGATCTCCTTGCAGTCCAAGGGACTCTCAAGAGTCTTCTCCAACACCACAGTTCAAAAGCATCAATTCTTCAGCGCTCAGCTTTCTTCACAGTCCAAATCTCACATCCATACATGACCACTGGAAAAACCACAGCTTTGACTAGACGGACCTTTGTTGGCAAAGTAATGTCTCTGCTTTTCAATATGCTGTCTAGGTTTGTCATAGCTTTTCTTCCAAGGAACAAGTGCCTTTAAATTCCATGGCAGCAGTCACCATCTGCAGTGATTTTAGAGCCCAAGAAAATAGTCTGCCACTGTTTCCATTGTTTCTCCATCTATTTGCCATGAAGTGATGGGACAGGATGCTATGATCTTAGTTTTTTGAATGCTGAGTTTTAAACCAGCTTTTTCACTCTTTCACCTTCATCAAGAGGCTCTTTTGTTCCTCTTCACGTCTGCCATAAGGGTGGTGTCATCTGCATATCTGAGATTATTGATATTTCTCCTGGCAATCTTGATTTCAGCTTGTGCTTCATCCAGCCCAGCATTTCACATAATGTACTCTGCATATAAGTTAAATAAGCAGGGAGACAGTATACAGCCTTGACGTACTCCTTTCTCAATTTGGAACCAGTTCATTGTTCCACGTCCAGTTCTGACTATTTATGTAAGGGACTTGAAGATGCTCGAGTCCCTTATAAAAAATAGCATAATCTTTGCATAGGATATATGCATATTTTTCATTTTTTAAATGCCTAGATTTCTTATAATACATAATATAATGTAAACACTATGTAACATTATTATCACAATGTGAATGTTATGTAAATAGCCTTTGCCTAATGTCGCACAGCTAGTTAAGAAGATTAGGTGGGCCTGTACTTTATTCATTTTTAATATTAAATTATTTCCACTATTTACTATTATTTTACTGAATTGAGAAATAAGTAAGCATTTCACTGGATGTCATGCATTTGTCTTTTGCATTTTATTTAATTTTTATTTTTCAGTTAAAATTTTAAATAAGGTCTTGAACTCTTTAAAATGAACTAAAATATACTGTTTTCATGACATCTGAAACCTAATCTTTGTCAATAAGTACGTATACCTCTGTCTACATGGGTCAGCATATATTTCACCACTTCATGTCAAAAAAGAAAATATTCATTTGCTTCAAGTATTTTGTTCATTTTCTCTAGTATATTGATTTTTTAAAGATAGACTTAAGTGTTGATATCAAATGGGATATTCCATTTAGTTAATGATAAAATACTTTTAAAAGAAAAATGCTCCTTCAGTTGACATCATATACTCACGCAAAACTTATGTATATTAATCAATATCTTCTCTAAATACTAATTATGGTTTTTGGGTATGTTTTGAAAAATGTACCATTGCAAAAGCTTTTGAAATCTGCAAAGTAAATGAAAACTTGTATTCAGTCTATATTGTAGCCAGTAAAACAAGCTGTTTGAAGGTCTACTTAGGAATACTAGGCTGTTGTACTAGACATCCCCTAAATGATTGATTTAGATCATTCTCCAGCCCCTCCCTTCATCCACACAGAAAATGATGAACTTGTGGTGAAATAGACATGACTCTGGTATCCTTCCTTGTAAAAGATAATACATATTAAAATCTTATTTATGGAACAAGACTCATTTCAAGGTTCAACTGTTATTACTCAAATGAATGAATGAGAAAACTAGATGATGAAGATTTTAATCTGTTTATTGAGTAGATAATTTTATAAATAAATTAATAAATACTAAATAGTTAAAAAGCATTCAGTCTCATATCTTTCAGGTCACATATAATTTGACTAGTGACATAACAGTCTATCTATCCAATAAAGAAATGATCCTTACTGAAATTTAGAAAGATTTTTTTTTCCTTGCAAATTATATTGCTTTTTTGTGTTTGATATACCATTACTTTATTACTTAATTAATTTGTTCATTCATTCAAAAATATTTATTAGCACTAACAACATGCCTTGGCAAGAAAGCTATGACAAACCTAGACAGTGTGTTGAAAAGCAGAGACATTATTCTGCCAACATATGCTCAAGACTATAGTCTTCCTGGTGGTCACGGACAGTTGCAAAAGCTGGACTGTAAAGAAGGCAGAGCACCAAAGAACTGATGCTGTTGAACTGTGGTGCTGGAGAAGACTCCTGAGAGTCCTTTGGATAACAAGGAGATCAAACCAGTTAATCTTAAGGAAGATCAATCCTGATAACTTGCTGGAAGGACTGATGCTGAAGCTGAAGTCTCAGTATTTTGGTCATCTGATGTGAACAGCCAACTTATTGGAAAAGTCCCTGATGCTGGGAAAGACTGAGGGCAGAAGGAGAAGAGGGCATCAGATGATGAGATGGCTGGACGGCATCACTGATGCAATGGAAATGAATTCCGGCAAACTTCAGGAGATGGTGAGGGACAGGGAGGTGTGGCGTTGCACACCTAGTCAAATCCATGGGGTTGCAAAGAGTTGGACATGAGTAGGCAACTGAACAACAACAGCAACATGCCAGATACTAAGCACAGTGAATGTAATGTCTGTCCTACTGGATTGTGTGTGTGTTTGTGTGTACATAGAGACATGTTTTTAAATGGGGACCTCTAACAAGACAAGGGTGCCCACTTTCACCACTACTATTCAACATAGTTCTGGAAGTTTTAGCCACAGCGATCAGAGCAGAAAAAGAAATAAAAGGAATCCAAATTGGAAAAGAAGAAGTAAAACTCTCACTGTTTGCAGATGACATGATCCTCTACATAGAAAACACTAAAGACTCTACCAGAAAATTACTAGAGCTAATTAATGAATATAGTAAAGTTGCAGGATATAAAATCAACACACAGAAATCCCTTGCATTCCTATACACTAATAATGAGAAAGTAGAAGAAGAAATTAAGGAAACAATTCCATTCACCATTGCAACAAAAAGAATAAAATACTTAGGAATATATCTACCTAAAGAAACTAAAGACCTATATACAGAAAACTATAAAACACTGATGAAAGAAATCAAAGAGGACACTAATAGATGGAGAAATATACCATGCTCATGGATCGGAAGAATCAATATAGTGAAAATGAGTATATTACCCAAAGCAATTTACAAATTCAATGCAATCCCTATCAAGATACCGGCGATATTTTTCACAGAACTAGAACAAATAATTTCAAGATTTGTATGGAAATACAAAAAACCACGAATAGCCAAAGCAATCTTGAGAAAGAAGAATGGAACTGGAGGAATCAATTTGCCTGACTTCAGGCTCTACTACAAAGCCACAGTCATCAAGACAGTATGGTATTGGCACAAAGACAGACATATAGATCAATGGAACAAAATAGAAAGCCCAGAGATAAATCCACATACATATGGACACCTTATCTTTGACAAAGGAGGCAAGAATATACAATGGAGTAAAGACAATCTCTTTAACAAGTGGTGCTGGGAAAACTGGTCAACCACTTGTAAAAGAATGAAACTAGATCACTTTCTAACACCTCACACAAAGATAAACTCAAAATGGATTAAAGATCTAAATGTAAGACCAGAAACTATAAAACTCTTAGAGGAGAACATAGGCAAAACACTCTCCGACATAAACCACAGCAGGATCCTCTATGATCCACCTCCCAGAATTCTGGAAATAAAAGCAAAAGTAAACAAATGGGATCTAATTAAAATTAAAAGCTTCTGCACAACAAAGGAAAACATAAGCAAAGTAAAAAGACAGCCTTCCGAATGGGAGAAAATAATAGCAAATGAAGCAACTGACAAACAACTAATCTCAAAAATATACAAGCAACTCCTGCAGCTCAATTCCAGAAAAATAAATGACCCAATCAAAAAATGGGCCAAAGAACTAAATAGACATTTCTCCAAAGAAGACATACGGATGGCCAACAAACACATGAAAAGATGCTCAACATCACTCATTATTAGAGAAATGCAAATCAAAACCACAATGAGGTACCACTTCACACCAGTCAGAATGTCTGCGATCCAAAAATCTGCAAGCAATAAATGCTGGAGAGGATGTGGAGAGAAGGGAACCCTCCTACACTGTTGGTGGGAATGCAAACTAGTACAGCCACTATGGAGAACAGTGTGGAGATTCCTTAAAAAATTGCAAATAGAACTGCCTTATGACCCAGCAATCCCACTGTTGGGCATACACACTGAGGAAACCAGAATTGAAAGAGACACATGTACCCCAATGTTCATTGCAGCACTGTTTATAATAGCTAGGACATGGAAACAACCTAGATGTCCATCAGTAGATGAATGGATAAGAAAGCTGTGGTACATATACACAATGGAGTATTACTCAGCCATTAAAAAGAATACATTTGAATCAGTTCTGATGAGATGGATGAAACTGGAGCCGATTATACAGAGTGAAGTGAGCCAGAAAGAAAAACACCAATACAGTATACTAACACATATATATGGAATTTAGGAAGATGGCAATGATGACCCTGTATGCAGGACAGCAAAAAAGACACAGATGTGTATAGCGGACTTTTGGACTCAGAGGGAGAGGGAGAGGGTGTGATGATTTGGGAGAACGGCATTGAAACATGTATAATATCATGTAAGAATTGAAATGCCAGTCTATGTCTGATGCAGGATATGACACGCTTGGGGCTGACGCGCAGGGATGACCCAGAGAGATGTTGTGGGGAGGGGGGTGGGAGGGGGGCTCATGTTTGGGAACGCATGTACACCTGTGGTGGATTCATGTCAATCTATGCCAAAACCAATACAGAATTGTAAAGTAAAAATTATAAATAAATAAATTAATTAAAAAAAATAAATAAATGGGGACCTCTAAAATACATATTCATTTATTCCTTTTTCTTTCCATATACATCAGATAGAGCATCTAATTTAACCTAATCTGGACAGGAAATCTTCACAGAGGAGACAACATGGGCTATGGATGGCAAATAGTAATTTGGTAAGAAAATGATGTAAGAAGCATCATTTAGGGCAAAAGGAAATGGCAACCCACTCCAGTATCCTTGCCTGGAAAATCTCATGGACAGAGGAGCCTGGTGGGCTGCAGTCCATGGGGTTGCAAAGAGTCAGGCACGACTGAGCGACTAACACTTAGATCTTGAAAGGGTCTGATGTTTTGGGAACCAATAAAATTCTTTAGTGCCTCAGGTGATTTTCATCAGAATTAAAAACATGTCAACTTTATTGATGTCCTAACAGAATTCACATGTCAATATTGTCACCAATATAAATCATGTTTCCAAAAAATGCAGGCTATTCAGTTGCTCCTCCTACTAACTCTTCATTTCTGCCACAACCCAACACATGCTTTAGAACAACATTACACACTAGAGGATTTGCAAAACCTCTGATAGATACTATTCCTTACATCCTCAAATCCTTTGTGGGAATAAATAAATACACAAACAAAAATTCAACACTATTTCCACTGCTTAAACCTGCAGTTGTTTAGATTTTTCATTGATGGCGGATACCTTTTCCTCATGTATTTGTTGCTGAAAGATTTTTTTCCCGAAAAATGCTGAAGGTCTTTTGCTTTTGAAAATTGAAATGTGATGATGATCACACTTGAAAGTTATGATACATTTTAGATTGTGAGTGAAATTTGCAGCTGTCCTATTCCCACAGCTATCTATATTTCTGCTACCAGAATGTTATACCCAAGATAACCTTCCTGTGATTTCTGTCTCTGTTCTACTGATCATTAACATCAAAAAGAAATGCAAGCAAAGTAACTCGATTTCTTTTTTTTTTTTTTTAAAGAAAACATTAGGTAATAAAGCCTTCAATGAAAAAAAGCATTCCTTTCAGATTTAGGGGTTCCTTTTCCATGAGATAAGTTTTCAATATGATGACACTTAGAAAAGGTCAGAATGAGGCAAACTTAGAACAATGAAGAAGAAAAAGGAAAAAAGCACTGTGACTCTACTAAATTATATGTGAAATAGATATATATTTGCTCATTTTGAAATATGTCCATTGCTAACAGATGCTACACCAATGTAACAGAGCTGGCCTTCATTGATAAAGTGAAAAGTGAAGTGAAAGTTGTGTCTGACTCTTTGTGACCCCATGAACTGTAGCCCACCAGGCTCCTCTGTCCATGGGATTACCTAGGTAAGAATACGCGAGTGGGTTTCCATTTCCTTCTCCAAGGGATCATCCTGGCCCAAGGACCAGAGATAGGTCTCCTGTATTGCAGGCAGATTCTTTACCATCTGAGCCACCAAAGAAGCCCATTTCATCTATAAACCCAACTTGTACTGCCATTGTGATATTGAGGAAGAAAATAACAGGATCTACCTCACATTGGTGGTCCTTCCATTCACCCTCCACATTCATGAAGCTAACTCCTTTACTTAATACCTACAACTTGAATTGTAAGAGCTGGACTGTGAAGAAGGCTGAGTGCTGAAGAATTGATGCTTCTGAACTGTGGTGTTGGAGAAGACTCTTGAGAGTCCCTTGGACTGCAAACAGATCCAACCAGTCCATTCTAAAGGAAATCAGCCCTGGGATTTCTTTGGAAGGAATGATACTAAAGCTGAAACTCCAGTACTTTGGCCACCTCATGAGAAGAGTTGACTCATTGGAAAAGACTCTGATGCTGGCAGGGATTGGGGGCAGGAGGAGAAGCGGACGACCGAGGATGAGATGGCTGGATGGCATCACTGACTCGATGGACGTGAGTCTGAGTGAACTCCGGGAGATGGTGATGAACAGGGAGGCCTGGCATGCTGCGATTCATGGGGTCACAAAGAGTCAGACACGACTGAGCAACTGAACTGAACTGAACTGAATATGTTTATGCTATAGGAACACGTGTCATGGAACTGACCCAGTCTTTCCACATTAAAAAGCAGAAAATGTTATTTGTGCATATTTAATCTCATTACAAATTAATTCCAAATAGGAAAAGGAGTATGTCAAGGCTGTATATTGTCACCCTGCTTATTTAACTTCTATGCAGAGTACATCATGAGAAACACTGGCTGGATGAAGCACAAGCTGGAATCAAGATTGCCGGGAAAAATATCAGTAACCTCAGAAATGCAGATGACACCACCCTTATGGCAGAAAGTGAAGAGGAACTAAATAGTCTCTTGATGAAAGTGAAACAGGAGAGCAAAAAAGTTGTCTTAAAGTTCAATATTCAGAAAACTAAGATCATGGCATCTGGGCCTATCACTTCATGGGAAATAGATGGGGAAACAGTGGAAACAGTGGCTGACTTTATTTTTGGGGGCTCCAAAATCACTGCAGATGGTGACTGCAGCCATGAAATTAAAAGACGCTTACTCCTTGGAAGAAAAGTTATGACCAACCTAGATAGCATATTGAGAAGCAGAAACATTACTTTGCCAACAAAGGTCCATCTAGTCAAGGCTATGGTTTTTCTGTGGTCATGTATGGATGTGAGAGTTGGACTATAAAGAAAGCTGAGCCCCGAAGAATTGATGCTTTTAAACTGTGGTGTTGAAGAAGACTCTTGAGAGTCTCTGGTACTGCAAGGAGATCCAACCAGTCCATCCTAAAGGAAATCAGTGCTGGGTGTTCATTGGAAGGACTGATGTTGAAGCTGAAACTCCAGTACTTTGGCCTGACGCGAAGAGCTGACTCATTTGAAAAGACCTTGATGTTGGGGAAGATTGAAGGCAGGAGGAGAAGGGGACGACAGAGAATGAGATGGTTGTATGGCATCAGTGACTCAATAGACATGAGTTTAGGTGGACTCTGGGAGTTGGTGATGGACTGGGAGGCCTGGTGTGCTGTGGTTCATGGGGTCATAAAAAGTTGGACATGACTGAGTGACTGAACTGAACTGACTGAATCTCATTACAAAGAAGGGGAATGAATGCCTTATTCTTTTGACTATCATTCTCTAGAAACTATGTCCTCTTTAATGGCTTGAAACATTTCATTTTGCAGGGTAAAAAATTAGAATCTGTCATTAATATTTAAACTTAGATTTTCCACTATATTTAGCTTAAGCATTTAAACTTGAAAACAGTCAAGTTCAGTCATTCTTTGTAAATAGAATTTTGTAAAAAAAATTTTTGGATGCTCATATGAAGGTCTCTTTCCAGACTGCCATTGATAAAGAAATACTTGTAGGAATTTATAGATAATTGAAAGTAATAGGAGTTAGAACATACCTCTGTTCATAAACTCAATGGTGGCTAAATTGTTATATGGTGGCTAAATTACTATAATCTACAAGTCAACATTTTCCTTAAAATAGAAGCTATCATTTCTTATAGCTTGTTCCTCCCTTGTCAGATCCAGAACAAAGAGGAGGGCATGCCATCACTAAGTCTGCAGAAGTTTTATCAGATCACTCAAGAGACAAGGCACAGTGAGGCTCTGAAAATCCTAAGGGTGGACTGATGTTTAAAATTAAGGCGGTGGCTGCCCTTGTGTGTTAAACCCAACTTGACTCACTGAAGAAGCATTAGATGACAACAGCAAGTTTTCCAGATTTTCCAAGTGATGAAAATGTCAGGAAATCCAAAGTTATGGTTCCCCTAACAATCATAACTCGGCCACTTTGTACATGAAGGAAGAAAAGTTAGAAAGTGACAAGGAGTATAAACCTGCCGTTCCCCTACATTTGTGTCTATATGGAGCAAAAGTCAGCAATTAGGCAACTAGTTGTGTAATTCAGGACAAATTACCCCTTACCCACTATATCCAGAAGAAACTAAATTATCTGAATAATTAGTGTAATATTTTACTTTGCACATGGAGATACAAAGGAAAAAATATTTGATGTTTAGTATTATGAGGCTAGTCAAAATATCACCTCAGCACATTTTTGTTCTAGGGTGGGCTTCCCAGTGGCTCAGACGGTAAAGAATCTGCCTGCAATTCAGGAGACCCAGGTACACTTCTTTTCTAGAAGCAGCTGTCATCAATATGTTTATGTCAACTTATGTTTCAGTATAATTTGTGGGGATTTAACTTAATTTCTTTCCTTAAATCTTTGATTTGGACTTCTCATTAAAAATCCTTACAAGCATCACTAAAAATTCAATAATGAAATTTTGGCTTTGGTCCTAATTCTTTAATAAGTTTTCATTGCTTCTATGAAGAAATAAAATTAACTTTCTGAGACTTACTGTGTTTTTCTGCCAAATGTCTCATGGCTAAAAATCCATTCAGTAATGTTAAATAGACAAGTTCTCTTTATTTTGGAAATTGCTGTATTTCAGACACTTAGAGTTCACAGATCATGGAAAACTACTTTCCATATGATTTCCCTAGGGAGTGATGGTGAAACTGTAGTTAAATGTGATGATATTATAGCAATTAGTATATGTGTGTCAGTGGTTTTTTCCATGAGGTTGTGAGCTCTTTGAGGGAAAAGGCTATGCTACTCATCTTTGTTTCTTATCACAGTGTCCCTCAGCATATGGTAAAAATAAATGAAATTGCTGAATAAAATGAATTTCTTCAACTGAAGTTATCATTTTATAGCAATTTTGGATTAAGTAAATAGTGAATCGAATATAGTGGTGAATAGTGACCGTGATAATTTAGGTTGAACAAAAAGCATATGCTCATAACATATCATTTTTGATCATTTTTGCCTTGAAAAATGGCAATTATATATGGTTCATTTTGTTCACTTTATTCTGTCAATAGATTTATGTATTCCTCCCTTCAAGTATCTCACAATATCTGTTTTCCCACCATGACACTTTCAGATGAATAGGAGGCTCTTCCTTAGTTTTACCCCTTCCCCAAAGGTAAGAACACTGTAGTTAATCTTCCTAAGGCACAGGGAAATGACTATTCAATGCTTTGAAAGTGAAAGTGAAACTCAGTCACTCAGTTTTGCCCAACTCTTTGCGATCCCATGGAGTCAGCCAGGCTCCTCTGTCCATGGAATTCTCCAGGCTAAGCACCGGAGTAGGTTGCCATTTCCTTCTCCAGGGGATCTTCCTGACCAGGAATTGAACCCAAGTCTCCTGCACTGCCGGCAGATTATCTACCGTTTGAGCCACTAGGAATCCCAAGGCACAGGGAAGTGACTAAACACATTCTTTCACTTAACATTGACTGGAACCCCCACTATGTGCCAGGCACTGTGGTGAGGGTTGCAATACAGAGGTCTTGATGGTAAGGCCTTGCTCAGGGTGGACCTGACAATAGAATGGGGTGTCCAGATAAGCAGTGAAATGAGTGCAAAAACAACAGTGGTATATAAGCGGTGTGCTATAGAAATACACTAAAGAAGCAGCTGATTCAGACCAGGAAGAGGTGACCTAGAAGACTTCTAGGTCAAGACTTGAAGGATGATAGACAGAAGGGAAATGGCAGCCATGAGGAGAAGTCTAGGAGTGGGTGTCACTTGTTAGAGGTGCCCAACACATTACGAACTAGCTGAAGCATAGAAGCCAAGGAGGGGAGGGATGAGGGGAGGCGGGGCAAGGCCAGATTGTAAACAGACTTCAGAGCAGAGCTAGTCAGTGGTGAGTCTAGAAAAATAACCTGATAGAAAAGTTATTGAAAAATAGGTCTGAAAAGTTTTCATAAAATCACACTTGTGATTCTTTGAAATTTCATTACATTTCCTTTTTTTTTTTTTTTTGACTTTAACAACATTTATTGGGTTTTTTTGATTGCCTCTGGTCTGCCTTCAGAAAGGCTTTCTGGGATCCTCTGTCCTTGTTTCCGGGCTGCTGCAGCTGCAGCTTTTAAGGCCCTTTTTTGCTTCTTCAGCTTTTGAACCTCTTGGAAAACCCAAATGCACAGAGCCTTCTTGGTCACCTAGAGGTGGTGGACTTTTCGGTGGTATGGAGGGGGAAAGGTGGACTCAATCCCCAACTCCTTGCATATCTTCTCAAAGGATAGCTGGTCTCGCGGAGGTTTCTGAGCATCTTTTGCCTCCTGTCAATGCTCATCAGCAGATAGTGCTTGTGGGCTTTGTCCTTTCAATATTTCTGCCTGTGTTCTTCATAACCGCAGATCTTGACAGTCAAGGCAACAATTCGAGCCTCCAAGGAGCTGGTGTCCTTCAGGTTTTCCACGACCTTGCTCATCAACTGCTCTTTCTTGATTTTTAGCATCTCCTTCTTGGTGGCCATTTCCAAAGATAGGACTCTTTGCACAACATCATCAACCTTTGCAATTCCAGGGATGTTCTGGTAGTCCTTCAGCAGCATGGAAAGAGGCGGGTCATCTTCTTGGCTTTGCTGGACTGGTTTCTGGGTGGCATATCTACAGGTGGTCTGGAGGATGGGACCTCCAGGACTCGAGGTCCCGCTGGATGGAGAGAAGCTTGGCCCACCCTCCGCCCGGCAGCTCGAGGACTGGAGGCTGTGTCACTGCCTGGGTTCAAATCGAACTCAGCACCCTCCACGGTGCTCTCAGCATGGGGACTTCTGACCCTCCAATATTTCATTACATTTCTTGATTCATGAAAATTTAGACTTCACTTAACCTCATCCAATCTCATTTTATGGACAACAAAATTGAAGCCCAGAGAAGTTTACTGACTCCCCCAAGGCTAGCAAACCTAGTTCTCCAGCACAGGATGAATACAAACATAGCCCTCCTTTCTCTCCCATGGGGTGCTCTTTACTGACATTACCTATTTGCTCATTTTTTGGTTTCTTCAAACTCTAGATTGAATTCTTTCAAGTCCCAAGCCTGTGAATTAAATAATTTTTGTGAATTGAATCAATGAGTTACAACAAATTACTTCCTAGAAAAGCAAACATTTTACAAGTGCCCCCAACTTTCCCCGGTTCTGTACATGTTCAATATTTCCATATTTTTCTCTTACGGTGTCAATTAGAGCTGTGACAAAGGCAAGAGGGTAAGACTCAAACACCTACAAACTCAACTTCAAAAAGCTTATTTTAAGAGTGCAGTTAAGGTGGCAAATATTAAACCTGCTGACTGTTGCAGTTCGATGATTAATGCCACCAATAATAACCAATATGTTTTATTATATAACTGATAACTTATTCATACAACGAAGACATTCAGATTCTCTAAACTATTCAACATGCCCCAAACTGAATGCCAGCATTTGTTTTTATAGTTTTGTAATCTCACCTGCTAAGACCCTTATCTTCATAAAACCACTGAGTTCCTGAATAAATATTGTGCCACATATTTAAATCTTCTGGGGGATTTGATGCAAGTGGTTGCTGGATTTTACATCTCAGAAGCTCATATCTGAAGCAAAAGACAAGCAGAAACATCAGGATTATCTCACCTAATATTATTACCAAAATTCAGGTTGTCTCATGGTACCAGTGTGTGGTGTGTATGTGTAAACATAAAGAAAACATCTTAATATTCTTTTTTTCTGATAATCATTTTTTTCTGGCACAAGTATCATCTCTGTAGCTAAATGGAACAATTAGCTCCATTTACATTTTACTGTTATCAGTAAAATGATGACATTTAGATTTCTTCTATGTCAGATTTACCAAAACTTTATTGTCAGCTTCAAAGTAGAAGCACAAAAACTTATAAAGTTAGTGACTTCCTTCGACTTTTACCACCAATATTTTATAAACAATGAGAATATTATTGACTTCATAGTCTTATCTAAATGTCAAGTTGTTATAGAGCCATTTTAGAATAACAATTCTTTTATTTCATCTATATTCCTGACCATATGCTTTACAAGTTTTCAGATAGTAATAGCATACCAAAGAATTATTGGCTAATGCATTGGAATTTTGAGGTATATTTGTGCAAATGTGTCATTTAGAGCATGCATCAAACTTGCTTACCATATAGTAAGAATATACTTTGAAAATGAAGAGACAGATTGTGTAGAGAATCATTAGAGAATATTGATTGTTGTTTCAAGGGTTTTTTTTCTTGTTGTTTAGTCACTAAGTCGTATCTTCACTCTTTTGTGATCCCATGGACTGTAGCCTGCCAGGATCCTCTGTCCACGGGACTATCCAGGCGAGAATATTGGAGTGGGTTGTCATTTCCTTCTCTAGGGCACGTTCCTGACCCAGGGGTTGAACCCCCATCTCCTGCACTGGCAGGCAGATTCTTTATCACTGAGCCACCTGGGAAGCCCCTTCAACCATTTTTAGTTTCCACAATATAATGATATTTTTACCATGATAAACTTTTCATGGTTCCATATGTCAAGATACACAAGATGAAACTGTATGAAAGTTATGAGTAAGGCCGACACAGAGTGTGTGTGGGAGGAAAGGATTGGGAACCTGAGGTTAGCAGATGCAAACTATTATACATAAATTGGATAAACAACCAGGTCCTACTGTATAGCACAGGGAACTAAATTCAATATCGTGTGATAAACCACAATGGAAAACCATATAAAAAAGAATATATATATATGAATAACTCAATCATTTTGTGGTCAGCAGAAATTAACAAAACATTGTAAATCTATTCTAGTTCAATAAAAAAGTCACAAATATGAATATCCAATAAGAAATTAGTTCTATATTCATATGTGAGGAAGAGCCTCCTCCCTTCCTTCCCGAAGAGAGAAGGCCACAACAAAATCCAAAAGCATCATCGCTGTCTCTTACCTCAAATCAGGTCCGTTTGGCCTGGATGGTGGCTGCCAGGAAATCCCAACATATGATTCACTTAGTGGAACCACGGACAATGGGCCAAGATCCTGCGGCAGGGCGGGAGGGGTGGTCACGTGAGTAGGGAAGCTCTCTGTGCACCCCCCTAGATACCCGTTACCCCCTGAGCAAGCCACAATGGTGACAGAGTAATTAGTGAATGGAATCAGATGAGTAACGACATGACTTAACACAGAAGAAGTAACATTGGTGATCGCGATGTGAGGGTCAGGCATGCGGATCTCATAGTTAAGGATGTCTCCATTCAGGATGAGGGGGGGCTTCCAAGTGACCTGAAATAAAAGAAAAATTAGAACCAATGTGACAACATAGGAACAGAGCAACTGAGGAGGTTCACAGGGCCCTGCGTTTTGCTCTGTCTTGTTTTCAGTTAAGTCACTGTAGAAATACCCACTTTTGACTTAGCCCTTTACACTAGACAGTAATGAAGAGTTTTCAGATCAATTAGCAGGACACCAGGAACTAAATGAGATGCTGTTTCCTGGGTTGGGCTGTTAGTCTGGAGACTTTCTAAGACTGTCAGACTATACACACCTCAGTGATTCATCTCCACCATGGGTGTCCGGAAAGAGGCAGAGCACACACATGGAGAGAATTCACACATCCACACGCATCAGTGGGGGCAGCAGCAGGATTTAAGAGTGTCCTTCTTTATAACTCAATTAGACGAAATATCAGAATTCCTTGTTTTGCATTATAAGTGTGTATTCTAAATATGTCACTATTCTTTTTTTTGGATGGTGGTGGTGGGAGTGCAGAAATCATTCTTTGCATTTTCTGAGAACATGAAATTGAGCTTCTGAATCTCTCTAGTGCATAATGTAGCAAGTAAAGCAACATATCCTTTTCGCAAAGAGAAGAGACGTGTGGAAAGCTTTAAAAAAGCAAGCAAAAAATGATTGTTTAAGTCATAGCCATGAATGTCAAAAGAAAGAAACAACAATGTTTTCTAATAATGTTTAATGTTATTTTTCTTCTATGACTAAATATTGTAAGGGGATTGTGCTAACCCAACTTATGCTCTTATAGGGGGAAAAGACCCTAGAAAAATGCACATAAGTCATTGAAAATCCATTATTTATATGCCATCCTGCTTCATTTCTTTTTTTCTTGCCTTGAAATATTCTTTAAATTTTAGAGTATATATTTCATCTCCCAAATAGACTGTAAGCTTCATGAGAACAGAGCCTAAATTGTACACTTATTTAATGCCAAATACTCAGAGATGGAGTTTAACAAGTAATTGCAGTCATGGCTGATGGCATTATATTTTCCTTAGCATGCAGCTATTTTGATAATTTAAACAAGTCTTCCACAAAGTGATACAGTGATACCTACACTTATAGTTCTATACAAATTCAAATTCTGAAATGTGTAATACAGAAATTAGAACAGAGAAGGATGAACTAAAATTTTCTGTCTTAAAGGAAATAAGTTTCCTCCAGGAGCAATCTAACCTGAGATTTTCATAGGGCACTCTTACTAATTATTGTAGACAAAAAATACTTAGATTGAGGGCAGGAGAAGAAGGGGGCAACAGAGAATGAGATGGTTGGATGGAATCACCATATCAATGGACATGACTGAGTCTTGAGTAAGCTCTGGGAGGTAGTGAAGGACAGAGAAGCCTGGTGGGCTACAGTCCTTGGGGTCGCCAGCAGTTGGACATGACTGAGTGACTAAACCACAACAACATGTCATTTGGGCAGCTGCTTGATGATTACAGTCCTAATTTATAATTACCAAGGACTTGGCATCTACTGAAATTTTACTACATGGCTTGAAATCACTGCTGCTTTTAAAAACTTCTAGGAGAAGAGAGTTCCAAAATGTGCTGGTGAAGACAAGTTTTAGATGTGTTCCTTATGAGCAGAGAGGATTTGCCTGGATGGAGGCGAGATCAAAGAGGCCTAAATTAAGCAAAGTTTATAAAGCAGACATAAGATTCTATTTATTTTGGTGGTACAGTGTTCTTTGTGGGCTTGAGAAATGAGTCAAGGTCAAACTTATAGGGCTTCCTGGTACTTGCAAATAAAACATGGAACGGTTATCACAGCTCAGTTCTACCTGACTCACATGTGGAATGCCACTTGCCTCTGGAACTAGAATATTCTGAGAGTTCAGGTCAAGGCTTGGCAGTCCTTGAAAGAATTCAAACTACAAACTTCAGATGTAGTCTGTGTTCGCAGTTGAGCTGAGAGTGAATTGATTTGGAACTCGGTTATTGAAGCTAAGAAAACATTCATAAAATAAAAATCTGAATAAGATAGCAACCTACAGAGATTAAGAGATGTGATGTAATGACTCTGAAGACAGTCATTTGAAGAGCTAAAAAATCCTTGTGTTCTCTACTATAAATGTTTGCATCCAGAAATTTGCTATTTTTCTCACTTAAAAAGTTAAAGGCTTAGGAAGATATATCTTTTTGACAGTACTGAGTTAGAAGACATGACTCTACTTCTACAGAAAAATTTTAGAAGGAATTTAGAGCAAGGTGGAGAAGGCCATTGTCATTATAGTGAGAAGGCTAACAGAAATGGTATCTAATTTGATCATCCTCTTGAAAACATCCTGGAGCTATTACTAAAAATAAATGTGACCAAGCTTTTTAAGGAGCCAGTTAGTGAAATATTGGATTCCAGTCTTTCCAATGCTTAAGACTACATTTATTACAGTGTGGCCAAAATATGAGAGATTAAAACTTTCAGTTTAATTTCCCATGGCCTCTTATTTATCTATTGCTCATATGAAGGATTATAAAATATTGTTGTAGCCCAAAAAACTCAGCCTAAGGACCATGCTCCTGGCTTAATAAGCAAAAGATGTTCTCTAAAACAAGACTTTTGCACTGAAATTTTTAAAATAAAGTGTCATTTATGGCTTAGAATAAAATGTTTATTTTAGAGATGCTTTGTTGACCACAATAGTTTCTTTCATTAGGGTGGTTCTTAATTGCTTGGATTTCCATTTCTCTGTTTATTTACTATCTATTTGCATAAGATAGGACAGGTGGGTAGGTGTTTAAGGAACTACTGACTCTCACCTGCTCAATCAGATCTCTGAAGTGTGGCCCTAAACAGGTAAGGTACCTGCATGATCCTGGTCATAAACAACAATTTATGAAGGTGGTTTAGCTGATTGGCTTTAGACTTGAAAAAAGTAACACAAAAATATTGTGATTTACTTCTAATTTCTTTAACTTCATCAAATCACGTTTTAAAACTACATAAAGCTAACATATATAAAATGGATAGCCAGTGGGAATTTGCTATATGTCTCAGGGAGCTCAAGTCAGGGTTCTGTGACAACTTAGAGGGGTGGGCTAGGATGGGAGGTGGGAGGGAAGCTCAAGAGGAAGGGAACACATGTATACCTATGACTGATCCATGGTGATCTATGGCAGAAACCAACACTATTGCAATTATCCTTCAAATAAAAATAAAGAAAAAAAGAACTTTATGAATAAGAGTTTTTATGAAGATCAATATAATGGGCTGAGACTGGGCTAAGAATAAGTATCCTTGTTCAATTTGCTAATATTTTATTTTATTTAGAAGTTTTGGATCGATAGCATAATTCTAAATTAGAGCTTTATTAAACTCCCTTTTACAGGTTTTGGTATTTTTACCCACTTTATACAATGAAATGCATTTTCTTAAATGAATAAATACAACATCAAAGTATGTGGCTTTCACTTTTTCAGATAATACAACCTCTTTGACATTATATGTTGTTTTCCTGATAATCAAATAATATATTAATAATATGTACAAGTTTCCCCTTTTTCTTTTTTAAAATTTATTTTCCTGAAGTATAGTTGATTTGCAATGTTGTGCTAATTTATGCTATATAGCAAAGTGATTCAGTTATTCATATATATATATTCTTTTCATATTCTTTTCCATTATGGTTTATTATAGGATATTGAATATAATTCCCTATGGAGGACCTTGTTGTTTATGCAACTTTCCCTTCTTAAGGCTCATATCTATGCCAAGTCGTAGCTCATCTTTTTATACTTACAAAGATGTTACTTTGGGTTATTTTCCAGTTGGCCTAAGTATGTGAAGTTTCCTTGTTTTCCCTATCAGACTGCAAGTTCTTACAGGGGGAGTGGTGGTAAAAAGACCAGATGGTGCAAAATTCTAAGAACTAGAGTGAAATACCAGTCCAGTTCCTAGATTATATCTCTCAACCAATCAACTGGTAGTCTTTACTCATCTTAACCTGACTTGTTTCTCCCCCAAGTTTTTTCCATTTCTGAGAATTTTATTTATTTATATTGTTTTGTGTAAAATGTACACTCCATGTAGGTAGAGAATTCGTGACCAAGAGGTACTCATTAAGATGTATAGATGCTCAATAAATGTTGGTAGAACTGAAATTATTATTATTATTGTCAATAATATTATTGACAATTTTCCTCATCCTAATATTTGGAATGACGCCATATGATAAATACTGAATGAACCTTTTACCCAACATATTAAAGACCATGCTTCTGTTCCTCAGATTTTATCCATCTGCAATTTTAATTTTCAAATCGTATCTTTTATAAAAAGAAATCTCTGTACTGCTGTCATACTGCCTCTGTTTACCAGATAAGTGGTGTCATTAGAACACTGATTGTAGTGATCTGAAGATCTTTCTGAACCTTTCTGAAAGTTAGCAAATAATTCTGAAGCATAAATATGTTGTTTTAATATTATTTAAATATATATAGTACAATACTAGATTCAGCTAAATAATCCTGATGACTCTCTTCATTGATAATTTTTTATTTTCTAGTTAAAGTAAGGATTAGTAAAAGGTATGAATTTTTTAAAAAATGATCACTAGTATACATTGTCTGTATCTTCTAAGCACCTTCTTAGAGACGTTTAGATTCCAGGCCTGGTGAGTGTCTGTGAGATTCTGCTCTCAAACCAAGCTAAATCGTCCTTTAGCAGGTTGACAAGCCATGCACATTGTTTAATTTCTGGATGAGGTTACAAAATCAAAAGAGGAAGGGAAAAAAGGGACGAATGGAAAAGCCAGGCAACTTACTTTGAATACTTTTGATCATCATTTATAAATGCTGAATCACATAGAACTATGCTCTGAGCTATGACTTTTCTGAAAATATTTGTCATCTTTTGGATTTGCCTAGCTATTAAATCTTTGTTAGAAAGAATCCAGAAAAAATGTCCATTACCTAGCTGTGCCTTTGTGAAGGACTGTGCTTATGTCACATCATATTGATTGGTACTGCTACCGAAGTTTTGCAAAATTCCCTTAGGATTAAAAAGAAAAGTCATTTCTGGAATGATGAATAACTCTAGGGTTGTTTGGGGTTTTCCTTTGGTTTGCTCTGCTTTTCCTTTGAATGAAGAACAATTCTTAAGATTGCCCAATTCATATAGTAAACACCATACATCATGTCCTTCAAATTGATTTCCTTTTGATGTTTTATGAACAGAATTCTATATATTGAGATATTTCTATCAAGAAGCTGTGTTGCTTTGACCAATCTCATGTGGAAACTAATGAAGGCAGACTTTGAAACACAGATTTTAGTATGTAGGTTCAATTAAATTTCTTCAACGATTTACACTATTTAGCATCACCCAGTGTTTGCTTTTCGTAGGCACGAGAGAACACACAACAGAGATTCAAGTAATAATTTCAACAGATGAACTTTGCTGTTATGCAAATGTCCTTTGTTTTGTGCTCTGGTGAGCAAGCTGCTGCACCAATGCTTTTGGCAGTAGTACAAGACTGAATCCATGGAAGCATGTGTGTATTTACACAAAAGAGGCTTCTAAGCTACAAAACTCCCTCCTGTTTGGTTACACTAATTTCCCTTGAATGAAGTTTGTATGCAAGCCAAAACAATGGTAGTTATCCTAGCCTCTAGAGTTCATTCCCAGCAGAATGAAGTGAATAATTGAACAGTTCCTAAATAGCCCCGTAATCTGCTATTTTTCTTTCTTCCCCCATCCTCTTGATTCTTTGATCATTAAAAAAAAAAAATCAGAATATTGGTAATTGGAACTTTTCTTAATATGCTAATCCCTTCCCCCGCATTTCCCCACCTCTTCTCATTTTCTGATCTATTTAGATCTGACGTGGTGGTTAAGCTAAGCATCCCAGGGTGGCATTCAAAGGATTTCAGGTGTGTGAGGCAAATGGAAGCATCTCAACAATATAATTAAGGGGATACAGGGAGAAATGAAAAACTGACATCAAATTCAAGAAAGTTTGGGCCAAAGGCCAAAAACCCAGTTTCTCCAGTGAATGCCTAAAACAACACATGTGTGCGTTTTGTCAGTAGATGGCTCTGTTTAACACAGAGTCAATGCGGGGTGCATTCCTAGTCTGCAGAGGAGACAGACACTTAGCTTCTTACCTTGGCTGCATCGGGTCCTAACATATCCACCTCGGGGGGCTGCACCCCAGCAGGTCGCGAGGGTCTCGTGGTCACTTCTGCCCAATCACTGCTGTTTGTCCCTCCATCAGCAGTGCTCATCAGCACTCGATACTCATATTTTGTCCACGGGCTAAGAGTAGAAGTCTTGTCGATAAACCTCCTGGGATGACTTCCTGGGAGAGTCACCAGGGTGGTAACGGCCTCCTTTCCTTGGACTCTTCTCTGGATTGTGGAGTTCTCCACCAGGCCGTTGGGATGGGTGGGGGGTTGCCAAGATATGATCACGGATGTTGGGGTATCAGAGAACAACTCTGGACTCAGGATACCTTCCGGTGCATCTGAGAGTGTCCAAACGGTCTGGGAATCTGCTGACAGGGAGCACCCTTTTGAGGTACAAGCTTCTACTTGAAACGTGTAGGCCGTATATGGGCGTAAATGGGTCACTGTGCCATTAGTGACGTTTCCAGAGGTTTTCAAGCTGAGGCGGCCATGTTGGTAAATGTTATAATGGGTAATGAGCCCATTGCACTTTAAAGGATGCTGCCAGGTGACCAACATCATTCTTGACTTCTTGTCCAGAATAATTGGAGGGTCTACAGGTCCAGGTTCTATAAAGTAGAAAGTAAGTAGTGATACCTCTTGGAAACTTCCCACACCTCAGAACAGAACTAAAATGACTGATCACTCTCCTCCAGAATATGAAACTGGACACTTGGTGAAGGCCATTGAGTAAGTGGCCAAGAGTCATAAAGACAAGGCTCATGTGTAAGATGTGTAAGACCTACTTGTTGAACATTATTGAATTCAATTGCCATTTGCTCCTGTAAGATAACTTTATTAAATCATTTCTTTTGATTAAAGCTAAGGATTCCCCAACATCACGAAGACTCTTCTGAAATAAAGACCTTAGGAGAGAAAGACACAAGAGGGCAGCTGTAACCAAAGTTCAAACTTACGCCCCATTTTTCTGGAACTCTGGTAACTCATTATAATCAATAACATTATCACAACAAACCTGCATATTTTATAGCCCAGTAAAATCCTTCAGCATCTCTCATTATATATTCCATATTATCCCCGGGTCTGTTTATCATTCTAATCCATGTTTTGCAATTTATCTACTCCCTGTTAATATTATAGGTGATTTTTTACTGTGACTGTGACAGAAGCTGCCGATTTAGCTCTTTCACCTACTGATAAATAAACAATGCACAGATCTGACCTTTAGGTTAACAGGTTTAATGCTTGCTCCACTCAGCACTCTAACTGATTCAATTATCATAAAGGTTCAGGAGGCTCCATGAATACTGAAAAAGGCCCGCCATATGCCCGCCTAGGTGTTGTGGAGCAGCAAATATCCTGCAGCCCTCCAGAGAAATTCCTTAATTGTAAATAATTTCACCATGCGACACACTCAAGTCACCTTGAATGCAAACCCCTCAGCCTGCGGAGGCAAAGTGTTATTTAAGCTTTACTGGGCTGCGTTAAATTCTGCAATTTGAAGGGCTGTTAAGTTTTTCAATTGAAATTTCATTTAAAATGCAGGTGCTTTTTATTATATTGAGGCTTTACTGCTCTCTAGGTACAAGCAAGAACATGGTGCAATAACACAAATCTGGCTCAATCACTGATCAGTAACAGCTGTAATTCCAGAACATTTAGCATTCTTATAAACCACAGCCTGAAATCTATAAATTGCTACAACAGATCAAGAAAAATCCTATATCCCCCTTTTCTGCCCACAGCAATTTGAACATTTATGAGATTTTTCTGTGAACATTAGATTTTATGGAAAAATCTTTAAAAAAGATAGACTTGGATTTAGTAATTGTTTAAAACAGCACTGATGATGTGAGTGTGTGTGTGTGTGTGTGATTCAGTGTTATAACCAAGGTTTAAATTTTAAACGCAATCACAGCTTTGCGGAGCCAAGGACCACAATCGTAGCTGGTGATAGAAGCATATTTTTACACAACATGATTCACATATTTGTCACCAACTGGACTGATGGCAGAATCATAATTACTTTTAGAGAGGAAAGCTGTTACACTGCACTAACCCTGAAATCAAGCCATTTCTGACAATTTGGTAATGCATCCTATTTGAAGAGAAAAAATCCTAAAAGTACAATGATCCCGAGATGGATCACATTTTTCGTTTTAGTCTGTTGTTAGCTTTCATTCTGAAGCTTTCGTCAAACCACTGTGACATTTCTTACTTTTGCTCTCTGGTACACAGCAGCGGTAGCAATTATTATATCAAAATAGGAATACAGATCCTTTCTTATTTATACTTGTCATCCAGATTTGGCTCTTTCCTGAAGAAAAGAAAGCGCAAGTCTTGTAAGATATCAATGTTTTGTAAAACGAAATCCTCTGAGATTGGGGTCTATAAAATCAATGGTGGAGAATTGAGCCTTTCAAGTCTAACCCTAACTCACCCTTCCCTGTTCAAAAAAGAGTAATATAAGCTTAAAAATCAGAATATTTTTCTATTAGGGTTTTCACAGGGGTCTTGCATAATTATTCATCATCTGTGCATTATCAAACTGTGAGCTTCTTCAGGGGAAAGTAACAATGATGCAGTTTGTTCTCTGTTATGATGGAGATAAACCTTTTATTTCTCTTGACTACGATGATAGTGTTATCAGGGAAACATCCAGGATAATGAGATGGACTGGTACTTCAAGCCCCTACAGAACACAGCCTTTCCTTAAAGATGATCTCTTATCTTGGGCAAGAAGAGATGTTCAATTTCAATTGCATGATATTTTCCCCCTTAAAAGCCAGAATACATTTTATTAGCTTCCCGCTCTAGCTGAGTAGGCTCCCAGCTCTTGTGGCAGGAAGGGTCCTTAAAGTAGGCAACTCAGGAGAGGATGCTGAAAGCAGCTTAATTAGCTCCTTTGGCTAAGGAAGTGTTAAAACCCGACTCCTGGCACACTTTCAATTTAGTGCTTTAAAATGATAAGCCGAATCATCTAATTCTATATACAAATCAACTGGCGTGCCACTGCATGGTTGAAAGGGTCACCACAATTATGTAAAACATGAGTAATAACTATAATTGGGGTAGTTTGCTAATACAATAAAAAGCTCTGAACATGAGAAAAGTTATGCTCACAGCAGTAGCTATCACTTTCTAAAGTAAGAATTCATGGATGAAATGACATGAAAAAGATGGTTATAAAATTTTAATGGAATGATAAAAGGCAAAAGTCAGCCTCTCAGCTGAATTCTTAAAATCCCTATATATCACAATCAGCTCCTTAACTGTAAAATCAATGTGGAGTATAACATGTTGTCAATGCGGCTGTCACTGGAGGGGAGACTGGAAGTATGACAGCCACACAGCTCAGCTGGCGAGTGATGAAAATACAACCGTACAGCCCTTTCCATGGGTGTAATTGTTTAGAGAACTCCCCTCCTGGAGTGGGGAACGGGAGCATCCTTTCTGTTCAGATCACTGATTCATATTTCAGGCTGTTTCATTATAGCGTTAATAACGGAAAGTAGTTTCATTTTGGCAAATGAAATTATCTTTTATGGGAAACGATTTCGCTCATCAGCTTCAAAAGTTCAGCCCCAGCCTAAAAGAGAGTAATGCGATTGTTCACAGAGGGGTCAGCTTATTTATTTTTATACTAAGGTGTGTACATTGGGAAGGATGGGTGCGTGTGTGTGTGTGTATAAATGATTGGAAAGAATAAACAGTTGCAACGACACATCTGTTGTGTGTATATAACTGTTTTTTAAGTGGTTTTCATGGGTCTTCTATAACCCGTTTGCTACTAGAGTTACCCACAATCGCTCAGTTTTCCTGATGTTTCCTCATTGCTGCCTTGAAGCTACTTTTTGCCATTTTAACTAAAAACTCACTTGGCTTAAAGCTCTTTTCCAGTAATATTAACTCTATAAATGAATATCCTCTAAATCTGCCCATGAATTAAAAACCAAGGTGGCAAATACATGAATGTATAATTATACGTAGCAGTATGCTCTGTGCTAATTGTTTGTACAGTCGCTTGCTATTCATTGTGAAAATGTTAGCAGAAGAGTGGAGTGATGGATTCCGTTCCCTCTTTAATCATGAATTCTTTTATCAATTTATTATTTATACCCCAACTACTTCCCAAAAGGAGTTTTTTTGACAGCTTATAATAAAAGACTTAAGTAATAGGACCAATAAATTAAAGATAAAGAATAATTAATCTTGTGATGATACAGAGGTAAGATCATTGTACCCCAAAACAAATATTACAAATGGGCACTGCCATTTGGGAAGTATGTGAATATTCAGCTTCTAGACAACTGACAAAATAGGAAAAGGGCTGTGTAACAGGGCATCGTTGCTTAATAAAAGGAACATCTGAACACTACAAGGTTGCTTCAATTGAAAGGATACAATTTATAGTCTGCAAATAGGTGAGCCGATATTGGGGAACTGTTTTCTCTATTTCTCCTGAGACCAGGACAGCAGAGAAAGGTTAGGAAGAGTGTTTTGTCTTCCAGAATGGGGACGTGTTGTGTGGTGAATGGCTGTGGATTCTTTCTTGAAAGTTTGGAGCAGAGAATGAAATGTGTTAATGTGAAAATTCATGAAGGAAGAAAAAAGTCCTAAAAGAACCAGAAGTTCCAAATTTAGAAGAGCAGTGGGCTTTATGTGCCCCAAACAGATTCAAGAATTCAAGAGGGAAATGAAGGTCAGGTGGATAGAATTTTTCATTAATTGGTTCATCCTTTCAAATGATTTTTCTGTTGGTCACTTTGGTTTTTGATATTAGGATATAGAAATAAGACTATAAAGATACTAATTTGTTTTATAAATTCTGGAAATGCAAAAATCTGGTGGAGGGGAAGTCTATGCAACAGGGAAATAAACTATTGTAGGGACATACACACAGAGCCACTTTGCTCTCAAAATCAGCAGAATGATTTACTTTGCATCATGGATTTTCTGTTGTGGGTAAAATAGAGACCACATCCCTGTTTGAAAGGATAAACATGTCAGCATTCAGAAGTTAATATCTAAAGCAATTAGGAAATAAGTTTGGAATAGAAAAGTAAAATCATCCTGCAGCACTACTGAGACTTACTGCTCCCAGTTCTTCATGAAATCAAATAAAATCTACCGATATAAATATGGGTCACCCTCATTTACAAATGTTTCTGTTTTTCCTTCACAGAAAACTCTTAAAGTGCCGACTGGCTTTAAATTCTACAACACACTAATAAAAAGATCTCTCCCATGCAATATTAGTTGTAAAATTTAAGTACTCTTAAAGGCACAAAGACACTTATTAAATGATTGGAAAATCCCCCTCTAGAAGTACAATAACACGATCAACTGATCACATTTCGTACCAAAGCTTTACTTCCCCTCTCTGTCACCAGGGCTCAGTATTCTATCCATTACAGTTTGTGAGAATAAGAAGAAAATATGTTTTCCTTTTGGAATTCTCTTTCTATATATCTGACTTCCTTTTGAAGTAGCACATGGTTTTGGGCTAGCAGAGACCTTTCTGATTAGAACATTCATTATCCCGGTTAAGACGGAAACACAGGGACAGCCAGCAGGCTGCCTCTGACCAAGGCAAAGAATGAGGATCGCCTTTGGGATTTCCTTCTCTAACACCTGCCTCTCATCCTCACCCTTCTTGTCTCATATTCAGAGGCTGACATCACAGGCAGAGAATTGTACAAGCTGCCCTATTTCCTGTGTCAGTGGGCACCTCCTACAGCAATAGCTTTCCTCGCCTGGACCAATGGCGAGAAAATAAATTGGAAATCTGATATTGATGTGATCCCCAAATAGAAATCATTCTTATTTTTCCTCCTTGTGTTCTCCTCTGGGAAGGCTTTCCTGACACCCGATGTTGTTGGGAGAAGCTCTCCTCTGAGCTTGCCCTCATCTTCAAACACAGTACTCTATTGTTTTATTATTTCTTCCCAGCAGACTGTGGACGACTCAAGTAAAGAATTTTCCTATTCATTCTTGTAACTTTCAGTCCTTCCAGTATGGTAGGTACCCAGTTAAGATTTGCTTAAGTTTTCATAAAAGTGAAAGTGAAATAGCTCAGTCATGTCCGACTCTGCAACCCCATGGTTGCAGAGTTCTACCAGGTTCTACCGTCCATGGGATTTTCCAGGCAAGAATACTGGAGTGGATTTCTATTTCCTTCTCCAGGAGATCTTCCTGACCCAGGGATTGAACCCGAGTCTCTCACATTGTAGGCAGACTGTTTACGGTCTGAGCCACCAGAGAAGTCAGTAGTTTCATGCATTTGTTTATATGAAACTCTTTTTAATCAGTACTTTAACAATTTGGGGCACTTATTCTATATCAGATCCACCACTAAGCACTGGATCTCCAAAGACAAATGAGACAGAATCCTAGGTCCTAAGGAATTACAATTCAGAAAGAGATATTGACGTTGCACAAGTGAATATAAACCAAAATCCTAAGGTAGAAATGAGGAGGGAAGGCTTCACAGAGAAGGTACCATTTGAACTGGGATTGAGGGATGAGTAGAATTTTGTTAGACAACAAACAAGGCAGAAAATTGTTCTGTTAGATATAGATTTCAATGAATGTTACAAGGTCTTTCCCTTTTACTTCAGAAGAAAGACTATTGCTTTGTAAATTGCTATGAGAATCTTAAAGATGAATGAGAGGGGGAAACTGCTCAAAAATGCGAATGAGAAAACTAAAATAGGATCCAGACACTACATCCTTTGTTCACAGTGCATTGAAAGTATGGGGAAAAAATAACAATAAGAACTAATATAATAAGTAGATACAGTATGTTAATAGTACTGAAAATCTCACTGTGTTGGTAATAAGATATATCTTTCTATTTTTTAGCAGATTTCAGTCAAAGATCATGAACAATGAGTCTGTTAGGAAAATAATGAACACATGAAAAAATCATCTAAGTAAATCTATAGAATAAACTAGCCAAATCACACAAATTTTACTCAATAATGCATCTTAGATGGATGGTTAAAAATATATATGTGGAGTTTTAAACTATAAATTTAGCAAAGTCATTCAATTTTTAGTCTTTAAAAAATATATGACAACTAAATGGTCAACTCTGGAAGAAATTTGTCTTTTCTGTTTTGTTTTGTTTTAGAGGTAGATAAGTGATTTTTAGAAAAGAATCTCATTTTCAAGAGATTGACCTAATTGTGTATACAAGTTCATTATTAAAATGACTCAAATGAAGAGATATTTCATATTTTGATCTTGGTAGCCAAGAAACCCTGGGAGAAAGCTGAATTTTACTAGTCTAGGGAATCTATATTCTTAAAGAAAAGTGAGTTATCTCATATTTTACAAAAATCTGCCTACATTTTTGTAGGCAGAAGGCATGCACAGTTAAACTGAAGTTGGAGGAAATTTTCCCTTCCAGCCAACTTCCATTTTTACAGCCTATACTGCACAGGAAACAAATTGTAGATACTCGAGAGAGAGAGACAAATAATACAATCAGAAGAGATGGCTATTTCTTATTAATAGATATCAAAAAGTTTCAGCTGATGGGTAAGTGTCTTCATGTTATTAATCCCATGCTTCTAAATCTATCACAATCTTAATGCATTTTTGTAGACTGTAGGCATGTTGGGTACTTAGACAGCCAGCAGCATGTTAAAAAAAAAATCATGCGTTGTTTGTATTTATCTGGTTACAAATAGTCGAACACTATACTGACCAAGTTGGCTGGAACAAACATCTTTTATTAACACAAGTTTAACTGGATTTAAAATATTCATAGGAAATGTGCATTATTATTATTTGGCATAAGCACACTAGATTTTTAAAAATGCATGGAATTGGATATTGGTGGCCCACTGATGTAAATGACAAATTATTTGAAAAAAAAATCTATTAAAATTCCTCACACCCCTTTCTCCATCTCTGAGAACCTCTTTTAGCATGCAAGCATTTGTTTCTCTAGCTCTAGGTCATTTTCTGCTTAGGTTTCTCTTTCTGCTTTCAGCTGTATAACAGGCTTGATGAAATCACACCATCACAGTATCATATGAAAAATGTTGCTACTGGTGATCTTTTTTTGGCACTGGAAAGTTTGGGGGCTTTGGCTGATGTGGAAAGGTCCCTACTGATAGTATGAACTTTAAATGTGGGTATGAGATGACTTCTCTGTTTCATTCCGTAAGCTGATATGTAGAATTTCTACACTGGAAATTGCACTTTGCTGAATGGGAGGTGCTGGTTGGGACCAAGTATGCAGTGTGATCCCGGCATGGAGCTGTCAGCATGGGTAGTTTTATAATCAAGGCTTTGAAGCCTTGACAGAAAAACTGCTTGTGCCAAGTGCCAATCCCTCAGTCTTTGTCAACTCAATTGCACATCCTTTCACAGATGGTATCCATCTCCACCGATGCCCAAAATACACAGGACACTATCATTATACCTCAGAGGTGAGCATGCACCAGTAAGCTAACCTACAGGGGCAAATGGCCCAGCCTTTAGTCCTTTGCTGGTGGATGTGACGTCACAGGTGAAGCAGAAGAAGGAAGAGGTCATTGTTTCAGAGAAAGTATTTCAATGAAAATGATGACTGGGTTTCATGAGTTAGGACCTGCTATACAATCAATTGTTACTAATTCTTAATGAAGGAAGATGAAGGGTAACACTATTCACTTTGATCGCAGGCCCTAAAAGCCACACAGATGGCCAAGTCTCTGTGCATGAAAATTCTAAACACTGTAAAACCTGTCTGTAAAACCTGTTTCATAATAAGATGAGGCAGGAGAGAAGTTTGCTCAACAGAGGGCGCTGTGCTAACCGGGCCTTTACAGTGTCTGGGACTTTATGCACTAACTTCCTGCCTGTAGGTAGCAGAATCTGGCGCCTATTCAATAACGATCACCACAGAGGAAATACAAGTGCTGTCCCCTCTCTATCGGAACAGAATTTATCGAAACAGAAACGGTGGGTGCCAAAAAGGAGTCATTTCTCTTCTCTTCTAGTGTGGAGTTCTGTGGTGTCATCACCTCTGCGGTGGGCAAATAATTATTTTTAGTTAACCTCCATCGCATGCCATCAAAAATGCGCTATCTAAGGATAGTAAAAATATTTTTTTGCAGCTGATTTAGAAAAGAAATGTTTCTTCAGAAATCTAGTTTGGTTGTGAGCTCCCTGGTTCAGACATCTGTATACAGTTGGTGTTCATATTGTCAGATTTGCCAGAGTGCATGTAATGTCTCACTAAAAGAGGTGTAGGCACGTTGAGTTGGTGCACTGATGCTTTTTGGACCGTGGGTGTCGTTTACTGCACTGTGCTGATAATTTACTAAATGGTACCCTTGAGATGAAATGCCTGGATGTGTCCTTGTGAAGTACCTAGCCTGTTCCCTGGTAGTAATTACAATTTGGGAGAAATGAAGGAAGTATTATATATTATTGCTCATGTGTTTTTTTTTTTTTTTTAAGTAAGTATTAAGGAAGGCAGATAGTTCTGATTCTATCTCATTTAAGGTCTTATTCTCACTAAACTAATATAATTAAGGATATTGTAGACATAAAAGAATCTATCTCATATACAATTGATATTGTTTCATATACTGTGCCTTTTGAGATTAATATCCAGCCTTTTGAAAGTCACTTGGGTCCTGATTGAATATAGAGCTAGAATGGCAATTGGCCAACAGAGCAACATCTTCTAAGAAGCTTCTGATTAAAAGACTTGACAAGATTAACCCTAAAAACCTCATTGTTCAAAGATACAGTGTCCTCCTTCACTCTGTATAGCTTGATTTAATTTCTAACTTTTCTAAAAAGTTATACTTCCATATATATGCCTTTTCAAGAGGCAATTTGTATAAAACTCAATATGATAACCATGTATTTCTTTTCTCTATACAACCTAGTAAAAAAAAATACATATATGCAAATGTAAATCTTCCATAAAAATCTAGAAAATTCCCTGTATTGGTTGAATAAGACAATCTCAATCTATAATGACCTCTAAGCATCCTTATGAAGTAGGGTCCATATTTCATGTTCTTCTGCAGAGAACACTTGCAATACTTGGTCATAGAATAGACGAGGATAACATTTTCCTTTCAAGACACCTAGATTTACCCTGAAGGACTGCATGGGGCCATATCATAATTTACTGTGAATTATGTCTTCCTGTCAGTAGGCCTAACTCTCCAATCCTCCAAACCCACATTTTTCTTCTTTCTGGAGACTCTGACCACCCTGGTCCTGGAAAAGATTACTGTCACTCGATATCAAGAGAATACAGGAGGCTTATTTCTTTGTTTGGGGAAAAAATAAAGACTTTAAGATGTGCTAAGGCAGAAGATATTCAGTTGTGTATTTTTCCGACCACTTACTGTCCTCTGCGGTGATGAACGGAATCCAAGAGCTATGGGCACTGCCAAATCCATTGGAGGCAACCAACCGAAATTCATACTCCGTGTATGGTTGGAGATCTCTCACTTCATAGTTTAACGATGCAGAAGGACTGGAAAATAGCCTGTATGAGGAATGAAATCCTAAAATTAGGAAGGCTGAGACATTCAAAGAAATTTTAACAAAAGTAAAGTCTTATTGTAAAGGATTTTCAGGGGATGTCAATGTGCCTCTCAGTTCTGCAATTTTCTGTCATCACATAATATCTCTTTTAAAATAAGGTAGCTATTTGGCTAAGGGTTTGTATAATTCCATTTATATGAAATGGCAATTGTATCAATATGGAGTAAATTCTAGTCTTGAGACTGATGCCACATGGAATTTGTGGAATAAGTATTATAATTTTGTAGCCATAATTAGACAGCAGTTTTTGTGGGGTTCTGGTATATGTTTGCTTTTGGCATATACATGTGTTCATGAAAAGGCCGAAGGAATCTTATTTTAAGCCTCTATAAGTTAAAAATAGATACTTTGGCAAAGCAAATAATTATCTCCTAGGGTACTGCTTGGGTGTGTGTGTTTGTGTGTGTTTATTGGATCTTTTAAAAGAGGGCCTTTATTTGTTACAAATGAGAACTGACCTACCTATTGTTACAACAAAGTTAAGGTAAAGTGAATTAATGGCTAAACTGTATAACCCAGATGACACAAGGATGGACCAGTAGAATGCTCACTCTAGAAAACCATGGGTGGAGTGGCCAGGCCTCATCTGGAGTTGGTATCTGGGAGAGCCAGGGGCGTTGTTCCGAGCTGGTGTAGACCAGACAACCTGAAGACTGGTTGGAGTGGCAGATGAAAGCCTCGGAGGCAGCACGCCATCTGGAGCTGTCGAAAAACACAGATGAATTAGAGCAGAGAAAACTGTGGGGAACATATGCTGGATGGAATCGAAATGCTCCATATACTGGAAAAACTGTTCCTCAGGATCAACAACAATGTTAAACATGGTCCATTTAATTTAACATTTTCATTCCTGAACTACTGTACTTCCTCATTGTTCATTTCAACACAATTACATGAATATTTCCATCTTAAAAGCTAGCCCCCAAAGAGCAAGACAAATGAACACACAGCACATCCGCACCTGTACTTCTGTTTCTCTAATTGAAAACATGGAGGAGATTTAGTGAAGCAAATATTAAAATACCTTTTTAAATGTAACTCTGCTCAACAATCAAGCAGTTGAACAGTGAAGGAGTCCAGATCTTTTATTTCTTCCACTGATGTCACCACTGTCTCTTTAATCATACCATGATCACAAAGACAATCAAATTTTTTTTCTGAGGAAGGTTTATTAAAAAGTTTATTTTTCTACAATGAAAGTAGCACATTTCAGTCTTAATTCTTATTTATTAAAATGTAAAAACCTTCTTTCTCGATGTGTTGCATACAGTCAATTGCCCCTTCTCACAGTGATGCTGCCTTTATTCAAATTTGTTACAAGTTGGGACACAGGCATTTTCTAGTCTAGTTAAACCTGGCAAATTATTCCTGAATTGAGGATACCAGCTTGATAAAACCCATCAGGGAAATCTATCTGGATAGTTCTAGAAGGCCTAACAGAAATAAGTGAAGCTTATTCTGTTAAAAATTAAATTAAAAAGCAAACAAGAAGACTCTGGTTATTAATTTTTCCAATAGGCATAACTTGAATGAACCTATCATATCAGAGTGTGTTCCAAAGCTTGTCAGAAACTCTAAAGCAAATCAAGCACAGCTCAATGCCTTTGGGAAAATCACCAAACAACTCTGAGCTTATGTTTCTTGTCTTTAAAATGGGGGTAACACTTTACCCTTTCAGGAAGGTTGTGAAGATCAAAGAAATGTAAATAAATCACCTTTTTTGAGGTCCTGGTAATTATTAATTGTTAGCTATTGTTATTATTTTATTGGACTAGTCTGAATTTCCCTTAGCATAATTTAAGTACTACTACAATGCAATTTTGGGGGGACATTCTGATTACTGTAATATAAATTCTTAATAACTAAGGATTACTCAAAGCCATTGCTGAAAGAGGATAAGGAATCAAAATGATGAAAACAACTATCAGGGTTCATTTTTAGCTTCCATTTACACATAACCTGATATGGTGTCTGACTTTTGTATACTCTCCAATTTGGGAGAGCTGGCTTATGAACTATGAAGCGAATGAATGACAGTGATGAGAATGGAAGAAGTAGAATCCGTGTCTCATCAGTCTGTTGTAAGAGTTCTGAGTTCATCAATAATTCACTAATTTATTCAGTAAACACTTATTGAGCCTCTATTCTGCGCAAAGTAGTGTTCTTTGTATGGAGGGTTAACAACACTGAGTCCAATAGACATGGCCTCTGACCCTATGGAACTTATGCCAACAGAGGGACCCAGTGATGAACACACAGCAGCCACAGATCCTACCAGGTGGCACTCAGTGATCAGGTGAACAGTAAAACACGGCTCGTGGTGAGATAGTCAAAAGGAGTGTGGGTTTTAGTTGGCAAACAGTAATTCAGATTAGACAGGAGAGCCATAGGAAGAAAATGTCATTAGGTGACATTAGAGCAAAGACCTTAGTGATATAAGTCATGAGAATGTCTGGGGGGATAGCAATCCAGACAGGGAGTAGTCATGGCAAAGGCAGCGAGGAAGGGAAAGTACAGACGGTGTGTAAGGAATAGTCAGAAAGGCCAGTGTTGCTGAATCAGACTAAGGAAAGGGAGAGGAGGGGGAGCTGGAGAGAGAGGCAGCATCTAGAGCCCTTAGAGCCTTCCTAGGGCAAAGGAGAAAAGGAAAGATACAAGCATCTGAAGGCAGAGTCCCAAAGAAGAGCAAGGAGAGATAAGAAAGCCTTCCTTAGTGATCAACGCAAAGAAATAGGGGAAAAGAACAGAATGGGAAAGACTAGAGATCTCTTCAAGAAAATTAGAGATACCAAGGGAACATTTCATGCAAAGATGGGCTCGATAAAGGACAGAAATGGTATGGACCTAACAGAAGCAGAAGATATTAAGAAGAGGTGGCAAGAATACACGGAAGAACTGTACAAAAAAGATCTTCACAACCAACATAATCATGATGGTGTGATCACTCACCTAGAGCCAGACATCCTGGAATGTGAAGTCAAGTGGGCCTTAGAAAGCATCAATACGAACAAAGCTAGTGGAGGTGGTGGAATTCCAGTTGAGCTACTTCAAATCAGATGATGTTGTGAAAGTGCTGCACTCAATATGCCAGCAAATTTGGAAAACTCAGCAGTGGCTACAGGACTGGAAAAGGTCAGTTTTCATTCCAATCCCAAAGAAAGGCAATGCAAAAGAACGCTCAAACTACTGCACAATTGCACTCATCTCACATGCTAGTAAAGTAATGCTCAAAATTCTGCAAGCCAGGCTTTAGCAATACGTGAACCGTGAACTTCCAGATGTTCAAGCTGGTTTTACAAAAAGCAGGGGAACCAGGGATCAAATTGCCAACATCTGCTGGATTGTCAAAAAAGCAAGAGAGTTCCCCCCCAAAAATCTATTTCTGCTTTATTGACTATGCCAAAGCCTTTGACTGTGTGGACCACAATAAACTGTGGAAAATTCTGAAAGAGATGGGAATACCAGACCATCTGACCTGCCTCTTGAGAAACCTATATGCAGGTCAGGAAGCAACAGTTAGAACTGGACATGGAACAACAGACTGGTTCCAAATAAGAAAAGGAGTATGTCAAGGCTGTATATTGTCACCCTGCTTATTTAACTTCTATGCAGAGTACATCATGAGAAACGCTGGGGTGGAAGAAGCACAAACTGGAATCAAGATTGCCAGGATAAATATCAATAACCTGAGATATGCAAATGACACCACCCTTATGGCAGAAAGTGAAGAGGAACTAAAAAGCTTCTTGATGAAAGTGAAAGAGGAGAGTGAAAAAGTTGGCTTAAAGCTCAACATTCAGAAAATGAAGATCATGGCATCTGGTCCCATCACTTCATGGGAAATAGATGGGGAAACAGTGGAAACGGTGTCAGACTTTATTTTCTGGGGCTACAAAATCACTGCAGATGGTGACTGCAGCCATGAAATTAAAAGACGCTTACTCCTTGGAAGGAAAGTTATGACCAACCTAGATAACATATTGAAAAGCAGAGACATTACTTTGCCAACATAGGTCCATCTAGTCAAGGCTATGGTGTTTCCAGTGGTCATGTATGGATGTGAGAGTTGGACTGTGAGGAAAGCTGAGTGCCAAAGAATTGATGCTTTTGAACTGTGGTGTTGGAGAAGACTCTTGAGAGTCCCTTGGACTGCAAGGAGATCCAACCAGTCCATCCTAAAGGAGATCAGTCCTAGGTGTTCATTGGAAGGACTGATGCTGAAGCTGAAACTCCAATACTCTGGCCACCTCATGCGAAGAGTTGACTCAATGGAAAAGACCCAGATGCTGGGAGGGATTGGGGGCAGGAGGAGAAGGGGACGACAGAGGATGAGATGGCTGGATGGCATCACTGACTTGATGGACATAAGTTTGAGTGAACTCTGGGAGTTGGTGATGGACTGGGAGGCCTGGCGTGCTGTGATTCATGGGGTCGCAACGAGTCGGACATGACTGAGCAACTGAACTGAACTGAACTGAACTGAGGGCCACACCTTAGAAGTCACAGTAAGAACTTTGGATTCCATTATAAATAGGGTTGGGAGTTATGACAGGGTTTTTCATCAAGGAAACATCCTGATTCTAAACAAATAAAGGCCATTCTGTGCTAAGCGAGTGAGGTGTGGGGGCAAGGCTAGAAACAGGGATGTTACCCACTACAGTCATCCGGGGCTAGCAGATGACAGCAGATTGGGTTCAAATGCCAGCAGTCGAGGTGGCGGCATATTTTACGGATCAGTTGGTATGGCATGTGGTGCTGGTAGACAATAGGGAGTGAAAGATGATGCCACGTGTTTGGCCCAGGCATCCAGGTGAATGGCACCTCAGAGGAGAAATGGGATGTGGAGGAGATTCAATAATTCTTTTATCTATGCTACATTTTAGAAGTTTACTTCATAACTTCAGCGCTATACCAAGAGTGAAGTCACTGACATGAGTCTAGATAGGAATTGTGGATCAATGTCTATGTGGTATTTCACAGCAGAGACTTGAAATCAACAAGGGGCTGAGTGCAGATAGAGCGAGTGGAGAAGAGATCTGAGCACTGAGGCTTGGGATGCACCAAAATCTTGAGGGGGGTAGATGGGCCTCTGCAATAAAGGAGATTTACTTACAGGAGGGATCAATAAAATAAGGGAGAAGTTAAGAGAAAGTGCACCCTGGGAGCCAAGTAGAGACAGTGTCTCTGAAAGGAAGGACGGATCAACTCCATCAAATGCACTGAGTTTAAGAAAGGAAGAGACTAAGAATTAAGCTTTGCATTTGGCCAATTGGACATGACCTTGCTAAAAACAGATATAGTGCAGTGGTGGGTGTGGGAGTCTGATTGGGGAAAACTGAGACGAGAATAAACTGATACAATGAGCCTAGAAGACTTCTGTGGGATTGTGTTCTAAAGGGAGAAGAAAATGGGGCAACACTTAGAGAAGCTTCTGGTATCAGGGGAAGGTTTTCTAAATACTGGAAGAAGCTGCAGCATTTCCATGCTTCATGGGATGATCCAGAAGAGATCGAGGGAGATGATAATGTAGGCAAAAGAAGAATAATTAATCACCAGGTCCTTGTGTGTGAGTCAGAGAAAGGTGAAACAGGGTATATGACAAGTGAGTTGAGAGCCAGTGGACATGGGCTGTGGAATAGAGCAAGGACAGCCCACCACTGTGCAGAAGTGAACAAAGACCCAGGCTGCAGATACAGAGATGGGTAGATCTGGTGATGGGAACACAGCAAAGATCTCTTCTGATGGTGTCCATTTTCCAGTGAGCAAAATAAAAGCAAATGCATCCACCCAGTGCCAAAGTATGAAGATGAACTGGGTGCTTGAACAGAGGGGAAAAAATGGTATGAAGTAATTTTTTCAGGTGTGGAAAGGGGACATACGTTGGAAATGCAAGAAGATGGCTGGCTGTCCACAGCCAAATACTCAGTAACTTAACTATAAATCTTTGGCTTAAGGGACATTTGTTGTTAAAGACTTTTAAAGTGATATTTTATCTTTGAACACAGTTTTAATAATGATGATTTCTTATTTGATATATATTCTTTCATTGATGTATAAAAATGCACACATATCAAAAGAGCTTGGGCATAAAATATTGTGCAGATTTCATATAATGTATAACATAAAACCATGCCCCTCATTTGGTTTGTTTTTTTGTCTAATTTTTCTGTCAAGGAGTATAATATCACTGACGATCCAAATTCTGAAGAAGACAGCTCTGAGAAGTCATCAGCATGAAAAATTATTAGAGTTTTAAATATTTACACCAAAATATCCTTCAAGTATTAGGAACTGCTTTACAGTGCTGTCAGGGACGAAAAAATGCCCAGAAGATGCTCCATAATAATAATAATAATGTATCGTGGATTCTCTTTTGAGTGATAACAAGAAAATGTGCTCCATTAAATTGGTCACACTCTGATTATATAGAATCCCCAAATATTTCCTAACAAAGTGATCCTCTTGAATTATTGACATAGGACTATTCATTCTACCTGCTTTCAGTAACACTGAGCGCTGGAAACCTTTTTTCTCCTCTGGTTAACCCCTTTTATCCTAGGCCCATTCCTCTGAGGGTCCTTAGCATCAAAGCAATAACTGGGAACCAGCCATAATTCCATTCCTGGTTTCTTAACACAAGAGCCATGTATCTATCAGCTTGATATATTGTCTCCAAGATGCTATGTTGCTCAAAAAGCTTCTCTCAAGTTTAATATGACCCTCACGAGGCAAGCACTCCACAGACAACCTCCTGAATCAACACATCTTGTCCAGTAAATACTAATTCTGCACGGCAACTGGATAAAAGAGCTAGCCCAATCTATAAATTCAAGCAAGAGCGTTCTTAGTAAAATTTCAAATTCAACCTCTTTTGGAAGGCAAAATGCATACAGAACATGAAGCAATAAATTAAATCACAGACTGGACTGGCTTAGTTAGTATAATCTTTTGAATGTCTGATTTTATTAAACTTTTTAATGATGTACATGTGTAAACGCCCCCTTTAACAAACAAAATGCCCCAAACATTTGCTCCATACAGATTTATAGAACTCTTGAGGAGGAGCTCTGAAAAGCAGAACCAGAAACTATTTTCACGTGGCCAGTGACTGCCAAAGCTATAGTGACCCATCCAAAAAGGAAACCTGTGGGGAGAAAACAAATTCAATGGGCTTTGCAGGTACACCAGTGTTTCAGGATAGTCCACTGACTGGTTACCACTACAGTATGACTTTGGGGTGTATGTGTATACATTTCAAATGCTGGAAATACAGATTCTACATTAAGATGTCAAAGAAGTCTACAGCATTTGGTATTAAATTCAAACCTGTAATAAAAGATACTGAATTCCACTCTGCACACAGTTCTCTGCTGAGAGCAGGGAAAGGCAGAATAAATAGAAAGGGAGTTTAGAGCACCAAATACTTACGTAAAAGAAAGACATGACTCAAACAGCACAGAATGTGCATAGAGCCTAAAAGAGGTGTAAGTGCTTTAGGAGCTTTAGAATTAGAAGTTCACAACCAAATATGCACAGGACCTTGAGCTTCAGAGGAACAGACACGGTCACGGGGCTTTGTTAGGCAGTCACGTGGAGCCATTTTGTCCTTAGGCTAATTCCAGGGCCCAAGACTTGCACCATCTCTGCCCACGATCACTCCAAGCAGATGTCATGCTTCCTAGTGGTTTCACTTGAAATCTGACTTCATCCCAGCCCAAACTGCTTTGTGATTTCAAAGACTTGATTGTTGGCATCCTCATTTAGGTCTCCCTGTTAGCATGAGGGAAACCATGGCCTTTCATCTCTATGCATCCTGTTGCATTGCTGAATAGCCTGGCACATAGTCAAAATCCTCAGAGTACACATTTTCCTCTCATTTTCAGAAATAGCTACATATGAGCAAGGATTTTAAATTCTAGTTTCCAGAATGGAAAATTAAAGTTCAGACACATCTATTGAGTCGTTGAGTCATAAACAAATTGAAAACAGAAGGCAAGACTCCATTTCCAGTCACTAAACCATATGTCATTAAAAAAGATATTAATTATGAGGAATTTGCAGATGTGCTAACAAATGGACAGTCAACCTTGAGCACAAGGATGTACAAATAGAGCAGCATTAAACAGTGACAAGTAGGTTAAAACAGATTTAATGTTCGCCAAAGAGTCTCTCATAAGAGCTAACTTTTGGAACACATACTGTGTGCCAGGCTCTTTAACACAATTATTTCTAATCCTTGGAATTACATGATGAAATTATAGCATTATCTCTCTAAAGTATAGATAAAGCATCTGAGGCTCACAGGTTTCATATTTTATCTCGAATCACGAAACTGGTTACTGGCAGTGTGAGGATTTAAACAGGGACTGGTTAAGTTCAAGGACAGTGCTCTTAATTTTACACCACAAAACAGCCTGTTCTAGGAGGTGATTTATAATAGAGAATAAATATTAAACACATTAAGTAAATATGAAAGAAAACCATTTACAATATTAAATAGATTAGTTTTTGTAAAGATCGGATTTACTTTCTGTCCAAGTCATATTCTTAAACAATATTTTTCTGGTCTTCTTTATCACAGCATCTCCTTATTACCTACAAAGAACCTCACACAGAACTACTAGTACAAATATGCTAGTTCTCAAGAACGAGTTAAAGCCAGAAATTCAGTAAAATGCAACACAGAGAGGTCTTTACATTAGTACAAGAAATAAATTTTTAAATATTATGTGTTATCTACAGGTATGTCATGGAAGTGACCACAGCATGGTCAACGCATTTTAAATTTGGAGGACAGCTAACTATCAAGTCTAACTTTCTATTAAATAAAGGATTCTTGCCTAAAACATCCCAGAAAAGTGGTATTCAAGTGCCTGTCTATTCATTACCGGTTATAGGAAAATAGTTGCTTCCTAAGTTGCCCCATTCCATTATTACTCTTGTTGGTTAGCTGTTTCTGAGATAGGGAGCCTGGGTATTCAGTCACGTCAAACTCTCTGCAACCTCATGGACAGTAGCCTGCCAGTAATCCTCTACCCATGGGATTCTCCAGGCAAGAATACTGGAATGGGTTGCCGTTTCGTCTTCTAGGGGATCTTCCTGACCCAGGGATTGAACCCACATCTTCTGTGTACCCCGTGTTGGTAAGTGGGTTTTTTTTGTTTCTTTTTTTTTTTTTTTTACTACTTTACTAGTGCCACCTGGGAAGACCCTGAGGTAGAGCTAAAAATATATTATTTCTACAAAACTTATGGTGAATATACTCTTTTGTCTATATCAGGACCTTCTGAGAATAAAACAGGGTACTATAAATAACCAACATGGATGCACTGAGCTGGAGCAGGCTTGAAACAGGGACAACCTTGGGCAATGGGTACATGTGGTTGTTCCTGCTAATGACACTGAACTCTTAGGGACCTTCTCTATGAGTCCCAGAGGAAAAGCTGGTATTACCATTAGGGACAGAACTTCAGGCATTTTTAACCAGTAGTCCTCTTTTCCCCCATAGTACACCAAAGTAATGGTAATATAAACTATTTGAGAACAGAGATCTGTTTTTCATTTTTGTTGGTAAACTTTAGAGCGCTTAACAAATCTTGAGAGCTCAGTCTGTCTGCCCGTCTGTGTGTGCTCAGTCGTGTCTGACTCTTTCAACCCCATGGACTGTAGCTCCTGGGGCTCCTTCGTCCCTGGAATTTTCCAGGAAGGAATACTGGAGCGGGTTGCCATTTATTGCTCACCAAAAATGATTAAAGAAAATGATTAGTTCTTGCAGAACTAAACATGACCCCTTTTAAAAGCATGTATTTTTCTAACTATAAAATATGTTCATGATAGAAAATTTGAAAATTACCAAACAAAGAAAATTACACTATCCATACTGACACTACCCAGAAATGGCCACTTTTATACTATTGAAGATTCCTGTCTTTCTTCTTATTCCACATATAATTAAAAAGCATTATGCTCAATGTTTCTAATATGTTATTTTGTAAACTTTGCTTTATAATATATAGTGAAAATTTCTATGCCATTAAATAGTTTTAGTAACATAATGTTTCAAAATAACTGCATATAGTATTTCTACAAATGTAGAACATTCACTTAAAGCTGGTGTTGATGTAGAACAACATCATTTTTGATATTATAAATAATATTCCAAGTATCCTAATAAATGTACCTTTAGTTTTGCTTTTCAGAATTATTGTGTCAATAGGGACGAACGGTACTACCATTTCAGATATAAGCTGACAAACTGCTTTCCAGAAACTTGTATTTATTTATTCCTATAGTAATGGACTGTGAATAATGCTGAGCACTGAAGAATTGATGCTTTTGAACTGTGGTGTTGGAGAAGACTCTTGAGAATCCCTTGGACTGCAAGGAGATCCAACCAGTCCATCCTAAAGAAGATCAGTCCTGAATATTCATTGGAAGGACTGATGCTGAAGCTGAAACTCCAATACTTTGGCCACCTCATGCGAACAGTTGACTCATTGGAAAAGACTCTGATGCTGGGAGGGATTGGGGGCAGGAGGAGAAGGGGACGACAGAGGATGAGATGGCTGGATGACATCACCGACTCGATGGACATGAGTTTGAGAGGACTCTGGGAGTTGGTGATGGACAGGCAGGCCTGGCGTGCTGCGATTCATGGTGTCGCAAAGAGTCGGACACAACTGAGCGACTGAGCTTAACTGAACTGATAGTAAGGTATGAATGATTCATTTCCCAGTATCTCCAACAGAATGAATATTTCATATATGTGTATATTTAAGTATGACTGTATATACAATACATAATAACGCAAGTATGTAGCATTAGAAACATTAGTATGCAATTAAATATATGCAAGTGTATACTAAAAATAGACATTTAATATTGTTATACAATATACTATGTAAGTATATAAAATATATAAATTTAACATTATTTTACATAGTTATTATGTAAGATAGGACATGAAAAAAAAGTGATAGTTGCTCAGTCATGTCCAACTCTTTGTGACCTCATGGGCTATAACCTGCCAGGCTACTCTGTCTGTGAGATTTCGTAGGCAAGAATATTGGGATGGGTTGCCATTTCCTTCTCTAGGGATCTTCCTGACCCAGGAACCAAACCCGGGTCTCTTGCATTGCAGGTGGATTCTTTACCGTCTGAGATACCAGGGAAGGAGCTCCATATAATTTCTATAAAGAAATAAAAATTGACAAATGTCTACTTATAAGCCAGGCAGTAGCCTATGCTCTGGGAATACATTAAGTTAAATTAGTTAAAACAGTTTTTTTAAGGAGAGAGAGACAAAAGACACAAAAAAGAAATGATTCTATTTCCCCCCCATTTTTTATGAGCAGTTCTTTTCCCTCCCCCAGCTTCATCGAGGTATAATTGACAAGTAAAACTGGGTATATTTAAAGTGTAACGATGTGATGATTTCATAGATGTATACATTGTGAAGTGATTATCACAAACGAGTTAATTAACACACCCATCACCTCACAGTTACCTTTTGTGTGTGTATGTGATGAAAACATTTTAGTAACCAAGAAATATTTCAAATATAAGGGATTGGGAGTGCTGAGGGAGGAGGCAGGGGAAAAGCTGACATTTTATGTAAGGTAGTGGGGAAGACTGTATTTGAGCAGGGATTTGCAAACAACTGGGGGACACACATCTCAGGCAGCCCCAAGATAAGGGCAAGCTGGGCCTGAGCCTTGAGGGCATTGTGCCTTGAGCCCAGCAATCAAGGCAGGAGCTGGTAGGAAATGAATGAATTCAATAACAGAGGTGGGGGTGCAGAGGGAGAAAGAGGGATGGCAAGCCTGAATACTAAATTTCAGGTCATAATGCCTGTCTGAGATTTTTCTGAGATGGGTCTATTGGAGAGTTGTGTTTAATACACACTGTATTCATCTGACCGTATAGCCAGACCATGAGTTTTAAAAGTGTTGAGTATTATAATGTTTTTACAGTTCCTTGTGATTGCTCTAAGTGCCAAGCTGGGACTCAAACATGGGTATTTTGGTTTGAAACTCTATGCGTTTTCCTGTTTACCATGCAGCCTCCTGAGAACCCACTTACTGGTTCATGGATAGTGCCTTCTTGCTGTGTCTTCACATGGTGGAAGGGGGCTCTTTTAGACCTCTTTTACAAGGGTATGATCTCATTTTTGAGGCCTCACCTTTATGACCTTCCAAGGTCCCACCTCCTAATACCATCACATTGGGTGTAATGTTTCAACATACAGATTTGGGGAAGCCACAAATATTCAGACCACAGCAGATAAGCCACTTGCACAAGAGCATACAGCTAATAAGTGGTTAAACTGCTATTTGAATCTAGCAGCCTGTCTCCAAAACCCAAACTCCTATCACTTTAAGCAATGCCTTTTGAAGTGACTGTCTAAGCCAGAACCTTGCCCCTCCTCACAGGCACAGAGCGGGTTTTGCCTCTTTTTCCTGCCTCTTCCCCATCTGTCCCCAGGCATCCAAATAACCAGCTCTGAGTGTGGATACTGCTTTGCACAGAGAGAAATCATAGCTAGGAGGTTTTAAATGAAGACATTTTTGAAGCTTATTTATTAAAAAAAATTATGTCATTCTAATCTTGAGGATGCTTATTTGGGGGTAGAGATTTGGAAAAATAACGTTTTTTTAGTCTGTCTCAGATTCTCAAATTTTTAAAAAATTTTCCTCTCTTGTCAAGGCAACTTTAGCTGTGAAAGCTCCCATAAAGGTCTCCAGAGAAAAATAGCAAAACAAGATGCTTAGCAAGTGCTGCAGGTTTTATGGATCCAAGTTAAAGAAATGATGGCATTTTCTCAAGGTTGTCACTGGGGTTATAGAGAAGTATTCAGGACAAAAGCCTTGACTAAAAAGCATGTGCATAAAATAAAAATTTTGTTAAAAATTGTATCAATTACTTCTCAACCCAGGGATGAAATAATGGAGTACTTTGTTGAATAAAACCCAAAGATGATATAACATTTACTTTTGGTCTCTCACTGACTCATGTGGACCTACATTTCTGAGGGAAACCTAAAGCCCCACCAGAACATTTTATTGGTGTAAGACTACCTCAATCAAAATTGGTGCAAATATTTGTTAAAAGTAATACAAAATCCACTTGGCAGATCTCACCCTGACTCTAGTTATGGTTCTTTATGAAATGAAAAACTAACCTCATGTTCACTAAGAATGCTTTAATTAGAATGGAAAGGAAGCAGGAATATTCCCAACTACAGTTTATAATAAGAATAATACAGAAAGGGGTGGCAGGGGTGAGGCAAGGGCACCAGAATAAAAAGACTCCACTGAATACTAATTGTTCTTGACCATTTTGAGAAATGGAAGATTCCGCTTCACATTAGCATCCACAGGACCAAAGCAACATACCTCTACCTTCGTTTCCCTTTGTGCTTAAGACATAAGAGTGGCCTAAAATTACTCTGCAAGACAGTTTCAGTGAATTTGTGAACCAGGAAACAGACAGACAGAAGTTATCCTCTGCTAATTTTGAAATACTCCAAAGCTGGGAATGCTGTAGTTCATTGTAGTTCATTTAGAGAAAAATATGGATTTTGAATTTCATTAGACACATTATTTGTTCTGATAGGAGTGGAACTGTCACTTTGTCAGACTAATTAGGGGCCCTAAAGTTGGTGGTCATAATGTCCAGAAGAATTTTTTTTTTTTTTTTTTGGTTACTTCTCAAGCTACCAACCAGAGCATTTCTTTTTCCTTGCAGAGATATCCTAGATTCAGACACTATTTAAACCTTTGCTTTTGACATTTGAGTTCATCTTAGTATTCCTAATAGTATTTCCTAGTCTTTCTATTATTTTGAATACCATGATATTCACCCAAATTAGTTTCCAGGTAGCATAGATTAAGTCCTTTTTCCTTGAGAATCAGATTATTTGAGCCCATTAATGTAGAATATATCTTCAAATGGAAAAATAATTTAAAGTACACACAGAAATATTAGTGGACTAAGTCTATCTTTAGTTAAAATATTACTCACTTTATTTTAAATAATTCTTTAAAAAAGTTCCCCTTTATAAAATTAAATTAGATACACTTAGCAAGGTTAATAAGCAATTTAGCAATGAGTAAATTCAATCTAGGTCAAAGCCACTCTCTTTAGAAAAGATGCACCAAACGTTCCTTTATTGAGTGTCTAAGAACCATAGTAGAAGAAACAAAGGAAAAACTTAGGTAGTTAAACTACTATATTTAAGAATCAGACTCTTTCTTATGGTACTACTGAAGCTACTTGTTGTTGTGGGACAGAAACAAGAACCAAGAAATAAAGAAATCTTTGATTAACTGACAAAATTTTAGTCATTTAATGATCAAAGAACCAGAGAGGATTGGTGATAAAAGTCATCTTAACAATGGAATTGGATTTAATATTCATGTTGACTAATTACTCAAGTAATAATTATATCTAGCCTTAAGACACTCAGATTATATATTGGTATCCCTTGCCTGAATAAGTCATTAATTTATCGTTCTCTACTAGTGAAAATAAAACAACAGTCATCAGAGGAATAAAAAATGCTTTAAAAGATCTAAGTACAGATTTCAGCTCTTAAATAGTAGAATTAGAACCCAGAATTTGAAATAATAGAATGATTCTCATTTGAACAAAATCATGATTTATAACTATGTAATTTAGTTTATGAGAAAAAAAAATCTGTAATCAGACTATTAGTGAGTTCTTTGTTTCAAGTAATTTAGCCACTGTGCTGTGCTATACTTAGTTGCTCAGCCATATCCAATTCTTTGCGACCTCATGGTCTTTAGCCAGCCAGACTCCTCTGTCCCTGGGGATTGATTCTCCAGGCAAGAAAACTGGAGTGGGTTGCCATGCCTTCCACCGGGGGAATCTTCCCAACCTAGGGATCAAACCCAGGTCTCCGGCATTGCAGGCAGATTCTTTACTGTCTGAGCCACCAGGGAAGCCCAGTTTTGCCACACAAGTACTAATTGTGTAGCACTCGTATCAGAAGTACATGGAATTAATACCAAGGAATTTTGTCAGTTTTAGGTTTATGTACCTGGGAAATTCAGAAGTAGAAAATACATGTATTAATATTAATAACCTTACTTTAATGTGTATGTAGCACAAATTACAATACCTCCTTTTGAAAACTAGCATGGTAAGCAAAACATAGCTTTGCCGGGAAGAAGAAAGCATAGATCACCCCCAATTCCCAAGAATCTTCAATTAGTCATTTAAAAAATGATTATCGAGTATATTACATAAACATGACAGGATCTTCATCTTAAAAATTTAATCCAAATGCTTCCTGTACTTCAGAAATCAGTAGCCATTAAAAAGCAAGACGCTAGTCTGTTGCTATCCAATCTTGTCATATATGTTGGGAGGCTATACCTTTGCAAATAATACACAATTATTATGTGACCAGCATTGTGCTATGTTCTTTGCATTCATTTATCATACATAATTTCCTCAGTGTCAAACTCATGAGGTACTTACTACCATTTCTTCCACTTTATGGAAAGAAAAGAAAGAGGCAAAATATGTATGATTGTATAACTTAATTTCTTAATTTTAGCTCATTCTGATTGATTTTAAAATCCATGATCTTAATCATGAGGGTAATTTACTTGAGCGCCTGTATACACACACACGTGTGTGTGTGTGTTAATCCCTCAGTCGTGTCTGACTCTTTGTGACCCCATGGACTGTAGCCTGCCGGGCTCCTCTGTCCATAGGATTCTCCATGCAGGAATACTGGAGTGGGTTGCCATTTCCTTCTCCAGGGTATCTTCCTGACCCAGGGAACAAACCCAGGTCTTCTGCATTGCAGACCTTTTCTTTACCATCTGAGCCACCAGGGAAGCCCATTTATGTATGTAGGAGTTACATAGAAACAGTAGAGATATAGAGTATGGAACTTTTGTCATACCATTCTTATCCTGTGTATAGTTTATGTGTTCCTCAAGTAACATCTAATCCCATATTTTCTCAGGAGGTAAAATTTGGTACATATTATGTTTTTTCCTAAGCAAGAAAGATTGACAAAAAGGTAAAAATTAAGATCAGATTATCCATAATGTTTCACTGGTCCTAAAGTTAAGCTAGTCTGAGAAAATTTCTCCCATATATTTAAATCTTGGAGATTTCAGAAGAGCTTGCATCCATTCAGTGGTTCTGCTATAAGACTGTGTTCGGCCATATCACCATCAGAGAGAATAGCAGAAATTACTGTATGTTTTATTAAAAGCCTGTTTTTGTCTCTCTCTCTCTCTTTAATCTTAAACTCTAATTTAGTTGTTGTTCCCTTAGGTACAAAGTACACAGTTCATAATTCATTTGATATAAAATGTCAGTTTAGATTCTTGTCTGTCTTTGATACAGGAGAAAAAACATGTACATTTCAATTTCTTCAATGCCAGAAATACCCATAACAACCCCCCACTGTGTGTCTCAAAGACCTTTGTGTTAAATTAAACATCAAGATTCCAAAACTGTGGGGAAGGATATTTCCAAGACACAGAGTACAAATAAATGAGACAGAGGGAGACAGCTAATGCCTCTCCTACCAGTGGAGTGATATCTCCCAGGGAGCATCTTTGATCCTCAAATTAGTCCTCACTTATAATTTAATATACCACAACCAGTCTGCTGTTTCCTTCCATGCAGTTTTCAGAGGCAATGGCTGGAATCATCAAGGAAAATCAACATTTCAATGTTTGGGGCTGGTTTAATTTTCAACCCAATTAGTAATAGTTTATCTGTATTTTGTGCTCTTTATGTATGACAATTTCCATGCTTTTAACAAATAGTCTATACCAGCTGATCTTCCCAGGGTGCACACACACACATCCTTTCTCCCTTAACCAAAAATCCCCTGAGGACGGTTACATGATGACAAAACTCCTTCTTAGATGAGCAAAACTCCTTCTTAGATGAGAGACCTAAGGAAAAGACAACTTTTCTGGGGGTCACATGATCAATAAATGAGAACACTGGGGTAGGTGGGCGGTGGTAAAGTTCAAAGTCATATAGTTTGACAGACCTGCAGTCGGTGTACTTAACAAATGCGTAGTTTAAGACACATGCTTCCTTAATGGGAAAGTCAAATGTGAATGAGATTCAAGTCTTTTCTTGTGGGTATACCTTCAACCTCAGACTTTCATGAGGAAAGTGTTGCTCCTTTCTGATGGCCAAGAAGACACACAAGGTCCTTCCTATGGCCATGCCGTGGAATGAGTCCCCTAAATGCTCATGCTTTTCACAAAATTAACATATTTACATTATTAGATAAGTTAAGACTCTCTTTACAAGAATGCAAGTTCTGTATAATAAGAAGATCACATCTGTTCCTTTCCCTTGATATATAAAGGGCATCAATACAAGAAATTCAACTTTAATATGGGCCCAAAGAGAGGACCACTTAGTAATTAACAATAATGATACCACTTTTCCACACTAACGTTTGGGGTAGATGTATCAGCACAAGTTCTGCATAAAAGTCTTTGCAACAGCAATTCAAATATGAAAAATTAAATTTTCTATTATAAACCAGAGAAAGAAGTATACATTATAACTCGTCACTTGAAAGCTAAAAACTGAAGTTTTGTTTTTCAGAAAATTTAAGTGAGTCTTTTCTCTTAAACAGATTAATACGAGGTTACTTTAACATTCTCTTCTGCTAACTAGAGTTTATGTTAGCTATAAATTCATGGGGGAGTATGCGAGAATTTGGCCAAAATACTTGATGGGAATGTAAGTGTTTATACCCACACACTGAGAAAGAAAGCTCTCTACCTGGTCACCTTTGTAATATTGCTTCTGCTGAGTGCTTCATTGTAAGGCTATAAACATATCTGTTTTAACTGAATTTTCTCGTTAGACTATAAACTTTAAGAGTGTGTGTCTCGAAGCTGAGAATAACTCTTTAGTTTATTGGCAACAAGTTTTGAATACCTGATATTTCAACCAAATGAGACTGCTGAAATTGTATTTGGCATCACTGTAGACCAAGCCATATCTTCAGAATCCTGTTGACTACTGGAGTCTGGGAGTCTGTACTACCTCAACCAAGAGAGGATAAGAGGGTCAGTGGAAGATGTTTCAAATGAATAAGAATGCAGTGGCTCAGAATCAGGTTTCTGTAGCCAGTCTCTAGGTTTGAATATGTTCCCTGCCATTTATTTACTAGTTCTCTGACACTACAAAACTAGTTGCAAGACCATTTCTTTTCCTCAACTTCCTAATATGTAAATAGGGATAACAGTAGTCCTTTCCTTATACAGTTTTTGAGAAATAAATGAGTTAATAGATGTAAAACAACACCTGCATCTATAAAGTACTATCTGAGTAGTCCCTACAGAAAAAAAATGATTTTTATCAAATAAAAGGTGACACGATTTTAATTGTTCTCTAGTCACATGGCAAACAACTTCAGCCAACTTTGTGGAGCTGTTATTTGTGAACTCTTGGAAGGAAAAATCTTTTAAGTATAAGTTCTTGACACCACCCTTATGGCAGAAAGTGAAGAGGAGCTAAAAAGCCTCTTGATGAAAATGAAAGAGGAGAGCGAAAAAGTTGGCTTAAAGCTTAACATTCAGAAAACGAAGATCATGGCGTCCAGTCCCATCACTTCATGGGAAATAGATGGGGAAAGAGTGGAAACAGTGTCAGACTTTATTTTTGGGGGCTCCAAAATCACTGCAGATGGTGACTGTAGCCATGAAATTAAAAGACGCTTACTCCTTGGAAGAAAAGTTATGACCAACCTAGACAGCATATTCAAAAGCAGAGACATTACTTTGCCGACTAAGGTCCGTCTAGTCAAGGCTATGGTTTTTCCTGTGGTCATGTATGGATGTGAGAGTTGGACTGTGAAGAAGGCTGAGCGCTAAAGAATTGATGCTTTTGAATTGTGGTGTTGGAGAAGACTCTTGAGGGTCCCTTGGACTGCAAGGAGCTCCAACCAGTCCATTCTAAAGGAGATAAGCCCTGGGATTTCTTTGGAAGGAATGATGCTAAAGCTGAAGCTCCAGTACTTTGGCCACCTCATGCGAAGAGTTGACTCATTTGAAAAGACTCTGCTGCTGGGAGGGATTGGGGGCAGGAGGAGAAGGGGACGACAGAGGATGAGATGGCTGGATGGCATCACGGACTCGATGGACGTGAGTCTGAGTGAAGTCCGGGAGATGGTGATGGACAGGGAGGCCTGGCGTGCTGCGATTCATGGGGTCACAAAGAGTCGGACACAACTGAGAGACTGAACTGAACTGACTGATAAGTTCTCAACAGCCAGAAAACCGTGGCTTCTGAGATAAGGATGTCACTGACGAGGAAACATTTAAAAATCCCACAGAGGAGGTGTAGCCACTCAGTTCAGTTGCTCAGTCGTGTCTGACTCTTTGCAACCCCACGGACTGCAGCAAGCCAGGTTTCTCTGTCCATCAGCAACTCAGGGAGTTTACTCAAACTCATATCCATTGAGTCGGTGATGCCATCCAGACATCTCATCCTCTGTCATCTCCTTCTCACACTTTCAACCTTTCCCCAAATCAGGGTATTTCCCAATGAGTCAGTTCCTCACATCAGGTGGCCAAAGTATTCCAGTTTCAGCTTCAGCAGCAGTCCTTCCAATGAACACCTAGGACTGATCTCCTTTAGGATGGACTGGTTGGATCTCCTTGCAGTCCAAGAGACTCTCAAGAGTCTTCTCCACACCACAGTTCAAAAGCATCAATTCTTCAGTGCTTAGCTTTCTTTATAGTCCAACTCTCACAGCCATACATGACCACAGGAAAAACCATAGCTTTGACTAGACAAACCTTTGTTGGCAAAGTAATATCTCTGCTTTTTAATATGCTGTCGAGGGTGGTCATAGCTTTTCTTCCAAGGAGTAAGCGTCTTTTAATTTCATGGCTACAGTCACCATCTGCAGTTTTTTGGAGCCCAAGAAAACATAGTCTATCACTGTTTCCATTGTTTCCCCATTTATTTGTCATGAAGTGATGGGACCAGATGCCATGATCTCAGTTTTCTGAATGTTGAGTTTTAAGCCAACTTTTTCACTCTCGTCTTTCACTTTCATCAAGAGGCTCTTTAGTTCTTCTTCACTTTCTGCCATAAGGGTGGTGTCATCTGCATATCTGAGGTTATTGATATTTCTCTCGGAAATTTTGATTTCAGCTTGAGCTTCATCCAGTGTGACATTTCAAATGATGTACTCTGCATATAAGTTAAATAAGCAGAGTGACAATATACAGCCTTGACGTACTCCTTTCACAATTTGGAACCAGTCTGTCGTTCCATGTCCAGATCTAACTGTTGCTTCTTGACTTGCATACAGAATTCTCTGGAGGCAGGTAGGTGGTCTGGTATTCCCGTCTCTTTAAGGATTTTCCACAGTTTGTTGTGATCCACACAGTCAAAGGCTTTGTTGTAGTCAATAAAGCAGAAGTAGGTGTTTTTCTGGAACTCTTGCTTTTTCTATGATCCAACAGATGTTGGCAACTTGATCTCTGGTTCCTCTGCCTTTTCTAAATCCAGCTTGCACATCTGGAAGTTCATGGTTCACACTAGATGCTCATTAAAGAAAATCCCCCAGATGAAGGAGACTCCGGCTGTCGTTACACAGGCTTCCTTCCAGCAGATGTTCAGTGAAGGCACTGAAGAGCCAAGGACATTCAGCCACAGCATCTGCACAGGAGAGCCGCTTAATGCACCTCAGCTCACAAAGCACCACACCTGTTGGTTTGTGCCACAAGTCGACTGAGCATCTGGGACCGGTCATCTGTGGTATCTCTTCCTGCCCCACTCAGGGAGACTGCCAGCAACAAGCCAGCTCCCATCCACTGGAAAGGCTCCTGGCTTTGGAGTTTCTAGGGTCAAAAACACATTGAGTGTACGGGCCCCTTCCACCTATTTCCACTCAATAATTCTGTGCCCCAGAGAGAGTGTGGCAGAGAGCCATAGATAAGATCATGTCCTAGGTTCTCTCTGAAGGTATTTTAAAGATGATCTAGCTCAGTGTTTTTCAAATTTGGGCTTGCATTCCAGCAACCCAAGGTGGGGGTGCACTGGACACCATCATATATCTGCTTTCATTTAGCCCAGTTAATTCATACTCGTGAATATCATAGTGGCTATTTGCCCACTGTTATAACAATGTATTCTCCATTTTTTAAAAAAAATTATTCATTTATTTGTGGTTGCATTGGGTTTTTGTTCCTGCATGGGCTTTCTCTAGTAGCAGCAAGGGGGCGCTACTTTTCAGTTGTGGGTCACGACCATCTCGTGTGGTGGCCTCTCTTGTTGCAGAGCGTGGGCCCTGGGCATGTGGGCTCTGTAGTTGTGGCACATGGGGTTTAGCTGCTCCACAGCTTGTGGAATCCTTCTGGACCAAGGATTGAACCTGTGTCCCCTCCACTGACAGGCGGATTCTTATCTACTGGACCACCAGGGAAGTCCCTCCATTAACTTTTCATAGAACCTTTAGACTCAGGATGATCTATATATCTTTATAGAGCTACAGTAAGGATCTTCTTGAAGTTCTTAATGGAAAAAATTGGAAATACAATCCTTCAGTGACTAAGGTACATAAAGGACTTATTTTGCTTTTGTAAAAGTATTTATGCAGACAGGTAAATGCTCATAGAATTTTATGCAAGACAGACATAGAGTCTGTCTATGATAACAAAGGAAAAAGAATAAGATGTTATTTTTAAAAAATAAAGCAAAAATTTCTTCAGGGCACTATAAGAATTCAAATAAAACTTCAAGTTGCTTTCAAACTGCAGAGCCAGTCAGACAGACATGATTTTTTTTAACCTTAAAGTTATAGATAAACCTTTATTCCAAGATAAAAAAACAGAAAGGGGAATTGTACTTATTCTTTTTAAAAATTGGATTTTTCAATATCAATGGAACGTAAAGGGATAATATTTCCCATCCCTCTCCTCTGGTAAAGTAAAAGTGTGATTAATTTTGTGTGTGTGTGTCTCTCTCTCTTGCCCCAGGATGTTCTAAAGATTGCACTTAATTGTGTTTTGGGGCCTGTGTGTTTCTATACTAACCACATGAGAGTATGCAAATATGGGAGGCTGGCAGCCCTTTGCTGGAGGCTTGCTGAGTCCACAGTAAGCACACTTCAAAGTTCCCTCCATCTTCTCCCTGGCTCAGAAGTTAGTCCCTTTCTAAAGAGTTTTTATAAGCAGGAAGTTCATTGTCAAGATGGTGAATACGGAAAGTGAGAAAAATCCCACAAATTATAAAACGGAAAAGTATCCTTCTCTTTGGCTTATGTAATTTTACAAACACACACACACACACACAGCAGGGTAAATAAACTATCAATGCTAAGAAGGTAAAGGTAGGTTTTTCATAAAAGGATTTGAGAGCTGTTCAAGATAGTTATAAATGGTTTGGTTTTATTCTCATAACACACTTGGAGAAAGCACAGGTTCAACTAAATGGCCCTGGTATGTGTTTCCAAAAGTATGCTACTTATTATGAATTTAAATACTTCATTGAATCTGTCTACCTTACTACTCTGAATGAGTTGATTTTTCCAGGGAAAAAAGAGTAGCGCATTTGGAAGACATACACAGGAGTAAAACATTCTGTACAGCTATTCTAAAGATTCATATGAACTGGATGTAACATAAATTGTGTAGCTTTTAATATGAAGGTAAAGACAGTGTTTATACAGTAGAATACTCTTGTAAAGAATGTAATTCCCCACAATCCTATATCTTCATTGTGACTTTTAAATCATAAAAGGCAGCTAAACTCATCTCTGTTCCTACCCTCTGAATAGGGTAATATACCATTTGAGCCTTTGGTTTATTTCAATTCCTAATCTATGGCTTACTTTTTAAAAAATTTTGAATCCTGTGCATTCTTTCCATTTTTAAGTATCTCATGGCCACTTGCATCTTGAAGTTTCAACTTACATCTTGCAAATAATTCAAAGTGGATTCAGAGAAGATGATGCATGATACTGGATGCTTGGGGCTGAGATGATCCAGAGGGATGCTATGAGGAGGGAGGAGGGAGAGGGGTTCAGGATGGGGAACACGTGTATACCTGTGGCAGATTCATGTTGATGTATGGCAAAACCAATACAATATTGTAAAATAATTAACCTCCAATTAAAATATATAAATTTATATTTAAAAAAAAGAAAAATGGAAAATACAAGATGATATTTGCACACTGCAAGAAAACTTTTACATTTTGGGGGATTATTAACATAGCATCTTGACACTGTACTGAATGGATTTGAAAAGACTTAGCAATATTTTATAGTTCTCATTGCTGTGCTGTGCTTAGTAATGTCCGACTCTTTGTGACCCCATGGACTGTAGCCTCTTCTGTCCATGGGGGTTTTCCAAGCAAGAATACTGGATCAGGTTGCCATACACTCTTCAGGGGACCTTCCCAACCCAGGGATCGAACCCAGGTCTCCCACATTACAGGCAGATTCTTTACCAGCTGAGCTACCAAGGAAGCCCTCTCATTGCTACAGCTACAGAAAAGTGTAAGATAAAATGAAGTTTGAATCTGCAACTCTTTTTTTTTAAAACCTATCTCTGCTTTTTGAGCTTCTAATTGTTCTTAATTCCCTTAGGCAACCTGTCATAAAAATGATATCACTCACCCTATGGTTGGTCCACTGCGCTACCTACAACCCACTTCTCTTAGGCGGTTTTCAGGTGAGATGACAAAAAAGAAAAGAAAAGAAAAAAGAAAATTCAGTTCTTTCCTTTAGAAACTAAAGGAGAAAAGTAAGTTCACTGAACAATTCATACCACAAGTCTCAGACTCACTTCCTAATCAACTGAAGGTCTGTAAGCAATGATATATTTTTCCTTTCTTCTGTTTACAGGCAAAGCTATTGTGACATTAACCTAAGAGACGGATGTGCTAGCACTGTCCAAAAACTTTTAAGAGAGCAAGTTGCTTCCAGGGCAGGTCATCATTCTGCTTCCTGTAAATCATTTCCTTTGCTTCTGGTGTACAGTATTAATAGGTACTCTTTTGATCTACCTACTCTCAACTGACTTGCAATGTTAATAAAAAAAAAATTTCCATTTACTCTGTAACATGCCAAGATGGGAACTACCCAGGTGGCACTGTGGTAAAGAATACCTGTCAATGCAGGTGATGTAGGAGATGCAAGAGACACAGATTTTATCCCTGGGTCAGCAAGATCCCCTGGAGTAGTAAATTGCAACCCACTCTGATATTCTTGCCTGGGAAATCCCATGAACAGAGGAGCCTGGTGGGCAATAGTCTATAGGGATGAAAAAAGATGGACATGACTGAACATACACACACACACACACACACACACACACACCAAGAATGGATAGTCTAGTCCAAAGGCTAAGTTTTGTGGCCACCTGTAGACTTAGTTGTATCTTCCCAACCTAACAACCCCTCCGAGCATGAGAAATAATAAAGAGTGTCTGTATTAAATTGCTAAGTTTTGAGGTGGCTTGAGTATGCAGTAATATATAAGTAAAAGAAAAGCTCAGTCTTTTAAAATTTAAAAGAGGTCTTCCTTAGTAGCTCAGTGGTAAAGCATCTGCCTACCAATACAGGAGACATGGGTTCAATCCCTGATCTGGGAAGATCCTACCTGCCACAGAGCAACTAAGCCCATGGACTGCGCTACTGAGTCTGTGCTCTAGAGCCTGGGAGCCACACCTATGAGCCCATATGCCCCAGCTACAGAAGCTCACGTGACTTACAGCCCATGCTCCACAATGAGAGGCCACCACAATGAGAAGCCTGAATACCACAACCTAGAGAGTAGCCCCTGTTCACTGCAACTAGAGAAAATCCCATGCAGCAATAAAGACAGTACAGCTAATAAAATAACTAAATAAATAAGATCTGCATCTTTGAAAAATTAAATAAAATCTAAAAGAAAATTAATTCAGCAGTTTGATCTGTGAGAAATCAGTGGGCAACGGTATTCTTTGTGTGATAATATTGGGCAACAATTATGTATTACATTTTAAAGAGCAAGATTTTACTTGGTTATTCAAAAGTATATTGTCTGAAAAATTACTGTGCTTTCCTATTTAGTGAAAAATGAAATAAACTTTCAATTCCAAGATTTCACTTATTAAAAAAGACATAGTTAAGGCAAATTTGGAAAAGGTTAAAAAAAATCACCAAAAACATTCAAATTCTTCTCTCTTGGCTAGCATTAATGAAGTTACAAAAGCATTTATTTATAAGTAAAAATGTACATATAATGGAAATGAAAAAATAATCCAAAAATTATGTATAATAAGTGGCTCACCATGAATACTGAAGAGAAATCCATCAAGAAAAAAAAGGTGCTACTTTTCTGCCTGTTGAAATCCCAAGATAACCAATGAGAGTTTGATGTAAAAATCATTTGAAAATTATGATCTAGAGGTCATAGAGGGAGAAATTTAACGTATTTCAAAAGGAAAACCACTTCTCATCCTTCCTGTCTCATCATACAACTCACATCAAAACTGCCCCAGAGCAGGGCTACTGGCCTGGCCATATTTATGTCACTTACGTCACTCTGAGGGCTAAAAGTAGGAAGAGATGGAAAAGAGCAGGGCAAAATTACCCTAGTTTCTATAGTATGGGTAAAAGACCCTGATCCTCACTTGCCCTCTCTCTAGGGCACTTTCTAGCCTTCAGAGGTAAAAGGTTTTGCACACCCAAATCCAAAGTATTTGTTGGGGGTGGTTCCTCCATGCCACTAAACCAAGCTCTGGACACTAGCTGAGAATCCTGCAATTAACTAATTCTGACACTACCAACCTGGAGAAAGCGTCAGATTCCACAAGACCACTCATTTCCAGCTCCCCTCCCTGCCACCTCTGATACCATTCACAAGTCTAGGTTGTCACCCATGCTTCTGATCTAATGGAAGTTTCCAATGGCTTGGTACAAACTGGAGGTTCCAATGATCCCCTTCAAGTCAAGATGCCAGTGGCAAGTCAAGGCTGTTACCTGTACTTCAGACTGCTGCTGCTGCTAAGTTGCTTCGGTCGTGTCCGACACTGTGCAACTCCATAGATGGCAGCCCACCAGGCTCCTCTGTCCCTGGGATTCTCCAGGCAAGAATACTTGTGTGGGTTGCCATTTCCTTCCCCAATGCATGAAAGCAAAAAGTGAAAGTGAAGTCGCTCAGTCATGTCCAACTCTTTGTGACCCCACGGACTGTAACCTACCAGGCTCCTCCGCCCATGGGATTCTCCAGGCAAGAGTACCAGAGAGGGCTGCCATTGCCTTCTCCTGTACATCAGACTGACTGGCTATAAATGAGAAGTTCCAGGTGATACCAAGCAAAGCCCCATGGGCTCCTGGGCACAAAGCCTTTCCGTATCCTCCATTTCTTCTATTATAGGAAACAGCCATCATTCAGCCTCCATTACCTCCCCGGAGTTTCAGCGGGCATGTTCAAGCAGTTGTTAATCAGGGAAGGGAGGGAATGTAGGACCAGGGAGGCACAAATAGTCAAGAGCAGTCTTGGGGCAAGGTCCTAGGTCTCCCTCAAGGGATATACACAATAATATCATTGAGCTGATCTGCAGATACCGAAACCCACTCGCAGTGAAAGAAGTTAATGATTAATGATGGTATACTGCCCACAAGCATGCAGACCCCAGACCAGTCAGGCCTAAAGTTTGATGATGCTGACTCCTACTTACTTCACCACCAACCTGTCAGAAAAATGTCCATGAGCTGATCACGCCCTCTTTGAACAATTATTTTAAAACTTCTCACCATCTTTTCTGGGATGGGAGAAGAGGGGGACATACAGTTTTTTTTTTTTTTTTTTTTTGAGGCATTGTTACCCTTTTTGCCTATCAAAGCAATAAGCCTGAGCTTTTCTACTTCACCCAAAACTCTATCTCTGAGACTTGATCCAGTACTGGTGTTCAGGAAGATGAGCTTTTGGCATCACCACCGTCCCCTTTACAGTTTCTGTTAATTTGCTACAGTGGCTCACAGAACTCTGGAAACCCATTTACTCACCAGATTACTGGTTTCTTACAAAGGATACAACTTGGAATAGCCAGACGGAAGAGATAGATGGGGCAAGGCATGTAAGGAGTGGCTAGGGCATCTATGACATGCTGAACTCCCTGCTTTCCACAATATCCATGTGTTCACCAACCTGGAACGCTATCCTTTTGGGTTTTTATGGAGGCTTCATTACAGAGACTCGAATGATGAATTCATTGGCCATTTGGAACTGAACTCAACCTCAAGTCCCTCTCCCCTCCTAGGAGGTCAGGGGTGGGTGGGATCAGAGTTTCAACCTTCTGATCACCTGTTTGGCTCCTTCAGTAACCTGTCCCCCTCCACCCCCATCCTTGGGTACTTTCCAAAAGTCATCTCATTAACATAATAAAAGACACCTTTTATAGCTCTGCTTAGGAAATTCCAAAGGTTTCTGGAGCTCCTGCCAGAAACAGGGGCCAAGATCATGTATACATTTCTTATTTTAAATCACAATATGGCAAGAGGCCAAAAAAGAATCTCAGTCGGAAGATAAGAAAATAGTAAGTACCAAATATTTATGAAGACAGACACTGTGCTAAGCATGTGAGATAAACTGTGTTGCTCAGTCCTCTGGCTTCCCTGATAGCTCAGTTGATAAAGAAAAAGAAAGAAAGAAGGTGAAGTTGCTCAGTCGTGTCCAACTCTTTGCAACCCCATGGACAACAGCCTATGAGGCCCCTCCGTCCATGGAATTTTCCAGGCAACAGTACTAGAGTGGGTTGCCATTTCCTTCTCCAGGGCATCTTCCCAACCCAGGGATGGAACCCGGGTCTCCCGCATTGCAGGCAGATGCTTTACTGTCTCAGCCACCAGGACAGTTAGTGAAGAATCTGCCTGCAATGCGGGAGGCCCAGGTTAGTTTTCTGGGTCAGGAAGATCAACTAGAGAAGGGAGAGGCTACTCACTCCAGGATTCTTGGACTTCCCTTGTGGCTCAGCTGGTAAAGAATCCACCTGCCATGTGGAAGACCTGGGTTCGATCCCTGGGTCAGGAAGATTCCCTGGAGAAGGGAAAGGCTACCCAATCAAGTGGTTATCATCATTCTGCCAGTTTAACAGATGAACAAATCGAAGTTCAGAGAGGTCTGTGGATTCACTTCTAGACATTCAGTCTATGAATAAAAAAAGGGAATCAAATTGAAGTTTGTAGGATTCCAAAGTCTATGCTTTTACAATGTGCTTAAGTGTTAATTCCAAGTAGATTTCAATCCTTTTCTCTCAAGGATGTTTTAGATTATGCAGAGGTCAAGATGAGGAGGGAGAAACTAAAATAAACTCTAAAAAACCACTTTTTAGCATTTTTAGCATTTGCTTTTCTAATATCACATCTTTGGAAAAGGAATACATTCCTCCAGCCTAGTATTTTTATGAAGTTTGTAGATTATAATTTTCATCAATTTTAATGACAGATTATTTACTGTCAGAGAAAGCGGGATTAAGTTCACAAACTAAGGTTGCTCCAAGTTCCTTTCACTGTTACAATAAAGCAGTTCAGAAAAAGATAAATAGAATAAAATTGTTTCTTTTGGAAAAAATATAAAACTTTCATAAAAAAATCTGTTTCCAGCCCGTCAGTATGGAATTTGTCACTAATCATTTTAAACTATGCCCTTTTATGCTTCTTCTGTCTCTTTTAGCTTTCTGAGTAGTTCTTTGATGTAACAAAGACAGTTTCAGACAAGATTTCAGTTCATCTGGAAAAAACGGTTTAAGTCTGGAGGCAAAATGCAGTGTATTTAAAATTTATATACTCTATAATGCCTTTGTTCTGAACTTGAAGATCCTGCAAAACTTCTAAGCTTCTTTGCCTTCCTCTAAGCTCATTTGTTCTTCCTTGGCTTATTATCATGCAACTGTGATTTTACCTGGTGGTTCCATCGTTTAACTACATGCAGAGTCATGGCTGACCCTTCCTGATCAATTGCCAATCCATACAGGTTTGACTGATAAAAGAGCCAATTAGATTTAAGCAAATTAAGGGACATCACCAATGTCAACCACTTATTAAACTGAATGCTGAATTCCATGCATACAAAACACTAATGCACTGAGCCCCATTAAGAGTTGAAATCCTAACCCCATTAGTAACTCCAGACCTTGAAGGGGTAAAGGTCAGAAGAAAGTTTCATATTTATGGATTAACATTTGGAGTCTGTTTTTATTTTTTTTAATTCTTTTCCTAGAACTATTGAACCTACATTGTAATGCTATTCAAGAGCTTGGATTAAAGATATTTCTCATTTCTAAGAGTATCTTGGTGATAAATATGAGCATTATGTTATTACAAACAGTTTTAAAATATAGTAATTGTAGAAATACAAAAGTCTGAGTACACACAAGTAGGTAAGGGTATGCTACATAGTTGAAGAAAAAGGCAAAACACCAAACTCTTCAGTTAACCAAGTAATATTTGAAGTGAATTTTTAAACAAAAAGTGTATGCTGTTTGGGATTTGCCACTGTCCATCTATGTGCTGAGTTATTAGTCTCATGATCTCATTTGTGTTAATTTCAATCTTCAAAATAACTTGTGTTTATCATATTGTTTAATCGTATTTTTATTTTCTGTGGTCAAATTAAGAGTTTTTTTAAAAAAAATAACACTAATTTTATTAAACAGCACAATTAATGAAGCAAGGAAGATCTGATAGGACTAACAAGGGCTCAAAGTTAGATACTGTTGGACATTTTCCCCCAGACCTGTTGAGGTATAATCGGCAGACATAAAACTGCACATTAATCATATTTCTTATCAGACAAAATAGAAAGATGTTTCATAACCAATACCTAAGAGATGATGTACCAGGGTAAATTCTTTATGCTCTGGTCCCTTACCTCTCCCAAGTTCCTATGTAAACCAGTGTCTGTTCCTCTCTGTTTACCTAAGTAAACAATAGGGAAGGACCCAGAGTCATGAGTTAGTACAATTTGAGACTATTTCTTACTTCTAATACTCCTGCTCTCCTTACAGTTTGGGCCCCCAATTGCATCTGCATGGCCACAGCATCTCTGCACTGGACAAGCATACACAGAGGAGGTCACCTTTTCCACAGCTGGCTACAATTAAGGATTGCCCAGGTAGAAGACGAAGTCTGAGTGAGCCTGAGCAATGATAAGCTTACAACTTAAAAGTGGTAATTAAGCTATCTTGACTGACTGATTTATTTATTCATTCACTCACCAATTATTCCTTATGCACCTACCATGTGTCAGGGTTGGTCTAGGCATTAAAGATCAAAATGTGAGTAAGAAACAGTCCCTGCTGTGGAGGCTCTTATCACCAGCGATTGTGACAGATGAGACAAGCAATTTCAGTATTATACGACTGAACTCGAGGATACAGAAGGGCCCTATCTCAGCCTTGCTTGGTAAAAGATGACTTCTTGATGGACTGACTTCCGGGTTGAAACCCTAAAAATGAGTAGGACTTAGCCAGATCGAGGAGGTAAAGGAGGTTTTCAGAGCCACATTTGATAAAGAAAAAAAAAATTAGCATTTCTGCTTTGCCCAAACTTTCTATTCTTGTTTTTCAACTACACTGGGAAGAAAACAGCTAAGGGTACTATGGCCACAGATGTTACATAATTCAGCATTGAAAGATAGTAGGAATTCAACATCACCATAAAAGAGATTAATGTGAAAATCAAGGGAATGGCAATAATGAAAATAACCCAAATATAATGGAAAAGTAAATAGCATATAGAATCTTCTCTGCCTATAAGTCGGTTCGTTTCTATATATCGGTTCATTTATTATTCATTTCGGTATGAAATACAGTTCACTGGACAAAGGCATGGAAGATTTCTTTAATAACTCTCAGTACTAATTTAATTCTACTTAAACACACATATTCTAGTGAATGCCACATGCTTTTCAGCATGATTTTTATGTGTAAATCAGGATAATATGTTTTCAGATCATTAAGTAAAAGGAAGCATGAACTAAAACCTATTTAATCAATGAGGTATCACCTTTAAACTGCCACAAGGTCATAAAAAAGATAATTTCAAAGCTATAAGTTTCCTAATTGTAATCAACAACAATCTAATGATAAAGAGAAGTATGTGCTAATGGCTGTAATAAACTTGAGGAAATCACTGTCTGTCTTTGAAGACACTTTGCTTCCTCTTTTGGTGAAGGGCCACCTCCCCAATTCTGGATTTCCGAGTACATGAAGTGAATGATTGTATGCTGGCTTCCAGAGCATTATGATGTTGACATGGATATGCATCCACTGAGTGGAAATGAAAATGAGATTCAGCAGTTGACTTTAGTCCAACTGTACCACCATAAAGCAAATTTAGTTTCCTTGTGTTTGTATAATATTAACTCTTCTACTAACCCATTGACAGATACATTCACACAGTGTATATATTGAGTTAACAATGGCAGCTTTCTGTTTAACTGAATCACACATATATCATAAATTATTAGGTTATACATTCCTAAACATATGAACAATGAATTAAATTTACCCCTGGGCTTCCCAGGTGGTGCTAGTGGTAAAGAACCCTCTTGCCAATGCAGGAGACATAAGAGATGCAAGTTTGATCCCTGGGATGGGAAGATCCCCTGGAGGAGTGCATGGCAACCCACTCCAGTATTCTTGCCTGGAGAATCCCATGGACAGAGAAGCCCAGTGGCTCACACACCAAAGGGTCTCAAAGACTTGGGCACAAACAACTGAAGCAACTTAGCACACACGCACTTTTATGAATGCAATGTAAATTTCTGTAAATTACAAACTATTTAAATCAGTGTAAAAGCCAGAAAATGAATATGCAACTCAAATGTTTCACATATTCTGTTAAGATGTTACTATACATCACTGAAAAATCTCCATTAAAGCACTAATCGCTCTTTAATATCTATAAATATGAATAAAAGGTATTATATACTAGGGTATAGAGTCACCACAATTTTTAAATCCCTTCTAGCACATTGGGTTAGAGGAAAAAATGAAGATAGGAATACCCAAGGTTTGTTTTGTTTTGATCTCAGTTCTTAAACAGGCACCTACCTAAATTCAATTCTCTCTTCATAAAATTATCTGTTCATAAAATATGCAACTGAGTTGATCTGCCCCAAAGGTCTCTTTCAAGCATTCTTTTCTTAAACAATGTGGCTTCTGCTATTTAGAGTTTCAAGTGTTTTGGTAAATATCTACTCATTAATTCTTATAAAGTCATAAAAGGCACATAATAGTGAGTAATTTTTATGACATAGAAGGTAATGAATTTTTCCTTGGCAGAAAAGTTCCATACAAACTGTAGATTAACTCTTACTTTCCCTTGATGAGACCTTTGCTGCTCTTACACTCTTTATGACTGCAGAGGGATCTATCCAGACTTGCAGATCACTCTTAAGGAGATAAGGACATCATCCTTTAGTACAGGACATATTGGTTCCTGAAGCTGGGCTATGAGCAGACACTGAATGTCCTGGGGTCCTTTTCCTTTGGTATTAAAAAAATACATGTTTCTAAACACTCAGCCAAGAATCATGCTTATTTCTGAAGTGTACTTTCTGTTCAAGAAATGTACATAACAATCTAAGGCAGAGTTTTATTCTTAGTAATTAGTTCCTACAAACAGTTAAAACAAGGGTAGAGTTGAATCTAGATCATAATAGTTCTGAATAAGTTAAGTCAATCTTTATCAGAGAAATAGTTAAAAATGGCCAGACTGAGTCACATTTCTCCTGTGAAAATGATACTCCAACCATCAGGACAAGGAATTCAAGGATGCTTTTCCAGTGGTGCAAATAGAGTTTTCCTATTTTATTACCCTCCTCTGCTTTTTTCTTTTTTGGTCAAATGAAAGGTTTATATATACATCTAAACTTATTTTCCAAAAAAAAAAAAACAGGCATGAAAACCACTTGTATGAGAAAAACAAAGTACAAATTTAAAATATACATTTTGAATCTAAATGAAGTCTCCAACAAAAAAGAATTTCCCTATATTCTCACTATGCATAAAGCAAGAGACACGTGTGTGTGTACATACACACAGTGCTAGATGAAAATGATCTCAATAAAATAATACTAATATAAGGGTCTCAATAAAACAAAGTAAGAACAAAAATCACCAGAAATACAACTGAGACTCTAAGTTCTGAAAAAATTAATTCTAACAATAAATAGGCATTCAATGGAGACAGTTCTAGAGCATTTGTATACATTCAGAAACCAAAGTTGCTCACAGACTTACCCCCTGGAGGCATTGAAATCATTACAGGATCACTCATCAAGCTGCCTTGGCTATTGGAAGCATTCACTTGTACTGTGTAGTTCGTAAAAGGAACCAATCCATTGATGAGTACCCAAAGGCTCGTCTCTTCACCACTGTGCATGATTCGTGTGCCATTCAGAAGAGTGTAGTTATCACCTGCTGATTATAAAAAGAATAGTATTTAAATTAGTGTATAATTAAGGATTCTTTCCTTCTATTATTTGAGTATTTTCTTGGGTTCTAAATATAGAGTGCTAAGTAGAGCTATCTGTATCAGTACCCAGAGGGGCATTTCATGTGCTGCTATCAACATACATAAATTTATTATTTTCTGAACAAAGTGTTATCTGAATTAATATGTTTATTAATTTCCAATTTATTCAGTGTAGAGATTTGAATAACTTGACTGACATTTTTAAGACAGTATGAAGCCTAATCACAAATATCATGGTTATAAGTATAAATACTGTACAGATATATAAATTGATCAGATAATGGATTATTTACAATTGTTTGAGTTTTTTTTTTTAAGTTCTTGAACTTTCTTTAATATACAGACTGGAAGGAAATCACACTCTGTTTCCCTAAATGGAATGGTTCTGGATATAAATGGTATACTCAGATATGTGTTATATGTCTCATTTAGTACCAGTACCAATTGGTTTATTTTCTGTTCATTTTGCATGTAAAGTTAGTTGACTACTTTCTATCTAATACCTCTTCAAAACAACATTGGTGACGATATTCTGAAAAGTAACTAGGGATGGGAAGTAATATGTGTCCACTTTGATCAGAATATCTTTTTTTTTTTTTTTTTACCTCTATAGGAAAATGCAAAGGCTGCCTCTCTGTATATAAGAATCACCGTGAAAGTACATCACTGGGTCTCACCACTACCCTCCTTCCAAAACTTCAGGGAACCCAAATCTCTAGATTGCTAAGTTGCTTCAGTTGTGTCCAACTCTGTGTGACCCCATAGATGGCAGCCCACCAGGCTTCCCCATCCCTGGAATTCTCCAGGCAAGAACACTGGAGTGGGTTACCATTTCCTTCTCCAATGCATGAAAATGGAAAGTGAAAGTGAAGTTGCTCAGTCATGTCCGACTCTTCGCGACCCCATGGGGTGCAGCCTACCAGGCTCCTCTGTCCATGGGATTTTCCAGGCAAGAGTACTGGAGTGGGGTGTCATCGCCTTCTCCAAATCTCTAGACTAGGATACAGGAAAATACTTTTGTCTGATAACAGGGTTTTATCTCCATCTTCAATGCAACTGGGTTACATTCAAGGTTAAGAAGAGTTAGAAATTAGACTTAAAAAATAAGGCTACAATTGAACAGCATATTATAACATTTATTTCACTTGCTATGTTAGATGCTTTCATGAAAAGTTTCCATGAGGAAATTTTTTAAGATATCACCTAATTTAATAAACTTTAGTTATATTTACTCTTAAAAGATTGAAAAAAGAATAGTTAGAAATAGTAAGATTTACTTCAAATAGCCACCCTCCTTTGCCAGAACACTTTTTACCTTTAATTTTTCCCATATACATTCTACAAATATAAGCAAACAAATAAAAAAACACTGATGCTGGCTTCAAGGGGCAAGCATATTTGCGAGCTCTCTGGATACTGATATAATCTTTACTGTTTAAATGTTTTAAAAAGTAAAGATGGTGACATATGAAAAGTGATCTTGCACTGTACAGCAGACAAAAGTTAACAGTTGCAATATTTACAAAAATATTATATTTTTACATAGTTTAGTATAGTGCAAGAGAAGGAAATGGTATCCTGCTCCAGTATTCTTGTCTTGAGAATCCCATGGAGAGTCTGGTGGGCTACAGTCCATGGGGTTGCAAAGAGTCAGACATGACTGAGTGACTTCACTCACTCTCAGTATAGTGCAAGGGAAAGTAAATAAATTTGGTGATTAGAGAGTTTCTGCATTTGAACTTGTCCTTTTCATTCTTGAGTAGTGTGCTCTTTGTAAGTTACTTAATTTTATTTTTTTACCACCACACTGGGTAGCTGTGGCATCTTAGTTTCATAACTAAGGACTGAACCTGGGTCCACAATAGCAAAAGCACTGAGTTTTAATATCTGGACTGCCAGAGAATTACCTGTAAGTTACTTATTTCTTCTGTATTTTCCTCATTTTTCTTCTGTGAACTGGGAATACTAATGCTCCTTTGTTTGCCATACTATTATGACCGTTAAATGAGATGCTCAGCAGCAGCAGCTAGAAATGTTACTGTTTCTGTTGCAATAATTTCTATTCATTTTTAGTAAAACAAGATAGAGACATTGTCACAGTTTAAGAATGGTTTTAAGTTCCCAAAATGGAAACAGACAACAGATCTATGTACCTGAAGAAGTTATGAAACCTACAAAGTAGCTGTTGATAATCTACTAATGCATCACAGCAGAAAGGATACATCTGTTGTTATATCCATACAACAGATACATTTCTGAAAAATATTTAGAACTATCAAGTGATTGAGAATTACTGACCCTGTATTTTACTTTCTCTAGTACCTACCTACTACATTCTCCCCACCTCCACCCAATCATGTATTATTATTCAAAAATCTAAGGTTTTTCAATTAATAAAACAATGCTAATCTCATTTACTTCCACTGTGCCATTGTTTCATCAGGTTGCATTTCAAACTCTAAAATTAATGAGATCAAATGATGAAAAGAACTAATATCTAGTTACGAGCCTTCTTATGAAATATGTACAAGGCAGATCAAGACTTTAAAAATATGCCAAATTTTAAAAAGATACTTATAATAACTTTGGGATGGAGAACTTAGATGAAAATTTTATTGCTGTCAAGTCTACAGGTAGGTTAAGTGTTTTCCATGAGCATAAGAAATCCCTAGTTCATGCAAGAATTTATTACCCTGAACTTGAAATTGGCATATCCAAAAGAGTAGTTTGTTCCAAAGAAAATAAATGGTACTTATGGGCTAAAACAAGGGACTAATAATTTCTATTCCTTTTTGGTAAAACAAGATGTAAACATTGTCCCAGTTTAAGGATGATTTTAAGTTCCCAAAATGGGAATAGACAACTCAGCTAGATAGGTGAAGACGTTATGAAACTTACAAAGTAGCTGTTAATAAGCTCCTAATGCACTGAAAAGACATTTCCAAATTATGCTTCACTAGCTTTCATAGAATTTTGACAACTGGTCAACTTGATTATTGAGCTCCAACTGCATGCAGGGAGTAGACCTGAGTAGGTGCTGATAACTGTTTGCCTCGAATGAGTAAGACACAGTTCTTGCACTCAAGAAACTTGTTTTAGATTAACATGAATCCATTCTAATCATGATCTAAGAAAAATTTCATTGTTCACATCTGAAGATCTTCTCAAGTTCCCATAATGTCCTGTTCCTTAAAAACATATTCAGTTATAGCTGAAACAATTGCTGCTAACGTCACATGCCCAGATCTAAAATTTCAAAAAGGTCAGCTTATCCTAGGAAACCCAGGAAAATGCTCTATTTCCTTGAAAGTGGTATAAGATGTCAAATTGCAAGACAACAATGAAAATTATAAAAATAAGCCAAGAGAATACAGTTTTACACATTTCAGGCCTGGTGTAACTATAAGCTCAATGAGTTAACATCTATGATGATAATACTGGTGAGGGTTTTTTTTTTTCCCCCCTTGTATTTTGTTTGTTTGTCTTTGAAGCAAATGTCTAGCTGTAAAATGAAAAATATTGGCAGCTTTGAAAATGGCATGGCAGGGGGAAATATATTAAGTACCACTTTATTCTAAGTTTCCCGGATAACGTTAATACATGGTAATTATACAATTAGTTGTAACATTAAGTCCCAGTTATAGAACAATGATTACTCAGTAATTATAAGAAGTATATAATTACTCAATAATTATGAGAAGTATGCAATTACATAACCATTTCGTTCAGCTCAAAAAAGAACTTGTACATCTTCAGGAATCATGCAGCTGAGTGAATTGAATGTTCTTTCACCTCCACTAACATAAAGCTCAATTCAGAGACCTGGAGCAAACAACAGGATTTCAACCCTCACTGAAGCTCAAAAATCTCCAGATTCAGAACCAATACAGGACCCAGAGATTTCAGCTCTTCTCTACCTTTTTCTCCCTGCTCTCTCTTTCTTCCAATAAACTTTGCCAATTTGGGTTCCTAGCTTTTAAGGGAAAAATCTTAAAAATGTAGGTCCTCTGATCCTTTTAAAGGGGTTGTGCTTTACCACTTTTCACTGTATGAACTTTGTTTTCAGTGGGCTGGAAAATACAGCCCCGTCGGTTCAGCCTCAAGAATCAAGCTAGAAAATGCTACAGTGATAAGCATTTCCTATCACAGGTGACCACTCCTGTCTGGTCGGCCTCAGCGCTGACCTGATTTGTGAGTATAAATGGATGGGGCTGGTCGGGTTAAGATTCTATGTTCTGGAACCACGACCCCCATGACTCCTCCTCCAGGCACTGTGAGCTTGGAGTCCCCTTCATCTACCTTCTTTAGCTCTGGTCTGTGCCATTGAGCTTTAACTAGTTGTTCAGTCATGAAGTCATGTCTGACTCTTTGTGACCACGTGGACTGCAGCTTTAACTGGGGATTGCATTAAACTGTCACCTGCGTTCCAGAGCTCACTCATGTCAAAATAGCCTGGGAGTACTTCACACACCTGAGTTCTAACCCAGACCTACTAAAGGAGAACACCAGAGCGTATGGGGAATCACATGGTGATCCTTCTTCAGCATGCATAATTACTGGTTTTAGGATTATTTAACCCATGTTCAAGGTGGTCTTAATGTAATGACCCAAATTCATTTCCTTTGCTTGAAAAAATTATCAGGCCGCATTTGGCATCCTTATGAACGACGCATTTAGATTCTAGCTTTGGGTTGCAAAATGTTGATTAGTTAAACAATGCATCTTTAGAAAGTGTAAAGTTAACTTGCAAACCAGACTGTCTTTATAGACTACAAAATCTAGTACAGTTATGGTATAAGAAAGTTTAAAATATGAATAAAAACAATTTTTTAAATGAATAAAAAATTTTAAAAGGAAAAAGAAAAGCTATAGCATGCAAACAACAACCATAAGAGAATTGGCTATACTAATATCAGATAAAACAGACTATTAGACAAAAAGCATTATGAGCAATAAAGAGACATTTAAAAATGATAACAGGTTATTCTATCGGGAATACATAATTATGGACATACATGCACCTATATGAGCTTTCCAGGTGGATCTAGTGGTAAAGAACCCGTCTGCCAGTGCAGGAAACAGAAGAGACGAGGCTTCAATCCCTGGATCAGCAAGAGCCCCTAGAGGAGGGCACGGCAACCCACTCCAATATCCTTGACTGGAGAATCCACGGACGGATGAGCCTGGAGGACTATCATTCATGGGGTTGTAAAGAGTTAGACACAATGCGTCTATATATTCCTGGTTTTAATCATAATAAAATTTTGCCTGTTTGCTTGATTTTATAATAAATGAAACCATGAAGTATGTGAAAGTATGTATATCACACACCTGAGAACAATAACTTAAGAATTTCTGAATGAAGGTTCTCTCTCTTGCTTTCTCCACTGAGGATGCAGAGAAAAGGAAAGATTCTTTGCACACTGGCCTGTATCATTCAATCACAAGGAAAAAACATATTTGGAATAGATCACACAACATTCTAAAATAAAACCCTAGATGTTGTTTCAGACTATTTTACATTCTCAGGGATTTCCCAAAAGGTTAATTCTTTCAGTCCTACTTTTCTATTTTACTTTGAAGGAAAAAGTGTTAAATGAAGAAGCAATCAAAATAAATCTCACATGGGCCACAGGTTTCACATGACAGGAACTTTTCCTTCAGCTTCGAATATGAAGACCAACTAAAATGTTAACAACCTGGATGCCCATTTCTAAAGCTAAAATCTTACTTTTCATGTTCTTATTTGCTGAATCGTAGGATATTTTTCTGTACAATTAGTTTTTAAGCAAAAACCAGTGTAAACAGATATTCTCACAGGTATGAGTCACAGATGAGTAATTGATGACTACTCTGGGAGTATCATCTCGTGGGGCTCTCTAGATTGAAATAACATAAATGGGTATCCTTTCCATTCTTGTTATAATCATTGTCACAAGAATTTTAATGCACCATATATTCCATAATTTTTTTTCTCTGTGCTGTACTGCTCTGACCTTTTCAATATTCTATAATTTGACTGGCTGGCTATTTCAGTTCTCTCCTTTTTACAGCCTTATTAACTTGTGGAAAAGGGGTGAAATGAACAGCCAATCAGAATACATAATATTGCAAAGGTCAGTGTAGTCTTGTAAGTATCATCACACACAGAAGACTGTATGCCAGGCATTAACATCCTGATATCTTATTCATGTGACAAAGATTGTAACAAGAACAGAAAATGGCACAACATGAATCCATTCTCCTGACAAAGATCATAATGAGGAATGACAGCGAACAAACCAAACTGATTCTTGTTACCTTGTGAGGATTTTACATGTCAGACCTGGTCCTGTTTAAGTTAGCCTTTTTCTGAATCCAATTACACCTTATGGTAGAAAAGATATTGACCAATTTTCCCACTTCTGGCTGGAAAAACAAAATGCAATATTTTTCCCTGTATTGGGGGAGTCTCAATTTTAGTGTTTTCAGCCTCACCTCACCATCACAGAATTCTGCCAATCCCCAGGTAAAAGACCCTGAATGGCATATTGCAAATTAGGGCCATGTGGCCAGTATGCCCTTAAATGGGAGCTAAGAATTCTAGGTCACTCTAGATAACACATATTAATATTCAAGTCACTTTTATTTCTTCTTTGTAAAGATATTTCAAGTTATTCTACCCAAGATGCAAATGCATGCTCCAAGCATCATCATTTTAATAGATCTTACTTTGATATAAATCTGAAAGAATTCAAGTTAATATATAGGTAAAAGGACCTATTCCTGACTTTAAGTTTTTGCCAACATACAAAACTTTTATAGATCTTTACTTACACAGCTTTCTTCTCCACAGAACATTTTGAAAGAGAAAAAATAAGTAGCTTGTGAAGCACTTAGGCTCTGAGAAAGACAGTGCTCTGTTAATGCATCATACTTTTACCATTATTATAATTACTCTAATGTGATGCTTAATTAGTTGTCCTCTAGTAAAAGCTGTACTTCTTTGATTCCTCTTTAAAGTGGTCATTCTGCTATTATAACAATTGTAGTTCAGGGAATAAATACACAGAATATTTCATCAATTCACCAAAAGATGCTTCACAATAATTTGCCCCAAGTCTCTGCTCATACAAGAGCAATACAGTTCTATAGATAGTGAGGATATTTTTGTCTGCTGCTGCTTTGATTTATTTTTTTAATTTATGGGCTAGAGTAAACTAATGTTACACAATTAATCTTCTAAATATTTTAAATACAATTTTTTTAAGTCACTAGAAATAGCTGCTGTTCTAAAGGTTTAAAAAGAATAACTGAACAGTATGGATGGATTTAGTCCATTCTGAAGGAGATCAGCCCTGGGATTTCTTTGGAGAGAATGATGCTAAAGCTGAAACTCCAGTACTTTGGCCACCTCATGCGAAGAGTTGACTCATTGGAAAAGACTCTGATGCTGGGAGGGATTGGGGGCAGGAGGAGAAGGGGACGACAGAGGATGAGATGGCTGCATGGCATCACTGACTCAATGGACGTGAGTCTGAGTGAACTCCGGGAGTTGGTGATGGACGGGGGGGCTGGCGTGCTGCGATTCATGGGGTCGCAAAGAGTCGGACACGACTGAGCGACTGAACTGAACTGAACTGATGGATGGATTGGAGGGCATTATACTAAGTGAAATAAGCCAGAGAGAGAAAGATAAATTTTGTATGATATCATAGATATGTGGAATGTACAAAATACAACAAACTGGTGAATATACCAAAAAAGAAATAGACTCACAGATACAGAGAACAAATGAGTAGTCATCAGTGGGGAGAGAATGGGGCAACATAAGGGTAGGGGAGTAGAGGGTACAGACTATTGGGTATAAGACAGCCTGAAGGATGTGGGATACATAAGGGGAATACAATATGGAGAATATAGTCAATATTTCATAATAACTGTAAGTGGAAAGCAGCCCTTAAGAATTTTAAAAAAATAAAAAATTTAAAAAAGGGGTAACCAAAGAGTAATCAATGAATCCTTGAATGAAAGAAAGATGGGTTTACTATTTAAACTGCTTCTGAAAGACTTTTTTAACCTTTTAGAGTTATATGCCTTCCAGAGGTAATTTGCTAGACATGAAACAGCCCTTCCTACAAATCTTAATGAGAAAAAGTAAATGGATAAAAAAGGCTAGAATATTTTGCTCTAAGAAGCAAATGCAGTATTAATATTGCCTTGCAATTTATTAAAAAAATAATTTTATTGCCTTATTCTAAACATAAGAAAATGAATTACAAAATGGAACAGTGCCTATGTAAAAATTTGGTTTAAGAACCAAGCAAAGGTGGCTAGAGTCAGAAGCAAGAGAACTATAATGCGGTACCTTTAGTCCCAACATAAGCTTTCAACATGTAAAGGGTCATAAGAAATACATTTGTTTGTAAAGTAAAGAGAGTTTGATATATATACATTTTGCTTTCTTGAGCAAAAACTTAATCAATTTTTGCTCCCTGATTTCAAGTTGAACTGATTTTCCCTTTTAGATCCTGCAGATGGGGACTTTCTAGCCTGGATAATTGTAGAAATGAAAAGAACCAGTTTGAGTCCTTTCAAAGACATTTTATCCACCTTAGTAGTTTTCTTATTGTTTACCTAGATCAGTTAATGTAGTTCAGCTATAAAATAAATGTGTAAAAACAAGTAACATCTCTGTCATGGCAAATAGTTAATCACTTACTTAATGCTAAGAATGCATTTTATAGTCACCAATTGTATTTTTTTTAAAGGAAGAATAAAGTTGTTTTTAAAACATTTCATCTTAAGGAAAAGATTGAGAAATGTGAACAGCTTAATAACAATGTCATAGGTACATACTATAAGTCTTTATCTTTTAATCTTTGGTCATTGTTTGGGCTTTCATTGTCAGTATATACAAATGAAGATTATTATCTGCTTTAAGACATGTTCATAACTCATAGATGCCAATAAGAATATTCAGTTCTTTAGGGAGATGATCAGAAAGAAACTGGCTAAAAAGGAGACCTAGTGATCTCCAATCTATAATCAAATATCTAGATTGATTGTGTCACTTGCACTTGTATTGATTTCAATTCGAGTAGCTCACCCAAGGGAATAATAAAAATGTGGAATAAAACTGATTTATGAGAACAAAATAAATCCTTTTGTGAGTGGTAATGAATTGGTACTATTTAACCCTTTCAATCACAGAGTGAAAAAACTATTTATTTTTTAAGAATGCTGAGCTGGCCAAAAGAAGTCATATCAGAAATGCCAATATTGCCAAGTGCCATTACATTACGTTGTAATGCTGGGGGAAAAAATGCTGCTCTAAACTTGATGGAAGGCATCATCTGATATACAACATACTTCTCACATTCCTGGGCCAAGTTCAATGTGCCATCACAAATGGTGGACTTGTAGATCCAAAGTATTATGGAATCATTCGATGAATGTTTATTGCACTTATTTACATGATTTATAAGGCAGCTGAGGAACAAGAGTAACATGGTGGCACAGGTTGTTGCTCAGTCACTAAGTCGTGCATGGCTCTTTGCAACCCAATGGACTACATACAGCACACCAGGCTTCTCTGTCCTTCACTATATCTGGAGTTTGTTCAAATTCATGTCCAAGGAGTCAGTGGTATTAACTAGCCATCTCATCCTCTACTGCCCTCTTTACTCCTGCCTTCAATCTTTTCCAGCAATCAGGGTGTTTTCAAATGAGTCGGCTCGTTGCATCAGGCCAAAGTATTAGAGCCTCAGCTTCAACATCAGTCCTTCCGTTGAATATTCAGGATTGATTTCCTTTAGGATTAACTGGTTTGATCTCCTTGCTGTCCAAGGGACTCTCAAGAGTTTTTTCCAGCACCACAATTTGAAAACATCAGTTCTTCAGCACTCAGCCTTCTTTATGGTCCAACTCTCATATCCATACATGACTACTGAAAAAAACCACAGCTTTGACTAAACGGACCTTTGTCAGCAAAGTAATGTCTCTGCTTTGTAATATGCTGTCTAGATTTGTCATAGATTTCCTTCCAAGGAACAAATGTCTTTTAATTTCATGGGTGAAGTCACCATCTGCAGTGATTTTGAAGCCCAAGAGAATAAAATCTGTCACTGTTTCCATTTTTCCCCCATCTATTGGCCATGAAATGATGAAACTGGCCAGCTTTTTCACTGTCCTTTTTCATCCTCATCAAGAGGCTTTTTAGTCCCTCTTAACTTTCTGCCATTAGAGTGGTATCATCTGCATGCATGAGGTTGTTGGTAATTCTCCTGGCAATCCTGATTCCAGCCTGTGAGTCATCCAGTCCAGCATTTCGCTTAATGTACTCTGCATATAAGTTAAATAAGCAGGGTGACAACATAAAGTCTTGACATACTTCTTTTCCAATTTGGAACCAGTCTGTTGTTCCATGTCCAGTGCTAACTGTTGCTTCTTGACCTGCATACAGGTTTCTCAGGAGGCAGGTCAGGTGGTCTGGTACTCCCATCTCTTGAAGAATTTTTCACAATTTGTTGTGACCCACACAGTCAAAGTCTTTAGCAGAGTCAATGAAGCAGAAGTAGATGTTTCTCTGGAATTCCCTTGCTTTTTCTATGGTCCAGCAGATGTTGGCAATTTGATCTCTGGTTCCTGTGCCTGTTCCAAATCTAGCTTGTATATCTGGAAATTCTCGATTCAGACACTGCTGAAGCCTAGCCTGAAGAATTTTGAGCATTATATTGCTAGCTTGTGAAATGAGCACAATTGTATGGTAGTTTGAACATTCTTTGGCATTGCCTTTCTTTAGGATTTAGGGCTTCCCTGGTAGCTCAGCTGGTAAAGAATCCACTTGCAAAGCAGGAGACCCCGGTTCAATTCCTGGGTTGGGAAGATACTCTGCAGAAGAGAAGGCTACCCACTCCAGTATTCTAGCCTGGAGAATGACATGGACTCTACAATCTATGGGGTCACAAAAAGTCGGACACAATTGAGCGACTTTCACTTTCTTTGGGATTTAACTACATTTAATATTTTTTCTCTCAGTATTGATGTTCTTTAGTTTACTCAAAACTTAGTATATAACCATTAATTCAAGGGGTATCTCCAGGATATCAGGGCCCAGGGAGATAGCTTTTAGCATAATTAAAGCACATACATAAAATGCCTGGGACATACCCAGGTGGCTCAATGGTAAAGAGTCTGCATGCCAGTGTAGGAGTTTCAGGAGACTCGGGTTTCTTGGCTGGGTTGAGAAAATCCCCTGGAGGAAGAATGGCAACCCACTCCAGTATTCTTGCCTGGAAACTTCCATGGACTGAAGAGCCTGGCAGACTAATGTCTGTGGCTTCACAAAGGGTCAGACATGACTGAGCACACACACACACACACACACACACACACACACACACATTTGCCTTAAGGAAAATTAAAGGACCTGGGAAAAAGTAAGATGATTTGTACATAAAACCAAAGCAACTAATTCTATCAACTGAGCCAACCAGCCAAGCAGTTGATTTAATAAAAAAACAAACAAACAAAAAAAAACAAAAACAAAAAAATCAGCTCATGTTCTTTGAAATCCAGTAGTCAAAATATTTCCAAAGTTTGGCTTCAACTTAATTTTTAACTTTTCCATGTTGCTGACATCTTATACACGTGTTCTAAAACTAGGTTGTCCAACTGAATAACCACTATCCACATGGGGCCCCTGAGTACTTGAAATGTGATTGTGACTGAATTTCTAATTTTATTTAATTTTAACTAATTTAAATTAAAAACTAATAATTGATTTTGCTTCTGTAAAAATTTAAATTATAGCGTACCTTTTTAACAGAAAATATTATGAAGTTGAAATACAGATCAAATATTTCTGATAAAAATTATCTGAATTGAAGAGTACTATAAAATATATACACTGATTTAGCATTAAAAAGAAGAAAAAAAACTCACTTGAGGTATCACTTTAAGATTTTGATTCCATGTTGAAATAATATTCAGGGTAGACTGATTCACAAAATATACATTATACAATTTTATTCATGTGCGTACTAGAAAATTAAAAATTAGATATTTAGCTTCTTTTATATGTCTATTGGACAGCACCACTCTGATGTGCTAAAGAAAAAATTAGAATGCACACTTAAAATGCACTTTCATTTTTATCTGAAACTAACGTAAAAAAGAAAATATTACGCTTCTTCCTATATATATGCACACAAAAGGAAGGTGAAACTTTTATTCATAAAATGCACAGGCTCTATTTAATACAATGCATTTAATTCATTGCCCTAAGAAAGCTAATTTCAGAACTACTTGGAAGGGACTCCTATAAGTGTTGAATTGATTTGTTATCAGCTCTGTCAATTTGGCTTGTACTGTCATGGTGTTTAATGAAATTATATGAAGGTAACTATTTATCCTCGTTGGCATAAAAAGGCTTTTAAAAAAAATTAATACATTTTACTATTTACAATGAAACATAATTTAACTCAGCTTGATGGTACCATAATTATTATAGCATAATAATTTTTTTAATATGATAACTTTTGCATGTATGCCACATACAGTAAATCATTAAATAGGAAACAGTACAAATCAAAAAGATAATAAGAAACTCTATTATCTTAAAGGAATAAATTACTAGGGAAAGCTGAAAGTGAATCATCGTAAGTTTAAGGAATTCAAGTAAAAGCAAGATGGTTGGGTTTCTGAAAGAAGCTAGGGCTCAAGGTCTTTATCATCTCAGGTTTAGTGAAGTTAAGTCTTTTGTTTCCAAGTTCTCATGAGAATTTGGAGTTTTACAATCTGTTGTTTTCTAAAATCTTCTAGTACTTTTGCTATAAAATGACACATGCTACAAACTCTCCTCTTTTGTCTTTGCATCATTCACTCCTTCTTTGACTATAAAAGAAATACTCGTTCATTGTAAATTTTCATTATTATCAGACACTATGAAAAGCTAGGATTATCTAAAATTTCAAGACAATCATTATTATTGTAAATATTTCTGTGTATTTTGGTATTTATCCTTTCATATTTTACACATATAAATACATTATCATTTTTCCCACTTATAGACTTTTTAGTGCTCTTGTTTTGCACTTGTAATAATATAATACACTTCTGCATAATCTTTTTAATGAATTCACCACAATACAGTCAATCTGTATAACTGGACTTTTAGGACCATGCCCTTCAACTCTCATTATACAAATAAATTGTCAGGAAAATAACTTTTCCAAATATTTTTGTGCACCTATCTAACAATATCTTTGAAAAAAATTCCAAGAAGAATTGCTCATTTTCCCAATGGGCACAAATGGATTCAAATATTTTAAACATTTTATATTTACTTTATAAGCTTATTTTAATTATCTTAAATGAATTCTTAGAAACAAAAATTAGTCAAATAGTATTGTTGTGGTTTACTTAATCGTATTGTATAGATATATTTGTGATTGAAACTTAAACCAGAGCTCGTTATGTTCCAAGTAAAAGCATCCATCCTAACTGTTAGTGTGTTATATCACGTAGCTGAGTTGGTTAAACTCGTGGAAATGTTTCTAAAGTGTAAGGAGCTCTGTATTTTCTGTTTTAATGGAGCTGAAAAAATAACTCAGATTTATAAATGTTTAAATAAAGTATTGATGAAAATCACACAGATATGATACCAATAATGATTTTTTGAATGTTATAATAAAAACAAAATCACAATCACAAAAGTAAAAAACCTGGCTATAAACCTCACCTCATCTTACATCACTAGCTTCCCTGGTGGCTCAAATGATAAAGAATCTGCCTGCAATGTAGGAGACCTGGGTGGGGAAGATCCCCTAGAGAAGAGAATGGCTACCCACTCCAGTATTCTTGTCTAGAGAATTCCATAGACAGAGGAGCCTGGGGGGCTACAGTCCATGGGGTCACAAAAAGTCAGAGATGACTGAGAACACTTTCACTTTTCTTCTTTTAATCCTTACAGGAAATATGAGGCCTTTATGAAAAAATAACAAAACTTTATTGTGAGAAATAAAATGCCTAAATAAATGGAATCATGACACATTTCTTGATGAGAAATATTTGATGGTATAAAATTCCTCATGAATTAATTTATAAGATGAAGAGTTCATTAAAAATATCAGTGGCATTTTTTAAGCTCAATTTAATGATGAGTTGGAAGAATATACATAAAGATCTAAGACCTTTTTTAAAAAATGAGCAGTAAGCTGGAGGGAGAAGATAAGAACTTTACCAATAAGATACGAAGTATTTTTTAATATGCACCAGGTTGAAAGCATAGAGATCAAACTGTCATGGTAATGATTCAAAGAGAAACAGAGGTATAAACACAAGGAGTAAATAGCCCAGAAATAAGTACCATAATACATAAGAATTTAAATCTCTGATAAATTTAGCAAAATAATGCAATGCATATGTCTCAATCTTGGATAGACATGCTCTTTACAAAAATAAAATGAAGTTTCATCACACAAAAAAATCTGAAATACTGTTTCCTAAACCTCATAAATACACCAGAAAGATAAGTTGAATAAAATATTTGGCACTGTAATGACTAATAATTATAACTCAAATCTTAAGCTGCCATTCAGATCAAACCTAGTTTTCAATCTCTAAAATTTTCTGGCAAAGTATGTGAGCAAACAAGAGAAAAATAAAAACAAATAATAAGCATACTGGCAATGTCTGATGTCACTAAGAATAAAACAAATGCAAATTAAAGCAAATAATCATTGTTATCTACCAAATTATCACAATTACAGAAATATGAACATATCTGTATACTGTTAGGAGATATGTGATTTTTCTTTAAAGCATTGTTGCATTTTTCCAATGCATCTCAAGTCTCAAAAAACATTCCACCTTTTAAATTTTCTAGCAATACATACTAATGACATATGCAGAATTATGTGATAAATATTATTTCTAATATTAAAAATAATAAACCTAAACATGTAAGAATAATGAAATGGCTAATACATTTTGCTATTATAATATCATATAATGAAATGTTAATGACGGGAAGGCTAGTACATTTTGGTATATCCATACAATTGATAAGTTCCTTTTGAAGATGGCGGAGTAGAAGGATGTGTCCACATCTTCTCCTGTAAGAACTACAAAATTGCAACTAACCACTGAACAGCCATAGACAGGAGAATGTTGGATCCCACCAAAAAAAGATACCCCACACCAAGGGCAAAGGAGAAGCCCCAACAAGATGGTAGGAAGGGCAAAATCATGTTTAGAGTCAAACCTGCCAGAGACACTGGGAGGGCTCAAATGAAGCCTTCTGCACACCGGGACCCAGGGAACACACAAAAGACTGAGCCAGACCTGCCTCTGAGTGTCTGTCTCCTGCAGAGGCATGGGTCAGCAGTGACCTGCCGCGGGGACTGGGGCTCTGGCTGCGACAGACCTGGGAGGCGCGGTGTGTGAGCCCCACCATAGAGGTACCAGGAAAACAACCCACAAACTGAAGAACAATTATATCAAAGAAATTCTCACACTATTGTGAAAGATCTAGGGCTCACAACAGATTTCCCAACCTGGGGATCCAGCAAAGGGATGGAGAATCCCCAGAAAATTTGACTTTAAAGGTCAGTGGGCTTTGATCACAGAACTTCCACAGGACTGGGGAAACAGATTCTGGGAGGGTACAGACAAAACCTTGTGCGCACCAGGACGCAGGAGAAAGGAACAGTGACCCCACAAGAGAATGAACCAGACTTGCCTGTGAGTGTCTAGGAGTCTCCAGCAGAGGTGTGGGTCAACAGTTGCCTGCTGTGGGGTCAGGAGCACTGAGTACAACAGTGCTGGCATAAGTCCTTTGGAAGGAGGTCTCCATTACCTCCATTATCCCTACCATAGTTTGCTCTCAGGCCAAACTACAGGGAGGGAACACAGCCCCACACAATAGTAGAAAATTGGATTGAGGATTTACTGAGCATGGCCCTACCCATCAGAGCAAGACCCAGATTCCCCCACAGTCAAACTCTGCCATCAGGAAGCTTCCACAAGCCTATTATCCTTCTCCATCAGAGGGCAGACAGAATGGAAACACAATTACGAAAACCAACCAAACTGATCACTTGGATCACAGCCTTGTCTAACTCAGTGAAACTATGAGCCATGCTGTATAGGGCTACCCAAGATGTCATGGTGGAGAGTTCTGACAAAACGTGGTCCACTGGAGAAGGGGATGGCAAACCACTTCTGTATGTGGTCCACTGGAGAAGGGATCAGCAAACCAGCTCAGTATGTGGTCCATTGGAGAAGGGACCAGCAAACCAGCTCAGTATGTGGTCCATTGGAGAAGGGAATGGCAAACCACTTCAGTATTCTTGCCTTGAGAACCCCATGAACAGTATGAAAAGGCAAAAAGATAGGACACTGAAATATGCCCAATATGCTACAGGAGAAGAGAGGAGAAATAACTCCAGAAAGAATGAAGAGGCTGAGCCAAATGAGAACAATACCCAGTTGTGGATGTGACTGGTGATAGAAGTAAGCCCAAGGCTGTAAAGAACAATATTGCATAGGAACCTGGAATGGTAGGTCCATGAATCAGAGTAAATTAGAAGTGGTCAAACAGGAGATGGCAAAAGTGAACATAAACATTTTAGGAATCAGTGAACAAAAATGGACTGGAATGGGCAAATTTAATGCCGTTGACCATTATATTGACCACTGTGGGCAAGAATTACTGAGAAGAAATGGAGGAGCCCTCATAGTCAACAAAAAAGTCCAAAATGAAGTACCTGGGTGCAATCTCAAAAATGACAGAATGATCTCTGTTCATTTTCAAGGCAAATCATTCAATATCACAGGAATCCAACTCTGCCTGAACCACTAATGCTGAAGAAGCTGAAACTGAATGGTTCTATGAAGACCAACAGGACCTTTTAAAACTACACACCCTGCCCCACCCCACCCCCCAAAGATATCCTTTTCATCATAGGGGACTCAAATGCAAAAGTAGGAAGTCAAGAGATACCTTGAGTAACAGTCAAGTTTGGTCTTGGAGTACAAAATGAAGCAGGGCAAAAGTTAACAGAGTTTTGCCAAGAGAATGCACTAGTCATAGCAAACACCCTCTTCCAACAACCCAAGAGACAACTCTAGACATGGACTTCAAAGGGTGGCCAATAACGAAATCAGATTATAATTATATTCTTTGCTCTTTGCAGCCAAAGATGGAGAAGCTCAACACAGGAAAAAAAAAAAAAAAGACCAGGAGCTGACTGTGGTTCAGATCGTGAACTCCTTATTGCAAAATTCAGACTCAAATTGAAGAAAGTAGAGAAAACCACTAGACCATTCAGGTATGACGTAAATAAAATCCCTTACAATTATACAGTGTATGTGACAAACAGAGTCAAGGGATTAGATCTGATAGAGTGCCTGAAGAACTATGGATGGAGGTTCCTAACATTGTACAGGAGGTGGTGATCAAACCCATCCCCAAGAAGAAGAAATGCAAAAAGGTAAAGTGGTTGTCTGAGGAGGCCTTAGCTGAGAAAAGAAGAGAAGCAAAAGGCAAAGGAGGAAAGGAAAGATTTATCCACCTGAATGCAGAGTTCCAAAAAATAGCAAGGAGAGACAAGAAAGCCTTCCTCAGTGATCAGTGCAAAGAAATAGAGGAAAATAATAGAATGGGAAAGACTAGAGATCTCTTTAGGAAAATTAGAGATACCAAGGGGACATTTCATGCAGAGATGGGCACAATACAGGACAGAAATGGTATGGACCTAACAGAAGAAGAAGATATTAACAAGAGGTGGCAAGAATACACAGAACTGTACAAAAAAGATCTTAATGACCCAGATAACCAAAATAGTGTGATCAGTCACATAGAGCCAGATATCCTAGAGTGTGAAGTCAAGGAGGCCTTAGGAAGCATCACTATGAACAAAGCTAGAAGAGGCAATGGAATTCCAGCTGAGCTATTTCAAATCCTAAAAGATGATGCTGTGAAAGTGCTGAACTCAATGTGCCAGCAAATTTGGAAAACTCAGTAGTGGCCAAAGGATTATAAAACATCAATTTTCATTCCAATTCTAAAGAAAAGCAATGCCAAAAAAATGACCAAACTACCACACAATTGCACTCATCTCACACACAAGCAAGTTCAGTCCATTTCAGTTCTGTCACTCAGTCATGTCCGACTCTTTGCAACCCCATGGAATGCAACACAGCAGGCTTCCCTGTCCATCACCCACTCCCAGAGTTTACTCAAATGCACGTCGAGTCAGAAATACCATCCAACCATCTCATCCTCTGTCATCCACTTCTCCTCCTGCCTTCAATCATTCCCAGCATTAGGCTCTTTTCAAATGAGGCAGTTCCTCACATCAGGTAGCCAAAGTATTCGAGTTTCAGCTCCAGCATCAGTCCTTCCAGGGAATATTCAGCACTGATTTCCTTTAGGTTGGACTGGTTGTATCTCCTTGCAGTTCAAGGGACTCTCAAGAGTCTTCTCCAAAATCACAGTTCAAAAGCATCAATTCTTCAGTGCTTTTATAGCTTTCTTTATAGTACAACTCTCACATCCATACATGACTACTGGAAAAACCATAGCTTTGACTAGACAGATCTTTGTTTGCAAAGTAATGTCTCTGCTTTTTAATATGCTGTCTAGGTTGGTCATAACTTTTCTTCCAAGAAGCAAATGCCTTTTAATTTCATGGCTACAGTACCATCTGCAATGACTTTGGAGCCCAGAAAAATAAAGTCAGCCACTGTTTCCACTGTTTCACCATCTATTTGCCATTCAGTGATGGGACTGGATGCCATTATCTTAGTTTTCTGAATGTTGAGTTTTAAGCCAAATTTTTCACTCTCCTCTTTCACTTTCATCAACAGGCTATTTAGTTCTTCTTTGTTTTCTGCCATAAGGGTGGTGTCATCTGCATATTTGAGGTTATTGATATTTCTCCCGGCAATCTTGATTCCAGCTTGGACTTTATCCAGCCAGCATTTCTCACGATGTACTCTGCATATAAGTTAAATAAGCAGGGTGACAATATACAGTCTTGATGTACTCTTTTCCCTATTTGGAACCAGTCAGGTGTTCCATATTCAGTTCTAACTGTTGCTTCCTGACCTGCACACAGATTTCTAAAGAGGCAGGTCAGGTGGTCTGGTATTCCTATCTCTTTAAGAATTTTCCAGTTTATTGTGATCCACACAGTCAAAGGCTTTGGTGTAGTCAGTAAAGAAGAAGTAGATGTTTTTCTGGAAATCTCTTGCTTTTTCAACGATCCAACAGTTGCTGGCAATTTGATGTCTGGTTCCTCTGCCTTTTCTAAATCCAGTTTGAACATGTGGAAGTTCATAGTTCACGTACTGTTGAATCCTGTCTTGGAGAATTTTGAGCATTACTTTACTAGCATGTGAAATGAAATGAAGTGAAAGTCGCTCAGTCGTGTCCGACTCTTTGCGACCCCATGAACTATACAGTCCATGGAAGTCTCCATGCCAGAATACTAGAGTGGGTAGCCTTTCCCTTCTCCAGGGATCTTCCCAACCCAGGGATCAAACTCAGTTCTCCCGCAATGCAGGCAGATCCTTTACCGGCTGAGCCACAAGGGAAGCCCAAGCATACTGGAGTGGGTAGCCCATCCCTTCTCCAGCGGATCTTCCTGACCCAAGAATTGAACTGGGGTCACATGCACTGCAGGTGGATTCTTTACCAACTGAGCTATGAGGGAAGCCCCAGTGAGATGAGTGCAATTGTGCAGTAGTTTAAGCATTTTTTGGCATTGCCTTTCTTTGGGATTGGAATGAAAACTGACCTTTTCCAGTCCTGTGGCCATTGCTGAGTTTTCCAAATTTGCTGGCATATTGAGTACAGCACTCTCACAGCATCATCTTTTAGGATTTGAAATAGCTCTACTGGAATTTCATCACCTCCACTAGCTTTGTTCATAGTGATGCTTTCTAAGGCCCACTTGACTTCACATTCCAGGATGTCTGGCTCTAGATGAGTGATCATACCATTGTGATTATCTGGGTTGTGAAGATCTTTTTTGTATAGTTCTTCTGTGTAGTCTTACCACCTCTTCTTAATATCTTCTGCTTCTCTTAGGTCTATGTCATTTCTGTCCTTTATTGAGCCCATCTCTGCATGAAATGTTCCCTTGGTATCTCTAATTTTCTTGAAGAGATCTCTAGTCTTTCCCATTCTATTATTTTCCTCTATTTCTATGCACTGATCACTGAGGAAGGTTTTCTTATCTCTCCTTGCTCTTCTTTGGAACTCTACATTCAAATGGATATATCTTTCCTTTTCTCCTTTGCCTTTTGCTTCTCTTCTTTTCACAGCTATTTGTAAGACTTCTTCAGACAACCATTTTGCCTTTTTGCATTTCTTTTTCTTGGGGATGGTTTTGATCCCTGCCTCTTGTACAATGTCATGAACCTCCATCCATAGTCCTTCAGGTACTCTGTCTATCAGATCTAATCCCTTGAATCTATTTCTTACTTCTACTGTATAATGGTAAGGGATTTGATTTAGGTCATATCTGGATGGTCTAGTGGTTTTCCCTACTTTCTTCAATTTAAGTCTGAATTTGGCAATAAGAAGGTCATGATCTGAGCCATAGTCAGCTCCTAGTCTTGTTTCTGCTTACTGTATAGAGCTTCTCCATGTCTGGCTGCAAAGAATATAATCAATCTGATTTCGGTGTTGACCATCTGGTGATGTCCATGTGTAGAGTCTTCTCTTGTGTTATTGGAAGAGGGTGTTTGCATTCTCTTAGCAAAACTCTATTAGCTTTTGCCCTGCTTCATTCTTTACACTCCAAGTCCAAATTTGCCTGTTACTCCAGATATTTCTTAACTTCCTACTTTTGCATTCCAGTCCCCTATAATGAAAAGGACATTTTTGGGGGGAGGGGTGTTAGTTCTAGAAGGTCTTGCAAGTCTTCATGGAGCCATTCAACTTCAGCTTCTTCAACATTACTGGTTGGGGAATAGACTTGGCTTACCATGATACTGAATTGCCTGCCTTGGAAACAAACAGAGACCATTCTTTCATTTTTGAGATTGCAACAAAGTACTGCATTTTGGACTCTTGTTGACTATGATGTCTACTCCATTTCTTCTAATGGATTCTTGCCCACAGTAGTAGATATTATGGTCATCTGAGTTAAATTCACCCATTCCAGTCCATTTTAGTTTGCTGATACCTAAAATGTTGACATTCACTCTTGCCATCTCCTGTTTGACCACTTCCAATTTGCCTTGATTCATGGACCTAACATTCCAGGTTCCTATGCAATATTGCTCTTTACACCATCAGACTTTACTTCAATCACAAGTCACATCCCCAGTGGGTGTTGTTTTTGCTTTGGCTCACACACTAGCAAAGTAATGTTCAAAATTCTCCAACCTAGCCTTCAACAGTATGTGAACCGAGAATTTCAGATGTTCAAGCTGGATTTAGAAAAGGCAGAGGAACCAGAGATCAAATTACCAACATACATTGGATCATAGAAAAACCAAGAGAATTCCAGAAGGAACATCTACTTTTGCTTCATTGACTATGCCAAAACCTTTTATTGTGTGGATCACAATAAACTGTGGAAAATTCTTAAAGAGACAGGAATACCAGACCACCTTACCTGCCTCCTGAGAAATCGGTGTGCTGGCCAAGAAGCAACAGTTAGAACTGGACATGGATCAACAGACTGGCTCCAATTTGGGAAAGGAGTACCTCAAGGCTGTATATTGTCACCTTGTTTATTTAACTTAAATGCAGAATATATCATGCAAAATGCTGTGCTGGATGAATCACAAGCTGGAATCAAGGTTGTCAAGAAAAATATCAATAACCTCAGATACACAGATGACACCACCCTTATGGCAGAAAGCGAAGAGGAACTAAAGAGCCTCTTTATGAGAGTGAAAGAGGAGAGTGAGAAAACTGACTTAAAACTCAACATTCAAAAAACTAATAATGGCATCCAGTCCTATCACTTTATGACAAATAGATGGGGAAACAATGGAAACACTGACAGACTGTATTTTCTTGGGCTCCAAAATCACTGCAGTTGGTGATTGCAGTCATGAAATTAAAAGACACTTGCTCCTTGGAAGAAAAGCTATGAGAAACCTAGACAACATATTAAAAAGCAGAGATATGACCAACAAAGGTACATATAGTCAAACATATGGTTTTTCCAGTAGTCATGTATGGATATGAGAACTGGGCCATAAAGAAAGCTGAGTGCCAAAGAATTGATGCTTTTGAACTGTGGTTTTGGAGAAGACTCTTGAGAGTCTCTTGGACAGCAAGGACATCAATTCAGTCAACCTAAAAGAAATCTTCCCTTGTAGCTAAGTTGGTAAAGAATCTCCCTGCAATGCAGAAGACCTGGGTTTGATCCCTGGGTCATGAAGATCCTCTGGATCTTCAGTACTCCAGTATTCCTGCCTAGAGAATCCCATGGACAGAGGAGCCTTGCTGGCTACAGTCCATGGTGTCACAAGAGTCAGACATGACTTAGCGTCTAAACCACCACCACCAAAAGAAATCAGTACTGAATATTCATTGGAAGGACTGATGCTGAAGCTGAAACTCCAATACTTCGGCCACCTGATTCGAAGAATTGACTCATTGGAAAAGGCCCTGATGCTGGGAAAGATTAAAGGCAGGAGGAGAAGGGGATGACAGAGGATGAGATGGTTGGATGGCATCACTGACTCGATGGACATGAGTTTGAGCAAGCTCTGGGAGTTGGTGATGATCAGTGAAGACTGCCATGCTACGGTCCACGGGGTCACACAGGGTCTGAAATGACTGAGCAACTGAACTCAACTGATAATATTATCCACTAAGAATGATTTTTATCAGTGCTTTTTGTGTGATAAGAGACATACTCATAATATTACATAAATAAAGTAGGCTGTAAGATTTGTTTGTATTAGGATCTCAAATATACTATATATTCACATATACTCACACATTTATCCCCACAGGAAAAAAAGACTGGATGACAGATGAAAATGTAATCGATTTATATCATTTAAAAAAAGATATGTAAGGAAAAATGCATTCTGATCCATGTCTACAGATATTAAATTTTAGTAACACTCATATGCTGTAGTAACTGAAAAATATTGACAATCCTTTCTGTGACATGTAAAATCCCTAAAGTAACCTACAAGATTCTTCATAAGGCAGTTTTTTATGTCTCATCTGTGCCGTTCGCTTCCTCATCCACTCTGTCCCAGACACAGTGGTCTTCCACGATCGCACCACAATTTCCTGCTTCTCACGTCCTTCACTAATGTCATTCCTTCTGGAGACCTCTTTGCTGTCTTCTCTGGGTTAGTGCCTAAATGTTAACCCAAATGCCATCTGTTGAAAAAGTCTTCTCTGATTGTCCATTATAGTAGGTCCCTACTATGCCAACTTAGTGACATATACATTTACTTTAGTGTTTTTTAAGGTTGGCAACTTTACATTTTTATGTGATTATTTGATTAATTTCCACCTCTTGTAAATCACAAGCCCCTTCAGTGAAAGATCATGCTCCTTAATTCACCACTATCATTTTGGTCTTGCTCCATTAAAACTAGATATATGTTTATTGCATGGACAAATTAATGAACCAATATCTATATTTTATTTTATGATTTCAGATATCTACTCCTTGAATTCTGATATCTCCCCAAAGGTATGTTTTTGTTGTTTAGTCACTAAGTTGTGTCTGACTCTTTTGCGACACCACCAGGCTCCTCTGTCCATGGGATTTCCTAGGCAAGAATACTGGAGTGGGTTGCCATTTCCTTCTCCAGGGGATCTTCCTGACCCAGGAATCGAACACACATCTCCTGCATTTTACCATTGAGCCACCAAGTAACCCCTCCCCAAAGGCATATGGCCATATAAAAAAGAAGATATATATACATACAACCCTATTTACAAATAATCCAAATTCTCAGAAAACTATACAAGGAGTCCATTCTTACACCCCCACAGGAGAAGCTTAGGAGTTAGAACTCCTCTGCTGCAGGACTGTGTCTCAAGGCTAGGAAGAACACAAGCCCTGGAGAACTAGACTTTTTTCCTATTTCTCAATGTAGTCCACTCTTCCTTTTCTCTGTAATATTACTTCATAGCTGACACACCCATTGAAAGCCTCCTTATTCAAAATCCAGATAATTAGGTTTAATGGTTATGCTTTCAGTTAAGATATACCTACAGACTGATTCTAATATTGCTATTTATTCAGCAAATACTGAACTCTCACGATGACAAAGCATACAAACCTCAATACCTGACAGGTGTATTAATGGTATACAACTATCAATTCATATTATTATATATCTGCTTCATGGCTGACATCCCCATGTGAACCGCACCATGTTGCATCCTAAAACCTCCAAGTCTGCCCTGGTATGAGTTTGAAAATGGTTCAAATTTTTCAAAATGCTTTAAATACTTCCCCGTTTGGAAAGGACAATTTTATTATTATTTTTAAATGATATAAAGCCTTCCAAAGCCAAAGGTAAATTATTTGGGAGTGACCTGCAGATGATACTCCTCATCTAACAGTCTCCTTTCATGAGGAGGAAGAATGGAAAGATTCCTACACAAAAATGATCTGCAGAATTTGAAACCTGAACCGAAGCCAGGAGAACACAGAAACCTGGTGCTCTCTCCTGCCTCTGTGGGCGGCACTCCCTGACTCCACGTGCAGCCCCGGGTTAGAATTTGCATTTCATCATTACATCGTCTCTGCAACAGACACAACGGCATAGAGCTTGCACTTGTTCATTATGTCAAGAAAATAGCCAATTAGATATGAGACACAAATTCAATAAGCAGCCGTGTGAGTGCTGAGAATAGATGAGTTCCGAAGTAAGTTTGATAAATTAATGCTTAACTCCATTCTCGTGGAAAAATGTGTCCTAATTATACATTTCTATAGTTTTATTGGCCATGACATGATATACAATCAGAGGTGTCAATATATTCAGTGGGTATATGTTCTATCGCCTAATGTTTGAAATGATATAAATCTAATCAGGGCTCATTCATATTTTCACAAACAATGCAGCAATGATTTTTTAATTCCAAGTAAAACATTTTCATTTCCTGTGTGTTTATAGTTATGTGTTTATACCCCTAGAAATGTATGCAAAACTATATTAATTGTAATTTTTGTCTTTTTGCACAGAAGAAATTTGCTTCCCAAAGAAATAGGAAGAAAGAAATTTTCTCTATAGTCTCACTCTTCTTCATATTAATACTTGTTTTGAACATGCTTTTTCCCACAGTCATCATTCCTACTATTTCTTGTGTTGATTTTAAACGCTTGATGTGGTCAGGAAGCATTCCATAACATGACACATTTAATGTCTTCTCCATCTCTAAAAGAAATTGTATGGTCAATAATTAATTGTATAATGTGAAAAGAAATATTATAATGCCTTTAGTATGTCTGTCCTTGATGCGTATTGGTGTATAAAATACTATTGCCTGCTACTTTAGACTTTGAGTTTTAATTTTCATACATTGGGTTTTTATTTAATAAACTGAGATAGAGCTGGACTTTCTCTGACCTTTCCTTCTAAAAATATGCGGAATCAGGAAAAGGGAGTCCTGGGAGGAAGTGGACTAGTGACAAGCCATGTTACTCTGCTGATTTGGCTGCAAGGCCGACCTCATGCTTCCTTTTCTCCATCTCTGTCTCTTTCATCCTCGAAATAACAGGCGAGCTCACTGCTGCTGCCTGACCCTCTAACTCATTACGGAGAAATGAATTCAAATTGCTTGAAAAGAAGCTGCCTCTTTTATCTTCCCACTGACTGACAAGCAACTACAAAGCTCTCCAGCGGGATTCCAAGTTACAAGCTGTACTGCATCACCGCAACAATTTCCCCACTGGCGGGTTTCCCCAGAGGGCAGCGTGTCAGATACGCGGCATGGCTTGTGAGCGAGCGCAGCCCTGAAAGCGCACACTTCTCTCCACCCTGAACAGCAGACATCAGGGACCATAAAACAAAGCTGTCCCTTTTCTGACATCCAGACTCCTTGGAATCTAAGAGGTTCCATGTATCATTATTTTCTTTATCTCCCCAAGAAAACAAATGCTTTTCTACCCTTTTTTACCCCCCTTGTAATTTTTCTAAAACACAGTTTATTCTGGGAGGAAAGGCATCCAGAGAACCAGATTGTGTGCAAAGGTCTCTGAATTTCTCTAAATAACCTTGAAAGATGGATGGAATTTTCGTGATTTTTTTTGAGATTTTTTTTTTAAAGAGATTAATAGTGCTTGAATCTACTGACAGTCTGAAGCACTATTTCTGGTGACCAGCAACCCCTCGAGAAGTAAGTCTATTCTGGGTGCTGGTATTTTAAGGTAGTTAAATATATACATTCATCTAGTTGCAACCCAGCATTACTTATTTCACCTGTGCAGTTTTGGTTTTGCTTTATTTTCTTTTCTTTTAGGCGGAAATATATGCCAAGGAGCAAACACTTGATACTGACATTGGAATGAAATACTGATACCACTTACTCAAAGGAGGAAAAGTTGATGCTCAGAGGACGGTGGGGACAGGAGGCAATCATATCTATACTTCTCTATCTCTTCTACCTAGAAAAGTCCTCTTCCCTTTTTAAATCACCCCACTTCCCTTCCAGATGTTTCCACTGAAGACAAAACTACTCAGCGCTGCTCCCTCTCCTCTAACTTTAACAAACCAGAATCTTCAACAAACCTTCTTCTTTCCCTTCACAACTGAGTCAGGCAGAGTCTCTTTTGCTTCTCTGATCAATCCTATTTAGTTCCCTTCTTTGTTCTGCAATAACCTCAGGGTTTTTGTTTGTTTGATTACCACTGCAATGACTGAAGAGAGAAACGCAGGCAAAACGTGAGAAAGAAAATTTAACATTATACATGCAACCCAAAGAGTTTCCCTGGATAATCACTGAAATGTACACGAAGATGTCTTTCATCCTGCTGTAGGCTTCGACCTTAGAGCTTCTGATTCAGCCCGCAGATCTAGACCTTCTGGGCAGAACCACCTATGATTATTCCAAATTACTCTGCTTTGCAATCATCTGTTTTCACCAGCTCGTTATACAAATTTTTGCAAAAATAACATTTATTTACTAGAGATTTCAAAGCTGTGTATATAAAAAAGGAAAAGTGAGAAGATTAAAAAGTCCACAACTACCCAGAGATAACAACTATTATGTGTGTGTATATATATATATAATATTTTCCCAAAATTTTGCATTTTGCATTTGACTTTTTAAAAATAGTCTTCAAAATGAATCAAGGGTTTTTCCAGGCCCACCTGTTCATACAAGGAAAGAAAGCATTTGTTCAATGCTAATTTGATGATTTGCTGTCCCCTGTCCTCCTTTCCTGTCTTCCTTTCTCCTTCCTTCCTCCTCCCTCCCTGCCTTCTCTCCTCTCTCCCTCCCTCTCTTCCTTCTCCTTCCCTTCTCTCTCCTTTCCATTCCCTCTTCCTTTAAAAAGATTCACTCATGGATGAAGATATTCACTCATGGATGAAGTTTAAGGAGAAAAAGTCTCTTAATATCTATTCCTTGTATCCTTCTATGTTCAGGAAGAAGAATTTTCATGTGTCCATAAAATGACTCAATTTTGTCAGGATGCATTTATTGAATTGCCTTTTTTTTTTTTAACTAAAATAACATTTGCCTTTGCAGATGCTTAAGGATCACTTTTTTTTCTTTATTTTCTCAGTGATCCACATTCTCTTTTTCTCAAATGAACATCTTTTTTCTGTGCTACAAGACAAAATAGGGGATTAGAAGAAAGAGGCTTTTACGAATGAAAACTAAGCTACAATCCAATTTTTCAGAGCAGGTGAGAGTTAACAGTGCACAAAGGACTTGGCAATTAGCACACCCTGGTGCTCTGCTTAAGAAACTCAGACACAAAACAATCTGTCAGGTTATCCAGCAAGGAAGATCACTTCCCCATTCATTCAAAAGGAAGCAAAATGAAGAATCAAACTATTCGCAGAGGGCTCTGCATTATTAACTGTTTAAGAAAAAACCAGGGCATGGTATTGCTTACTAAGAAGAGGATCAGTATAAAGAATCTGGTTTAGTAGTAAAGAGCCTGGTATTTATGGAAATATTTGAGAAGACCTCAGATGATTTTCTTTTTCTCTTAATATTTTCTGTGCTCCTTCTTGACAATTAGATGGTTTCATAATATTTTGAGGGCACGAAGGGGGCCACAGAAAATGTGATGGTTAGATAACATCACAAATCAATGGACACGAGTTTAAACAAACTCCAGGGATAGTAAAGGACGGAAGCTTGGTGTGCTGTAGTCCATGGGGTCCCAAATAGTAGGACATGTCTTAGCAACTGAATAACAACAACAAATATTATTTGGAGTTGAAAATATTTTTGAAAACTTATAAAATAATTATACAATCATCAATTCTCATCACATATTATTTTCACATACCAGCCAGATTAAGAGATTTATAATTTTAAATACAGTTGTGTCTGAGCCATATTTTTACTACTACGTTGTCAGATATTTTCGTTTTTATTCCTAAATGTGCATATTTATTTAAAACATTCACGTACTTAATATGTTTCATGAGGAACTTTTATAAACCTATTTCCTATAGTTAATGTGTTACTTAATTCATAATTTGAAGAGGGAAAAATCCTGGGGATGTCATAAGCTGATCCAGGGGAGCTAGCTGTTCACCTGTGTAAGGTAAGCAGAAAGCTCCAGAGAGCCCGAGAGCACTTGTTTCAGGTCAGCAAGTGGCCCTTTCAGACCCGAGAAGAAGCTAATTTGTGTCATATGTTCGTCATAATTAAATGGATGTTTCAAATCAGGTAGAATCCCGCAGAAAGAAGTGTTCATCATCACTTTTATGGCAGACATTAAGAAAAAGCAGAAAATACGTTCTCATCCATCCCAGGGTGGGTTGGACAGGCTATTAATTTTTGCCATCCACATTTGTTTGTGCCCATGCTGTCGCCCCCTGTGTTTTCACACTCAGGTTATTCTAGCCCATCACTGAAGCGGAGTGAGGCCCAGTGTTTCCAACATCTTTCCCCACTTTGCTCTGTTGTCACACAAACGTCTGGTTTCCTTCCCTCTTGCCTCGCAGACCTCACAATGACCTGCTTGGGCGCCTGTCTTACCTTCTTTGTTTGTTTGCAAATTCTATGCGGGCAGAGACTCTTCAGGTCCAATCTTTGGTGCCAGTTTATGCACCTCAGATTTCGTTTAAAGTTGACCATCTAATTAATCAGGGGCTTCCCAGGTGGCCCGGTGGTAGAGTCCATTAGCCCCTGCAGGAGGTGCGGGTTTGATCCCTGGGTCAGAAATCCCTGGAAGAGGAAATGGCAGCCCACTCCAGGACTCTTGCCTGGGAAATCCCACGCACGGAGGAGCCGGGCGGGCTACAGAGCACGGGGCTGCAGAGTCGAGCACAGCGGAGCCGCTGAGCACACAGGCAGGTACTAATTAATCAGACTGTTTTCTGCCTGTTAAAATGTTGGTGCTTTTGAGAAAATTACAGGAAATCCAGTATCAAAAAAGCCATGTAGATGCTTACTGAGGTTAGATCATCCAATAGGTATAACTGTTTGTAGGTATGGTTTTCTAAAGACAGGTATCTGAGGTATCTGGGAGGGGACTCTATGTGTTATTCAAAAAAGGAGCTCTTTTAATGCTTATTAATAGATATAATATACATAATTTTCAATACATAAAATTATTTATAAAATAACGAAAAATTTAACAAAAAGTACAAGATTTATATGAAGAAAACTTTAAGCTCATGTCAGAGACAGAGAAAACGGATAGAAATAAGAATACTCATATTATTGAAGAGAGAAGCCGAATATCACAGAGATATTAATTCTACCTAAGCTAAGTTATAAATTCAATCCTATCCTTATATAAATAACATAGGGACTTCTGAGGGAAGCTGCATATTATCAGAAAGAAAAATAAGGAAAATAGGTAAATTCTATAAAATAAAAATACCGAGGGAGCTTAGATCTACCCGGAATTAAAATATTTAGAGCTTTAATAATTAAATTACCATGATAAGGTAAATTAAGGCACAGCTCTGTCCAGAAATATTTATAAGCAAATGTGCAAATTTAAGACTTTTTAAAGACAGTAACTCAAACTAATGGAAAAGAATTTGGATTACAATAAATGGTTTGTTATAGTGAAATAGTTTCTGGGAAAAAAAGTTTGATTCATAGATTACATATTAGTATAAATTCTGAATTGATTGAATGCAATTATATTTTTTAAAGCATTAGAATGTTAGAAATAAACACTGAGGAGAGGAGGGAAAAAATTACTATTCCTGTAACAGATTTTCTTAATACTTAAGAGCCATAAAGTTCAGGAGAAGGCAATGGCACCCCACTCTTGTACTCTTGCCTGGAAAATCCCATGGATGGAGAAGCCTGGTGGGCTGCAGTCCATGGGATGGCTAAAAGTCGGACACGACTGAGTGACTTCACTTTCCCTTTTCACTTTCATGCCTTGGAGAAGGACATGGCAACCCACTCCAGTGTTCTTGCCTGGAGAATCCCAGGGACATGGGAGCCTGGTGGGCTGCCGTCTCTGGGGTCGCACAGAGTCGGACACGACTGAAGCGACTTAGCAGCAGCAGCAGCAGCAGCATAAAGTTCAGTTAAAATATCAGCAAATGATACAAGCAGATACAAGCAGAAAATTCACAGGAAAAGAAGTACAAAACACTTAAATATATGAAAATATGTTGCAACTAACTTCTAGTAAGAGAAATGCATCCTCAAGTTCCTATCAGACATTTTTAATATAATCAATTTGACACATGTTCAGATGGCAGGCAATAACACACAGGTACACTCTAATGTTCACATGTGAACACTAATTGTATGACCTCTATGGACTGAAGCCTAGCAACAGCTGATATAGCTCCCAAAATCATTTCAAGCAATATACCAGACTAATACCCTTCAAAAGTGTGAAAAGGCATACCTGCATCTTTATACATTAAGGCATTCTTTGAAACAGCAAAAGATTGGAAATAACTTAAATGCCCATCAATAGGGGACTGGTTAAACCAATGATAGTATAGGCTATACAATTGAACGCTGTGAAGTTGAATAAACAATGAGGAAAATCTTTGGTTACTCATGTGACAAGGTGTTAAAGGTTGTTATGTTGGGGAAAAGGAACAGTGGTGCTTTTGTACACAGTATGTACCATTTGGTATCATTTCTGTAAAAGGCTGTATGTATGGAAGACTGCATATACATTTGAAAATGGGGAAATATATATATATATATATATATCAGTCAGTTCAGTTCAGTCACTCAGTCGTGTCTGACTCTGCGACCCCATGAATTGCAGCATGCCAGGCCTCCCTGTCCATCACCAACTCCCGGAGTTCACTCAGACTCACGTCCATCGAGTCCGTGATGCCATCCAGCCATCTCATCCTCGGTTGTCCCCTTCTCCTCCTGCCCCCAATCCCTCCCAGCATCAGGGCCTTTTCCAATGAGTCAACTCTTCCCATGAGGTGGCCAAAGTACTAGAGTTTCAGCTTTAGCATTATTCCTTCCAAAGAAATCCCAGGGCTGATCTCCTTCAGAATGGACTGGTTGGATCTCCTTGCAGTTCAAGGGACTCTCAAGAGTCTTCTCCAACACCACAGTTCAAAAGCATCAATTCTTTGGCGCTCAGCCTTCCTCACAGTCCAGCTCTCACATCCATACATGACCCCTGGAAAAACTATAGCCTTGACTAGACAGTCCTTTGTTGGCAAAGTAATGTCTCTGCTTTTGAATATGCTATCTAGGTTGGTCATAACTTTCCTTCCAAGGAGTAAGCATCTTTTAATTTCATGGCTGCAGTCACCATCTGCAGTGATTTTGGAGCCCAAAAAAATAAAGTCTGACACTGTTTCCACTGTTTCCCCATCTATTTCCCATGAAGTGATGGGACTAGATGCCATGATCTCCGTTTTCTGAATGTTGAGCTTTAAGCCAACTTTTTCACTCTCCTCTTTCACTTTCATCAAGAGACTTTTTAGTTCCTCTTCACTTTCTGCCATAAGGGTGGTGTCATCTGCATATCTGAGGTTATTGATATTTCTCCTGGCAATCTTGATTCCAGCTTGTGCTTCTTCCAGCCCAGCGTTTCTCATAATGTACTCTGCATAGAAGTTAAATAAGCAGGGTGACAATATACAGCCTTGACATACTCCTTTTCCTATTTGGAACCAGTCTGTTGTTCCATGCCCAGTTCTAACTGTTGCTTCCTGACCTGCATACAGATTTCTCAAGAGGCAGGTCAGGTGGTCTGGTATTCCCATCTCTTTCAGAATTTTCCACAGTTTATTGTGATCCACACAGTCAAAGGCTGTGGCATAGTCAATAAAGCAGAAGTAGATGTTTTTCTGGAACTCTCTTGCTTTTTCCATGATCCAGAGGATGTTGGCAATTTGATCTCTGGTTCCTCTGCCTTTTCTAAAACTAGCTTGTACATCTGGAAGTTCACAGTTCACGTATTGCTGAAGCCTGGCTTGGAGAATTTTGAGCATTACTTTACTAGCATGTGAGATGAGTGCAATTGTGCAGTAGTTTGAGCATTCTTTGACACTGCCTTTCTTTGGGATTGGAATGAAAACTGACCTTTTCCAGTCCTGTGGCCACTGCTGAGTTTTCCAAATTTGCTGGCATACTGAGTGCAGCACTTTTACAGCATCATCTTTCAGGATTTGAAATAGCTCCATTGGAATTCCATCACCTCCACTAGCTTTGTTCGTAGAAATGTTGTGTGTGTATACATACACATAAGCCTTGGGCTTCCAGTGGTAAAGAACCCGCCTGTCAAGGCAGGAGATGTAAGAGACATGGGTTCCTGGGTCAGGACGATCCCTTGGAGGACAGCACAGCAACCCACTTCAGTATCCTTGCCTGGAGAATCCCATGTGCCGCGAAGGCTGGTGGGCTACAGTCCATAGCGTCACCAAGAGTTGGACATGACTGAAGCAACTTAACATGCATGTTTTGTATATATACATAAAATAATTCTAGAAGGATATAAGAAATGGAGGACATTCGTTTACTTTGAGACTATAGAACTGTTTTAGTACTTTTAACTGCTTATTGTTTTTCCTATCTTTTAAATATTGCTTCATGAGACTATAACAGCTGGCCAGAAGTAAATGCCTTTTAAGGTATCACTCTTTGATATTGCTTCCTCATTTGTTGTTAACAAAATCTAACACTGACTTTGTAAGGTTTGTAGTTTAGGATCTAAGTTGACATATACAATGTGGTCCACTGTGAGTGTCTTACAGATACAGCCCAATATTCTATCCTACAGAATAGTATTGACCTGGCTGCAGGCATATTTATTCCAAAGCTAGGCTTGCTTCCCACAGCTGAATTTTCCTGTCATATACATACTAATCACCATTTCTTTAGCAACCATCACAGAAAAGGATGAAATACAGTTGTTCATTATATCAAGGAAATAACCAATTAGCCGTTAGACAATTCAATAAGCTTTGTATAAATCTCATGAACAGATGATATCTTAAATAAGTTTGATGAATTAATGTTTAATCTACTTCTTGTACATCCATGCAGACCTCCCTATCCTCAGTGTAAATGTCACCCAGCTGCTGATGGGTGTCCAGACAAGACAATATTTGAAAGCCTGTTACTTAACACTGGACATCAGCATTCCTGAGAGAGTGAACCAATGAAAGGGTTTCCTGGGACCCATCCCAAGCTGATCTTTTGGCTTCCAACCTTACCCCCTTTCAACCCTAGTGTTGAATGCACACTGCAAAACTCCTTAAGTCAAATCTTGTAATTGCCTCCAATTTGTCTGTTTTGCTTTTGGCAATTAACAAACTGAAATGTTATCATGAAGGAGTTCATCTCATTTGTAAGACCAGGTTTTCCCTCCACTAAAATATGCAGGCACTCTGTTCTTTATTACCAGCAGGAGATAAATGGCTGGTTTTCGTTGCTGAAGAATATATAATGGTTAAAAAGTCACTTTTTTCCTCCAGCTCTACATAAATCACAGAACTAGTCAATATTTAATAATGCTTGCCTTGGTCTGGAGTCCCTTGATCACCCCTGTCATGTGTAATAGCTCTCTCTCCGATATCTTTGACATAAAAGCCCAGCTTTACTGCAATACTAACATGTAGAGGGTCATTACGGATCGACATTTACCTTAATCTGTGACTGCCAACCATGAACCGATAAATTCCAGTAGATTCCACTGGGAGAAATCAGTAAACTTCTCAGTGGAAAGAACTGAAGGAAAATTCTGCCGAGAACAGAATACATTTTCTACAAGGGCTGCTCTGCAAATGGGTTCTGACTTTTGAAAGTTCTCTTGCTGCGCAGCTTTGCAACATTTAATACCGTTTTGATGGTTTGAGAGACGGGATGACAACCAAAGATGACATGACTTAGAAGGCAAGCAGAAATTTTCTCTGCAAAAACAATGCAAGATTAAACACAAGGGGGAATATGGCTCTTGCATTATTCACCCAGCTGCCTTGGTGGAAATAGCTGGGCTGTCAGGGGTCCGGCCTAAATGTTGCTTCTTTTTTTCAAATCGATCATCACTCCTTCACCTCATAATCTTACAAGTGCTTCACAGCAGAATACATCAAAGCCCTGATTGCATAAAAAAGGGACACACCAATCTTTGAGGGGATCAACTCAGACACTGAAACGCACTAAACTCACTGTACATTTACTAGTCAACACAGTACACAAATAAGAATGCCTTTCTCAATTTCAGAAAGGGCGGTTTTCCTCCCTCCTCAGCTGTTTTCCACTTTGAGGATGTGATTAATTCCTACAGATGATCTAGAATCAGAGAGGTGAGGAGGATAAATGAAGAGTTTGGGATGAATATATACATACTGCTATATTTTAAATGGATAACCAACAAGGACCTACTGTATAGCACAGGGAACTCTACTCAATACTCTGCAATAACCTAAATGGGAAAAGAATATGAAAAAGAATAGATACATATATGTGTACAACTGAGTCACTTTGCTGTACACCTGGAAATAACACAACATTGTTAATCAACTATATCCCTATATAAAATAAAAAATTTAAAAGAAACATTTTAAAGTTTTAAAACGTGAGGAATACAATTTTATCATTAATAGTATATGTGAGCATATCGATGTTATTGCCTATTTGCTACTAATGGAAAATGAAATGTTGAAAAACATCTTTAAAAACAGGCTACTTCTGGAAATGATAAAAGCAAACACTTAAAAAAATAAAACATAGGTTTCCAGTAAATTATAAGCCTGCTTTTTGCTCTATGATGGGAATTGCTTCAAATAACTATCATACCTAACCAGCCCTAACCTAACTTATTGAACTGGATTGTTTTTGATAATCCTGTCAAGGAACCCTGTGCAGTCTAACCCGCTTTCAGTTCATTTACTGGAACACACAACAGCATCCCTAACCTAGTTCAGAAATACTAAAATGATCACACAAAAAGAGTTTACTGAAGATGGACAGCAAAATGAAAACCCAACTCTTGCAGGAACAAGGCTTTATAATTTCACCATTTATTAAGCAAGGGGGAAAGAATAGAGAATCTACCCTAGGCCAGTCTTTCTTAAAGTTGAGTGACCATCAGAACCACCTGAAGTGTTCATTTAAACACAGAACACTGATTCCCACTTCCCCAGAGTTGAATAGATCAGGTGTGGTCTTGAGAGCTTACTCTTCCTATAAATGATCAGATTTAGCTTTTGTTTGCTGCTATGAGAACCACAAAATGAGCGAGGCCAAACCAGCTTGTCAATATAGGTTGATTGTAGGACAAATAAAGAAATTTAAATCTGTGGCCAAAAGAAAAAAATTCAAAAGGAAATAAATCATTTTCTAATGCTATGGAAGTTTAAAGATGACAAACAGGTTACCTTGGTCAGCATAGAAAGTGCCAGTAAAAAGGACTGAGTATATCAAGCGTCCATTAGGGTGAAAAGGCGGTTCCCACCTCACGTGGGCTTTTCGGGATCCTTCTGTTCTGACAAACACATTTACTGTTCCTTCAGGAGGAGCTTCCAGAGTTCGATTTTCCACCTGTGAGTATAAAAAGATTTATTTTTGTTTGCAAATAAAATAAGTGCATGCTTCACTTTGAGCATATTTCTTCAAAGAATCTCTTTTGGCTGTGAAGTAAACTGTTTTGACAGTCGCATCTTGTATGAATACCTCATTTTGTCAGCAGGATCAAAGCATACCTCATGTTTTCTTCCTCCTGCTGTTAAAGCTTAGAATTTGAGCTCCTGACCAAGGCAGTTTGTGATTTCCAGAATATGTGGATCAGCTCACACTGTGATCATGCCTATAGCTGTGCATATCCACAGACTATTTCTAGGGTGGCTTAAAAACAATTTTTTTGTGATTGCAAAAGAGAAGAAATGCATAAGGTCTGTTTTCATAAGCTCCTGACTGGAGTAATAGACTGCTGGGCTTTGTCAAAGGCCACATCAAGCATCTTCACAGACACACACACACACTCACTTCTCTGAGCTGTGTTACTACCAGGTATGTGCAAATGGCACCATGCCAGACATCAAGAGATAAATGTACCTGAGTGAATCTATCCCTAAAGTATAATCACAAAAGCTGAAATTTCATTAATATAATGGTAATGAATGTATATGAGAAGAACAAAAAGTGAATTATTTGAAGAGAAGGATTCAAACATAATCCTTTACTGCACAGGGGCCAGAAAGATTTTAATAGCAAAATAAGAAAAATAACTAAGAGAACAGAGGAAGATGAAGTGGGAAAGAAACTAGAAAGGGGTTTAGGGTATTTTACCATCATTTAATAATTGGCTTAAATTTGTTAATGAATCACCATGAGCTCATAAGCATCCCTCATGAACATCTGGCCTTTTCAGACATATTGAATATGTTGATACTTTTGACCTTATTCTTAAAATACAGGCTCATGCCTCACAAGAAGGTGATCAAACATGAAATCCTTAGGCAGGCAAATATTCTCAATTATGTAGCTTTCATTTGTTAGGGCGAATACACTTTCCCAATTATGAAAATAAATGTGGAAAAGACAGAGTGTTAATTTTTAATAAGTATGAGGTCATGACATGTTTTATTTTCATCTGAGAAAGGCTATGGGGTTCTTTAGATCTATAACTCCTACTCATTTTTTTAGTCTAAAAGCTATGTATGAACAATGATAAAGAAACTTGACTGGAAAAATATCAACTCATCATTTTAACATTTTATAACAAAGCAATTGGTTTCATAATGTCTATGTATATAGTTCAAATTATTGCATAGAAAGTGATTTTAAAGTGTTCCAGATAAAATAAAACTCAAAAAGTTGAAGAATTAAGTACAAATCCAGATAATTATATTATTCTTCTCAAATATCTAGTTAATTCAAAATAAAAATACAGTTCTAAAATCTCCTTATGTATATGGATAAATATTTCAGTACTTCCCTCTATATTAAATTTGGCAGTTGGACTCTTCTGCTCTGACTTTTTTTTTTTTAATTTACACTTTGTTTATCAACCTTGCCTTAAAAAATGTTAAGAAAGGGCATTCTGAAGGTTAAGTTGGCTTTCACCTGAAAACTTCCCCTGACACAGAAAAAAAATTGAGAACGGTGCAAGGAAAAAAAACATTGTAACAAAAATTTTATCCTTAATAAAACTCTTACAATGTATCAGAAATCTGTATATGTATTACATGTGTGTTGGGTGTGTTTATCTGTGTAATGTGCCATCACCAAGAAAGCAAGGCAGCTTTATAACCATATTACACAGCTGTGACCTATAGTTTCACACTTCATCCTTAAGAAGGTCCTTGGAGAACTGAATCCTATGAGTGTTCCAAGGCCAAATACAGCCATGAAATTCCCCATCTTAGACTCTACCAGTGTTACCCAACAGTGGACAAGAGAAAAAAAAACAGCAAAGTGATCTTCCTATGGATAAATTCATTGTTTTTTATTGTAGAAACACAAAATGTTCTGAGTTTCTTTCTAATTGCAATTCAGTGATATAATTGAAAAAAAGGAAAGCATTTAAAAAGTTCTTCCCTGTTGTATTTTCTGTTATTTTTTGTTATTTTACATATTTATGAAACTCAGTTACTGGATTTAATTTGACATTGCATATTAGCATCTTAAAATTTTAATCAAAGGCATTGTAAATTGCTTTTTACACTGGAATTTCTTTAAAAGCCAAATACATTGTATAAATGAACAAGAACTGAACAAACTACACAGAAATCTTTTTATTCCCCAGATGGTACAGAATGATTTCTTCTAAATAACAAATAGCAAGGAATAAACTTGTTTAGGCACAAAATATATTGAGCTGGCTCAGTGGTAAAGAATCCACCTGCAATGCAGAAGACACAGAAGACATGGGTTCCATCACTGCATCGGGAAGATCACCATGTATATATTCATGGCAACCCACTCCAGGATTCTTGCCTGGGAAATCCCATGGATGGAGGAGCCTGGTGGGCTATAGGGTCACAAAGAGTTGAACACGGCTGAAGTGACTGAGGATGTAATACTACATGAAGACGGTTAAGGATATGTAATTTATGAATTTTATTTTTAAAATATTGTATTTTATCAAATTTATATTTTTAAACTGTATTTTGTTTATTACATGAGCAACCTTGAAAATTTTGAGGGTGAACCAGACTACATTTAACACTATTAAGCATATTTGTCATAGGAAACACTGAATGGTATTTCCCTATGTGCATGAAAAACAATGATATTAAATATGTAAGAGATGTGAAACAGTCCTCTGTTTCTAAAAACCAAGAGTTATTATTAAGAAATGTTGTTAGGTGAACAAATGTTTGACTCTTAGAAAACTTAATGTTTGATTTCTGCCAATAAAAGATTTAAAAATAAAAATCATAACTTTTTTGTTTCAATGAAATATTTGTTACAACATTGGCCTTTAGATAAAGAATACCTTTAAGTGATAAGTGTTCAATATGTATATATGATAACATATTATATATATTAATGATTATAGGAATTTGCAAACCCCCTCCAGTATTCTTGCCTGGAAAACTCTATGGACAGAGAAACCAAGCGGGCTACAGTCCATGGGCTTGCAAAGAATTGGACATAATTGAGCATAAACAAGATGATATATATGATATTCAACAAAATTTAGCCATATTATTTGTGTATATCTATCTATCTATCTATCTATCTATCTATATATATATATATATATATATCTGCATATAAAGACTTGGCCACCTGATGTGAAGAACTGACTCACTGGAAAAGACCCTGATGCTGCGTAAGACTGAAGGCAGGAGGAGAAGACGATAACAGAGGATAAGATGGTTGGATGGCATCACTGACTCGATGGACATGAGTTTGAGCAAGCTCCGGGAGTTGGTGATGGACAGGGAAGCCTGGTGTGCTACAGTCCACGGGCCCGCAAAGAGTTGGACACAACTGAGCAACTGACCTGAATGGAATATATGTGTGTGTGTATATATATATATATAATTTAATGATAGGAAAGTCTGGCTTTTAAGATTGATTCCTAGATTTAAAAACCATTGACAAGAGTTGAATCTGTAATATCTTTTATGATTGTGATAGATATCCAGGGCTATCTAAAGTACTCAAATATGGGATCTCTTATGGGCATAATATATATTATAATTGGTAAAAAAAAAAAATTTAGAAATCAATTGAACATCATGGGTTTTAACTTCTTGGCAGCACCGAGTTGACTTGTTCTAAATAAAGACATTGCTATTCCATCCCAGTGACTAGAGATGGATCATTGACTTGGGAAAAGTGTTTGCATATTGAGCACAGGATAAAGAAGAGGACCAAGGGGAGAAAATAACTCTGTGCTTTAAGCTAAGACTGAGTCTACAATACGTGAGGCTTCGGAGGGCAGGGTTTTACAGTCAATTCCGTTTCCCCCTTTCTATCGGGGTTTTATGCCTTTGATTCCTTCAGGTCAACATCACCTACTCTCTGCACAAAACACAGATTGATAACCGGGTCCCCCTTGTTTACAGTGACCAGAACACCAGGAGACAGACTGAGACCCAGTTTACTAGCTGGGACCACAACTTGCAGTTTATTTTTTTGAAAAAGCCTCACTTTTAAGCTCATGGGAAATGTTCTTTTGTTTCTTTTTCTTTTTTTGAATGGAGAAGAAAGGCTGGCCTATTGCCATTCCTGCTTTTAAGAGTAAGTAACCGTCAGAAGGGTCTAGGCTATGAAATACTTAATGGCAATAAAGACTACAGCTCAGCTCCACTGATAGATGATGTTAGGAGCTTGGAAAGCCACCAATCTCTGAAGCAAAATGGGAGGTGTGATCAAAACTAAGGAAGCAAAAATTTAAATGGTAGAGCTGTTTTTCAAGGGTAATATTTATACAATACACTCTTCAGTGGAGACAGAGTATATAAAAACTGATAGGCCATTAGCAAATATAGCCAAAAAATATCGAAAGTGAATGAGTATTTCCCTTAAAAGAAGTCTAATTGATCAAGAAATACGCACAAGAGTAAAATGTGATGTTTTGAGACTGAAGAATGTCAAGCTGGTCTATGAGAATTACATACAATTAATTGGGTTTTGGAAATTATACCAATAATAAAAAGCACAATTTTATCAATCTTTTAACTACTATTGAAATATAGATAGATAAAGATTTCTGAAATGTGGATATCAAAAGCTGATATTAATGACATTTTAAATACTGTTCTTATGAATATATCACACTAATAAAATTAAAATGTATTATTCTAATGGATGAGGCAAACTCAATCTTTTAATTGATTAACATACTTGTTGGGGAGCAGTGTTGCCATACTGTGACAGTTAGGGCCTTTCAATTATTTTCGCTTTTTAATCAGACACTTACTTATTACTAGGAAGAAAAGCATCCATTTTAAACATGTCACTATATTAGGCAAGCCTGCCTGGTCAACCTACCTTTTGAAATTTCAATAAAATGTAGATTTTGTCCTTCACTAGACCTATGTGCAATCTTAAAATTTATGTTGAATATAAAATCCTACTAACTCTTAAATGAAATTTTATAAAAAGAACATCTTCCCCCCTACTTGAAAGGCTAGCTGTGGAGAGTCGCCTATTCATTGTCATCTGACATTTAGTACATACCCGGGATGTGAATTGCCACACTCACCAGTGGGCCCAGAGCACAACCTCTGGCCGTGCAGGCTTGGACCCTGAAGGAATGCAAGCTCCAAGGAGCGAATCCAGAAGCATGACAACTGAGTTCTGAGGAGTTGTGAATTAATATACCATCGAGATACAGCCCATAACTTGTGATAACACCTGGGAAGGCAATAATAATTGTCTTTTAGTATGATTGTTAGACAACAGCAAAGAAGGTCTTCAAAGAAGCATGCACTTCTTGATGCAATTTCTAATTGCATGGAATCACAGTCTCTCCCTTAGTCTAAACTCTATCTCCTTCCAAAGGATAAAACAGGCTTTAAACTCTTGAATCTCAAATTGTTAAGCTGATTAGTATAGAGGTACAAATAAAAACCGAGTCCCAGTATAGGAAGCTTTCTATTGCATCATGTTAACTGCTGTCATTGGTGTTCCATATCAGAAATGAATAAAGTAAGTACATTTACAATTTGCATTGTTTTCTAAAATGATATCCTGATAGATGTGCTTTAGAAGTCCAATGACCCTGTTTGGTAAAGCGTTATGTGTGACTCAGGATGTACCAGGCACTGTTCCAAGTGCATCCTCTTTTAATTCTCTCTTCACAGTACTACTATAATAAGTGCAGTATTATCATCACTGTTTCATAGATGAGCCAAGTCAGGTACAGATAACTTAGGTAACTTGCTCAAGGTCACAGAGCTGGCAAATATGAGAATCAGGATTTGACTCTGGCTCCATCTCTCAATTACAACACTGAATCACCTAAACGTAAAGCCCGTGCAACTTTCACAGATCCATTCATGAGACACTCATGTACACAGTAGAGAAGCTATGATTTGCAAGATTTAATGATCAACTCAAATTTGTTTTAGAAGTGACGTGTACTTTCATGAAATCAACTAACAGAGATTTGAGAGACTGCAGGGCTAGTGAATATAATCATTTGATTTCTTCCATTCCAATGTGAATTGGGTGGGATGATGCACCTTCTTTAAAAGGAGGTTAGACACCCGTGGTGGATTCATGTCAATGTATGGCAAAACCAATACAGAATTGTAAAGTATAAAAAAAGAAAGAAAGAAAGAAAAAAAGGAGGTTAGGGATCTCTGCTCACTGGAAATATCCCCACTCATTAAACATCATATGTTAAGAAACAGAACTTTGCTTACATGCTAAATTAGAATGGCTTTCAAAGGTAAATTAATTTCACAGTGGCCTCCTGAGTGTGCCCTTGAAGAATTATCTTAACCGTTCCTCTATCAGACAGTCTTCCTTGAAGACAGATGTTAGGTTCTTCTCTACTAGCAGACAGCATATCTCCATCATAGCACTTAGCCACTTCTCACATTATTAGTATTATTATTCCTTATGTAATTGCCTGACATCTCCAATGGGCCATAGGCTCCCCAAGGTAATCTTGACTTCCTCACCTGTATGTTTTTAGAGCTTAGCACTGTGCCTAAAACATGGTTTATGCTAAGCTGCTTCAGTCGTGTCTGACTCTTTGCAACTCCACGGACTGTAGCCCGCCAGGCTCCTCTGGCCATGGGATTTCCTGGGCAAAAATACTGTACTGGGTTCCTGTGCCCTGCTCCAGGAGATCTTCCCTACCTAGGGATCAAATCTGTGTCTCCAGCATCTCCTGCATTGCAAGGCAGTTTCTTTACCATTGGCACCATCTGGGAAGTAGGCACTTAAAAAATATTGAGTAAATGAATAAATTAACTTATATGCAGCATAGCAATAATACCAGCATCCAAACAGAATGAAAATTTAACACTATAGGGAGAAAAGGATACCTAGATACCTGAAATATTAAAAAAAAAACAACCCGCTAGAAGGTTGATATTATAGGACAGCTCAAAACAGCATTTTGAGAAGGAATGAGTTTTGCAATAGAAGACTAGCAAAATCAAATGTTGTCAAGAGAGTCCTTGAGAGCTGTCTTCCTGGAGAACTGACTCTCAGTCTTATGAACAACAGATCTGGTCTTCTGAAGGTCTTAAAAGTAGATCAAGCCCTCATTCATCATTGTATCAGGGACAGCATCACTCAGGCAATCATAACACCAGAAAACATCATAAGCATCCAACTCTCCTGGGTGGGAGTTGCTCATTTCTAGAACCTTCACAACGTTCTGGCAACACCATCATCTGTGAACTTATGAAATGCTGTGCCTGTTGTCACAATATCCCTTACAATGTTGCTTTTGATTAAGAAATCAGTTTATAACAAAAGAAAGGGGAAGTGAATTAATACTATGGAAGTGACCTATCTTATATCTCATTAACCCATAGCCTAGGAAATTGCAGAAATGGCCTTTGGAAATGTACATTACAGCCCAAGCAGAGTCACCCTGCGGATCTGGAATCCCTGTAGGATGCTGTAACTGCTTTGAACTAGGGACCAGTATTTGATGCTGGTTTTTCTATAGTGAGAAAATGTGAGAATCTTTCTTAAGATCATTTCTTAAATAATTTTTTAAAATGCCATGTAAATATTATTGAAATTATAAAACACTTTACTATTAAAAATGTACTGAACACTTACGTTGAGTCAGACAAAAGGTTGTATGCTTTACGTGAATTATTTCTGTTAACTTTTTAGTCAGCATGTTTCCTTCCAATATTATAGTTAATATGCTCTTCAAACTATTTGTGCTTTCTGTACTCACAAAAAGGAATGCTTATGTCATGGGGCACCAAGGTACCAGTAAATTAGAAACAAGAATATTATCTGGCAACTTGGGATCTTTGTGCAACCGTAACAACATGCAAAAAAAAATTACTATGAGGGAGGAGGAATTAGCTTCCTTCCACATGCTGACATCCTGGACTTTCTCAAAGGCACCCCTTTGTCTGACAGATCCAATCATGTGACTATTGGAAGTCTAAAGCAATTTAAGCCACAACCACTAAGGACATAGAGCTTTTAATAATAAACATTTGGTTGCCTCTCTGAGTCAAAAATCCCAAGCAGATAGGGTAGGGGCTGACAGCAAATGGAAGAAATTGTAAATATCAACCATGGCCTTAACTAGTTATAGAAACAAGCATTGAAGATGTTATTTTTTAATTTCTTGCTTATTATATAGAGATTTATATATAATAACTAATTTTCCCTCCTCCTCTTCTCTGCTGATTTATATAAAGAAAGTTGGTTGACAGTTTAGTTTTTAAGTATCTAGAATATCCAGGTGGGATGTATCTAAACTGAAAGGGGAGTTAATACTACCCAGATATGACTATAGGGACAGAGGGTAGGAGCATGTTCATCTGTTCAACACTTAGTAGCGCCATTTGGGGTAGAAGCATACAGTGATTATCATCAATAGTGGAAGGTAGAAGAGTAGACATGGAGACTGAACAGCTTAACTGGTAATTCACCTAAGTCATCTGATGATACACGTCCACACTTCTACAGCCTGGTCTGCACACTGAGCCCAAGAGCCAACACACTCCATTTTTAGCTCTCTTGCTGGTTGACTTTCTAGAAAGTTTCACCAAGAAGAGGCACTGCTAGGAGGGTAGAAGCAGGAAGAAAGAAAACATCCAGCTTGTTTTTGAGAAAATTTCATGTACCACTCTGGCTCCACAAAATAGTGCGACCGCCAGCATCTGTTCTCCTTATTCTAACATGACATCTAGTGTCATTTAATACTTGACACACAAAAGAACAAGTGAATTAAAATTAAGACATGAGAGATACATAGTGAAAAACCAACTAGTACACGGACAATTTAAAAGAAGAAAGACAGATAAAAATCACGCTAATAATAATGTCTCTGTGTATGCTAAGTTGCTTCAGGTGTGTCTGACTCTGTGCGACCCTATAGACTGCACCCTACCAGACTCCTCTGTCCGTGGATTTTCCAGGCAGGAATACTGCAATGGGTTGCCATGCCCTCCTCCAGGCAATCTTCCTGACCCAGGGAGTGAACCTGTGTCTCTTATGTTTCCTGCATTGATAGATGGGTTCTTTACTACTAGCACCACTTGGGAAGCCCAATAATAAAAAAAAAAAAAAAAGAAATTATTATGCGCTGGGCACTCTGATATGCAATCATTCTATGCAATGGGCACCCAGTGCACAAATCACTTATGCTATTGCACTTATGTGCAAATCACATGTTACAGAAGCTCTTAAAGAAATTTTAAGACCCCTGGAATGCTATCTACTTGATCTGCTTTTCAACGCTGAAATAGAAAGTATTCAAATCAATATTTCCCTTTTTTTACATAATTGGGGAACAGAGAATTTCTTTTCTGCTGGGATTATGTGCATAATATCTCATTTGTCTGACATACTGGGAAATGAGATATTTTATAGGAGTTAATTTTCATTATAACTAAATCTCATCCATGAAGTGCAAACTTTAAAATCTTCACAATTTTTGAAGAAATTCTTTCCAGCAAGCACTACACACTTTCCTGTCTTTTCACAGAGGCAATAATGAATATAAGGAATCATTTTGTGAGGATTCAAACTGTGCATTATGGACATCAGAGACTATATTCACTAATTCAGTGATACCCTCCAGGACTGAGTAGGTGGAGGACCCTTAGCCAGCTTTTCCTGTTAACATCACTTAGTGGCTACATTTCATTCATGCCTGTATCTCCATTTTGAGTTTTCCATTCTCCCTCTGTGACAGCCTCTCAAATGTAACTTCTTTGTTTTGTCTACCTGACTCTAGCAAGTCAACTGCTAGCAAGATCAGCTCAGAAACTAGATAACCATGACATTTGGAACTATGGGTAAAGAAATAATAGACAGTCACAGAGACAAGGGTTCCGAGTCAGATGAGCACAATGCAAACGAGCTGAGAATGAAATTAAGTGAGATTTGTGACAGTTAACTGCTCACATTTTTACTATCCTGTATGCACCTGACTTTCAGGATAAATTAGACTGAAGTCCAGACTCAATGGACGTGAGCTCTCTCTTTCTCTCTCTCTCTCTCTCTCACACACACACACACACACACACACACACAATTTCCCAGCATTCTATAGGTAACCTATATTAGACAGTATTTGTAGAAAAGACAAAAAAAATCAATTATAAAAACATTGTACACTGAAAAAAAATGCAGTCTGCCTTTTAAATCATTTTGGACACTCTCCTTCATCCACCACACCAACTCCATCCTCAATCCTGGAGATCTTACATTCCAAATTGATCCTTTCCCATCTCCATATCCATGGCTATCTAGTCCACTCTGCCATCATCTCATAATAGAATTGTGTGTATGTGTGTGTGTGTGTGTGTGAAGTCACGTCAGTCGTGTCCAACTCCCTGCGACCCCATGTACTGTACCCGCAGGCTCCTCTGTCCATGTTGATTCTCCAGGCAAGAATACTGGAGTGGGTTGCCATTTCCCACTCCAGGGGATCGTCTCAACCCAGGGATGGAACCCATGTCTCTTATGTCTCTTGTTTTGACACATTATTCATGCTTCCACAGAATTCATTCTTCATAACACAGAAGGGCAGTTTTCAAAACACACATCTGATCATACCACATGCAGTCAGTGATCAATCAGGCCTTTGCTGAGTACTAACTAGCAAGATGACTTCCCTGTCCCAGAAAGTTGGGATCAACATGTTGTGAGGACAAAACAGTGGTGCTGACCTCTCTGGGTTTTCTGCCTTTTGGTCTAGGTCTTACCAGTTACCATCAGATCTCAAGGTAGGACCAAAGTGGGATACTATTGTGTTTTAGAGCTGGAATTCAGATATGTCCCCCATCAAAAGAGCCTAAAACAAGACATTTTGTCTGTTTCTAAGACCATTTATTATGAAATATTGAGTTAAGGACACAAAGTTAAATTTCCTGGTAAATTTGTAGATGATAAGAAATATCATTTGAAAAAAATCCCATTTCTTATCAAAATAGGCAAGCAGATTTCATAACTTGTTTTTGTTAGCAAATGTCTTGATGCAAATAGAATTAGGTATGATATGAAACATTGTACAATTAAGTTACCAAAATATACACTAATAAGCAATAAGTCTAAAATATCTCTTAACACAACAATTTTTATTGACCTCAGATTCCCAGTGTGAGTTACAAAAATGAGTGAATAGAATCTACTGGACTTTTAAAATGAAGTCTAAGAAGACACTTTCCTTCTTTGACTATAGCACAAGACACATATGAATAACTAAATGGTTTAAAACTCAACATTCAGAAAACTAAGATCATGGCATCTGGTTCCATCACTTCACAGCAAATAGATGGGGAAACAATGGAAACAGTAAGAGGCTTTATTTTGGGGGGTTCCAAAGTCACTGCAGATGGTGACTGCAGCCATGAAGTTAAAAGATGTTTACTCCTTGGAAGAAAAGCTATGACCAACCTAGACAGCATATTAAAAAGCAGAGACATTACTTTGTCAATAAATGTTCATCTAGTCAAAGCTTTGGTTTTTTCCAGTAGTCATGTATGGATGTGAGAGTTGGACTATAAATAAAGCTGAGTGCCAAAGAATTGATGCTTTTGAACTGTGGTGTTGAGAAGACTCCTGAGAGTCCCTTGTACAGCAAAGAGATTCAACCAGTCTATCCTAAAGGAAATCAGTCCTGAATATTCATTGGAAGGACTGATGCTAAAGCTGAAACTCCAATACTTTGGCCACCTAATGCAAAGAACTGACTCATTGGAAAAGACCCTGATGCTGGGAAAGATTGAAGGTGGGAGGAGAGGGGGACGACAGAGGATGAGATGGTTGGACAGCATCACCAACTCAATGGACATGATTTTCAGTGAGCTCCGGGAGTTGGTGATAGACAGGGAAGCCTGGCGTGCTGCAGTCCATGGGGTCACAAAGAGTTGGACATGACTGAGCAACTGAACTGAACTGAGTATTTTTGAAATTATAAAACACTTTATTATTTTAAAAAATGTACTGAACACTTACTTTGAGTCAGACAGTAGGCTGTATGGTTTATATGAGTTATTTCTGTTAAAACTGACAACACCAAGAAATTAGAACAATTTAGAACATAGCAGTTTCCTTGTTATGAAGATGAGAGAATATAGTCTTAGAGGAACTAAGCCATTTCCCAAAATCATACAAGGAGAAATTAAGGGGTAGAACCTGGCAATCTCATCACACCACTGCCACTACTCTTGTTATCCATTTCCAGCCTAATTTTCTCTTCTAAAATATGTGGGAAATCCATTCAAATTAAGATCTGATGAACACGCTCTAGCCCTAAAAGCAATTAGGTTGAGCTTAATAAAAATTTACCATATGTTTATTGAAAGTCATTTACCTGAAAGGTACTTTTCTTGGTACTTTGAGAGACAGAAAGAAATAGTATCTACCTTTATGGAAGTAAGACAAGGGTTAAAAACACAGGTCTAACTAAATAACAATCTAACAGATAAGTAATAAGCGCCACAAAACCTTTACACCCAACAAAGGAAGGGTCTAACCAGCTAAGTACAGATGCTTCTAGCAGGAAACAATCACCCTGGCTAAAGTGAGTCCTAAAAGCTTTTCAGGGCAGTCAAGTTTTCCATGCAAGGAAGCTGTGTCTTCCATAGATTCTTCCATAAGAAAGAAAAAGCAATGACTCAGAAAGATGTTCCTGGTAGAGAAACAATATTTACCAATGTGTGGAAACAAGTAAGTGCAAGGTATAGTTAAGATATCCTGAATAGACCAGTATTTTGTTATTTTTTGTTGTTGTAATTGGTTCAAGTTTAATAGAAATAAGCCTTCAAAGGGAAGTTAGGACTTTGAATGCCATTCAAGGAATTGGGATTTTATGATTCAAAGGAGAACCATCGACATTTTCACATTTTCATGTACTAACCAGAGGCATAACGAAAATCTTCCTAGAAAAATTAACCTAGAATGACATATATAATAGACTGGCATAAGGTAGACCATGGAAATAGGGAGAAGTGAGATAGCTGAAAATACTAAAAAGAAAAAATAATACTTTTTAAATATACATCTTCCTGAATGGATCTTAAGTAGTTGTGACCTAGGCAGGGATGTGGGAACACCACATTTCATCTTTAGTCCATGGCATATTCTAAGAGTAATATCTTTAACACTTTTATATACAGCTGACTTTGAACAAGATGGATTTGAACTGTGTTGGTTCACTTACACATGGACTTTTTAAAAAGATAAATACTGCTGCTGCTGCTAAGTCATCCCAGTCGTGTTCGACTCTGTGCGACCCCATAGAAGGCAGCCCACCAGGCTCCCCCGTCCCTGGGATTCTCCAGGCAAGAACACTGGAGTGGGTTGCCATTTCTTTCTCCAATGCATGAAAGTGAAAAGTGAAAGTGAAGTCTCTCAGTCGTGTCCAACCCTTAGCGACCCCATGGACTGCAGCCCACCAGGCTCCTCCATCCATGGGATTTTCCAGGCAAGAATACTGGAGTGGGGTGCCGTTGCCTTCTCCAAAAAAGATAAAAACAGTACTATACAATTGACAGGACACTCTACTTCCCCGGTGGCTCAGACAGTAAAGCATCTGCCTACAGTGCAGGAGACCTGGGTTCAATCCCTGGGTTGGAAATATCTCCTGGGGAAGGAAATGGCAACCCACTCCAGGATTCTTGCCTGGAAAATCCCATGGACAGAGAAGCCTGGTAGGCTACAGTCCATGGGGTCACAAAGAGTCGGACATGACTGAGCGACTTCACTTTCACAATTAACAATTGGTTGAATTCAAGGATATGGAATTGGGAATATGGAGAGGTTACTGTGGAGATTTGAGCATACTGGAACCAATCCCCTGCCGATGTGAATGGATAACTTTATATGGCTTTTTTACTGCTTGGGAAATCAGTAGCCTTTCCTCCCATATTGTTCCAGGATCAACTGTACTTTCTCTTCTTTAATAAAACAAACTTATGAGCTTAGGACTGGGATGTGTTAGACTGATATGCTGTGTCACTAGTCAGAAAATATCTTTATCAGAGATGGACTGTGAAGTTAGCAACAAAAATACTCATAAAAATCTGTCACCAAAACATGAACTTGCCTCTAATGATTTAGAAAGAGAATGTTTTTGAGGATTAAAAAAGTCATACCTCTGTTTTGTATCTTGACTGAATCAATATCAAAATCTTATCACTATTATAAATGCTTATAATAATGTAACATAGCTTTGTAAGATATTGCCATTTAGGGAAACTGGACAAAAGGTAATGGGATCTTTTTGCATTATCTCCTACAAACAGCATGTAAATCTAGAATTATCTCAAAATACAACACTTAATTAAAATACAAAACAAAAACTGTCATGTCGGGGAGTATGACAGAAGAGACAAACCTTTGAAATTCAGAAGTTGATGAAAAAAACAACTGTTTAATCAGATACCTTGGTCCTTAGGAAATATTCTTGAAAGCAGAAAGAGTTTTACTTTCCCTTTATAGGTGAGAGAAACAGGTTTGAAACCCATTTTTTTCCTATCTTTTAAAAATTATGTAATAAAACATAATAAAAGAAGTACATAAAATGTTGTGTTTTTAAAACAAAGAGAAAAGCTCTTATAACCATCACCAAGGTTACAGCACAGAATACTGCTAAGTACCCCAGAAATTTCCTGTGACTCCATGATTCCAACCCTTCCACCCACCCTTCCACCTTACCAACCAGTTGGAGGGTGACAACTAGGTTGACTTTAAGAAGCATGTTCTTACTTCTCTACCTAGGAAATCATCCCTAAACAAAGCAGCTTGTGTGGCTTTCTACTTTGTATTTGAAATCAGATTTATGCATTTTTTTTTGCATATTCTTTTGCTCGACATAACATGCCTGGATTCTCTTCATATTGTTAAGGATAGCCATACTTCACTCATTTTCATTGTTGTATAATTTATATATCTATTCTACTGTTCATACTTAGATTATTTCCACACTTTGGTTGATAGATCAATGTAGCTATAAGCATTTTTGTACATGTGTCCTGAGGCTCATGTGTACAAGTTTCCTAGGGTATAGAATTTGGAGTGGAGTTGTTGGGATATATTTAACTTTACTAGACAAAACTCAACTCTTTTTCAAAGTGCATCAATTCCTATTAACACTAATAGTGTCTGTGAGTCATCATTCTATATCATCTAAAAGACCACATACAGTTACTCTGTTAAATTTTTGCGAGTGTTTTTTGCATAAAATATTATCTTGATTTGGTATTATTTTTTATTTCCCAACTTATAAATGAGACTGAGTACATTTCTTTAGAGCTATGGTTTTACTCAATGACTTTCAAGTAAGCAAGAAAAAAATGAGGGCAAGCTATATACTGACATGAAAAGATGTTTACTCCAGATTTGTCAGGAGGAAAAATATCAAAGTACAGAAATATACATTTATGGGCAATCATTTTTAAGTGTCTATTATATGCCTATACATGTACATCATTATTCATTCAACCAACACAGTATGAAGCATCTACTACGTTCTAGCTGCTACTGCTAAGTCACTTCAGTCGTGTCCGACTCTGATTCTTCAGGCAAGAATACCAGAGTGGGTCGCCATTTCCTTCTCCAATGCATGAAAGTGAAAAGTGAAAGTGAAGTTGCTCAGTCATGTCCGACTCCTAGCGACCCCATGGACTGCAGCCTTCCAGGCTCCTCTGTCCATGGGATTTTCCAGGCAAGAGTACTGGAGTGGGGCACCATTGCCTTCCCCGACTATGTTCTAGGTACTCTCCTAAATGCTGTGGAGAACAAGTAAGCTGCAGACCTAAGATTAGAAGGCCAAGTGGAAGGCGCTCCAGCTGGTGGCTGCCCTTTCATGGAATTTCTCTCACTGCACACGGCCATTCTCTCATGACTACCTGTTTAAAACTTGGTCAGGGAGCTCACATTTTCCAAGTCTGTATTTCCTCCTCAATAAAATTAGGGCACCAGTCCCTGCCTTGGTGGTCTGACTGATTGAACGTGAGAATCAAATGAGTGTATATGAAAGTCCCTTAGGAATTAAGTGTCATGAATGCAAAGGCATGAGCTTAGACCTGTTCCTTTCTTCCAGGGTGAGTTCAAGCCCAGTCTGTTATAAGAATCTCTCCTTAGACTGTCCCTCCTACTCTGCTCTGTGTCACAAACTGCACATGGCTTGTAAAAACAAATAATCTGCACACCTCTCAAAAACACACTTGAGACAAATCTGTATTCCTTACCTGTATGCTGTCTGCCACCACCTAGCAATTTCTCTTTTTTTTCTATTTCTTATTTCATATTGAAATATAGCTGATTAACAATGTTGTGTTAGTGTCAGGCATATAGCAAAGTCATTTGCACTGATACATATATCTATTCTTTTCCAAATTTTTTCCCACTTAGGTTATTATGTAGTACTGAAGAATTCTTTGAGCTATACAGTAGATCCCTATTGGTTATCTATTATTTTAAATATGTATAGCAGTGTGTACATGTCAATTCCAGATTTCCAATTTACCCCCCAAATTCTTCCCCCCAGTAATCTTAAACTCATTCTATAAGCCTGTGAGTCTATTTTGTAAAGAATTTCATTTGTATCATTTTTTTAAGATCCTGCATATAAGTGATATATGATATTTGTCCTTGTCTGACTTTCTTCACTTAGTATGACAATATTGAGTTTCATCCATGTTGTGGCAAATGGCATTGTTTCATTCTTTTAGTGGCTGAGTAATATTCTATTGTATTATATATGTACCACATCTTTTTTATCCATTCATCCTACCACCTAGCAGTTTCTTAAATGTGTTTGCTAACTCTTTATGTAATATTCCTCCTCTACCCTAGTCAAGCCCAAGAGTGCAGTGTGAAACAAACAGCTACTTACTAAAAGCTATAAAATAATTTTTGGAAAAAAAATCTATTGGGCTTTGATTTTCGGTAATCCACTAGTGTAGTAATCTGTTGTCATTTATTTGCTAACTCATGTCCAACTCTTTGCAACCCCATGGACTGTAGCCCACCAGGATCCTCTGTCCATAGGACTTCCCAGGCAAGACTACTGAAGGAGGTTGCCATTTCCTTCTTCAGGGAATCTTCCTGACCCAGGGATCGAACCCATGTCTCCTGCTTGGAGGGATATTCTTTACCACAGAGTCACCATAGTAATCTAATTCATTGGCAAATATTTATGGAGGAGGTACTTTGTGTCAGGCATGCTTGGAATACAGAAGTGTTCAAAACAGTCCTGGCCCCTGCCTTCAGAAAACTTTCAATCTAAGTGAGAAGACAGACTAAAAGCATTATATGTATGTAAAGCTGATTAACAAGAAAACCAGAAGAAAACATGGGGGGTGAGGGAGGGAAGGCAGATACTAACCTAGTCCAGGTATGCTAGGAGATAAGGCTTATTTGAGACACTGATCTTTGAACTTGCACGTGAAGCAACTTCATCAAAAAGAAAAATTTCATAAACCGTTATTTGATTCGTTATAATAAAAGTTCATAATAATAAATTGAAAGCTTTCAATAACATACAAGTGGATTGCTATTTAAAAATGAAATATTACAGGAGTATTAGATAAACAACCAGCATCTAGAACTTTCAAGCACGGCTATCCTTATTTACTTTAAAAATGTCTACTGTGCCAAAACAAAGTGCCACAAGATAGAATTTGTTTGATTACTTATTTGCTTTTGTCAGCCTCAGAATAAGGGAAAGCTTTTACATTTATCCCACACCCAGTTCCCCACCCCACTGCCAAATTCTGTGTGTGAAGAGTGGATTAAATGAGATTTAGGCACCAGTCAGGATCTCAGTAGAAATCTGATGACAGCTAAAATGGATGATTGAGAAAAGTTTAGTGCAGGCACTATTTACAGAGATGTGGGTAGAGTTAAAGGAAAGCAGCAAGTGATGATAATGCATCCCCAGGTAGTAACTGTCAGGACTCCTAGGGGCCAATAAATATCCGTACATTTGCAGAGTAAAGGATGAGAACAGACTCAGGAAGCTGGAAAAGAACTGGAGTGACAGGAAAGGGCCACTGGATAAGAGCTGTGGCCTTTGGTGGAGGAAGGCCACCCTGGAGCCCAGAGCCTGGTAGAAAGTTCTGAGACTCTTCTCTGACTCTTTCATCTCTTGCTGTTGCTGCCCAGGGACAACCAAAAGGAAGAGAGAGAGAGAGGAAGTCCACTGATGCTGTGAGTAAAGGTCAGTCTAGTAGGATGCAGGTCTGAGTGGAGGAAAGTACAGGAAGTATTTAAAGAAGTCAAAGAAAAATGTGCAACATAAAAATATTAAAGGAAATTATTATGTTGCATTGTATCATATTTTTGTGCTTTTTTTCTTATTCTCTTGTGCTAATAATCAGTAAGATAGCTATGAGAAGATAAAAATATTATGCTGTGAGGTACAGTATATCAGGTTATTTAATGCAGTTCTACAAATTCAGTTCTTCTATGGATAATCCACAAAATGGATACTTAATTCCCACTGGCCCACTATCATAAGCAGTTTGAAGTTTATCACCTTTCTCTTTCCATAATGGTAGAATTTTTAAGGTGTTTAATTTTCACAGGGAAGCTGAATCATAATTGTCCATAAAGCACATCCACTGGGATATATATCTTTGTGCCTCTTCATCAGGTTATGTCAAATTGTATTTCCTAAGGTGCCCAATAGGTTGTCATATATAACCAAGGAAATTCAATACAAGTACAATATGATGTAAATTTAATACAAGGTATCTCTGTGTACACTGAAGAATTCTGTTTACTGTAAGAATTAAACAACAATGCTTTAGTGTGTCATAAAAATAACATGCATAGTGAATATAGATGCTCCAAACATATTTGTTTGTTTTTTTTCCAGCTCAGTGTGGCAATGTGAATATCAACTGAGGTTTCCCCCCAAGGTCCGGATGATGATTGAATGTGGCAGATATTTCCCTGTGTGAATACTTGATCCTTCAATTAAAAAGGAAAAGAGAGAACAGCTTTCACAATGTGGAAGAATGCCTTATTACCGGTATGCTCTCCTAAAAATGGAATCAACAGAATCTGAAAAAAGACTGTGCTTGGGAAATTCTACCTGACAAACTGATGGGAGGTGTTTCATAAAAGTTACACAAGGTTTGCTCAAAACTGTCAAGCCATTTTCCTAAGTGATTCACCAAATTCTATAATCCGTTTCTTCTATGAACTATCAGCATTTGCAGGAAAGAAAATAGATTCATACTCAGGCTATTTAAACTTAGTTCAAAATAAAACATTAAAAACAGTTAACCCTTAAAACCAGACAAAAATCAGGACAGAGATCTTAGAAATGTAGACCGTTGGCTCTGAGAATGAGATACTCAACCAGGAAGAGTATCTTAGAAAAATTCTGTATATATTTTCACATGGCTACATGGAATCCTACATTATGAGCATTTCTACACAAAAAGTAGAAGCAGAAAGGTTTGATGAATAAAATCACGTATTTTTGAGTCATTCACACTTTGTTTTATATTACATTCCTAATCAACTAGCTATCTTGCCTACAGTAATTAAGTTGCTTAATATTTATAAATTTGAGTTTCTGCATCTGAATGTTGTACCTATTTCATGGGCTAGTTATGAAAGTGAAAGTATCTGGCACATAGTTATAAATTATAGCTATTACTATTATTAGTATTAGCAGAAAATCAAATACTTCTTTTTCTGCATGGTAGAGCACTTAATTAGCACTTACCCATACACCTTCATGTATATACATTTAAAATTTTATTTCTCTATATCCTTTCCTAAGGTGAAGGACAGCATATACAGTTAATTGGTATGCATACCACCCATCCCTATAAGTGATATATATTAATATATGCTCAAAAAACTGAACTAAATATTCTTTCAATAATGTTCTATTGTCTTCATGGTATTATGCATAAATAAGCCTGCAAAAATAATCAACTTCCTAAAATTTTTCTATTTTTATTGTAATTATTGCCACTTCCCTGATACATATCTGTGTATAAACTCTCACAAAGCTGGGTCAGTATAAAAGGCTGAACTAGTAAAATGTTTCCATAGGCTTCTCAAGCATTGTTCCTTTTCTCAAGGAGACCCTGGGACCCTTGTCTAATGGATGCTCAGACCTCATGCCCATTCTGTCTTTAGCAGATCATGATGGCAGTGACAATATGATAATACAGCCTCCTACACTGGCATGTAAAGCAGACCCAGCATGGTGTGCTGTCTGTCTCTTTTCAGCACATCTAAGAATCGCCAGGCTGAAGAATTCATATGCCAGATGCCTGGGTCTCTAATATATATTTTGAGTCTTCAGCAGGCCATGATGGAGAAGCGTTTCCACTCTTTGAAACCACCCCACCTATATTACATAATTATAAGATGCATTGTCAATACGTATTTACATGTACTGTATGTGTATGCTGGTGCTTCTCACATCAACACAATTACTATTTTAATATTGTCCTTTGGATCAGTAAACATTAATCCATCTAATAGCTATTTAATATCCATCTCCTCCTTGATTGGCATCCTGCCAAACCTGGAGACTTAGAACAGCAAACAAGGTAGATAGAATCCACACCTTCATGTGGGTCACAGTCTAACATAAATTTACATAGGTAAAGACAATAGAGAGTTACAAGAAATTCTAAGTATTAATAAAGGATAAGAATTTAATTTTTATACTTTTAGTATTTTAAAAATGCATACATTCTAATCAGTTTAAAATGTTACCAAATATGCTAGACATGGGCTTCTCTGGTGGCTTCAGTGGTAAAGAATCCAACTGCCAATGCAAGAAACATAGGTTTGATCCCCGGGTTGGGAAGATGCCCTGGAGAAGGAAATGGCACCTCACTCCAGTAGTCTTGCTTGGAAAATCCCATGGACAGAGGAGCCTGGCAGGCTACAGTCCACAGGGTCACTAAGAGTCGGACATGACTGACACTCAACTACAACAACATTATGCTAGACAGCGAGGAATACGTTTGGTAGAGTCAGATATCCATGCTGATTTTAGCAAAGTAGACCTCAAGTGGGAGGAATAAACATATTTCCAGACTCTATGACTGAAGCTTCTGAAGGAGATAAAGCTCATGAGAATTTGGAAGCTCTCAAAAGCATAATTCTAATCATACAATTGTAATCTACACAATACAAGTCACACATTTCTTAGACAGTAACGCTTTGTGCTACATTTCATTGCAGGCTAACGGTATGACAAAGAGAGAATCAAGATCCTACAGAATAAATGGTTCTTATCCACCTCAGACCAAAAAGTAGCTCTTTTCAGAGGTTTTAAAATCCTGCCTGTAGTCGCAGCCTACAAAGAACACCTCTGCCAGGGCGAGTGTGGACACAAAGGGCTATGAGTAAAGAAAAGGAGCTGGAGTGTCACACCACCATTTTGTGTGTGAAGCAAGTCACCAGAAGTAAGCAGGACACATTTGAAGGAAGCAGAGCCTTAGGTGTGAATCAAGTGATAATGACCCAGTACTTAGAGAATGGACTTGGCAGTCTAAAGCAATGAATACTAAGCAGCATTCTTTACGATAGCAAAATTATGGCAACTTAAATGTCTATCAATAAAAGATGGGTCATATAAGCTGTGGTTTCATTCAGTGGGATTCTACTCTGCCTTTCAAAAGAATGAAGCTGAGCTACACTTAACTGTTATGGAAAGATGCTTCTACCACACTAGGTAAGAAAAGGAAGTTGCACAACAAGACAAATAGTATGAACTCATGGTTGTTTAACAATTTTGTGCATATCTCTTTATGTGACAAGTAAAAGTTTGTTGATTGGCTTAAACTAACACAGCCTTTAATCTTAATTTTTTTTTCTGGTATATTTAAAGTTTAATTGCATTCTATCATATCCTCCTTACATTTTTAAAAATTTTTGTTGAGAAAACAGAATATGAAATTTACCATCTTAAGCATTTAAATGGACAGTATAGTAGTATTAATATTAATTGCAGACACCTTGGTGGGCAAGATCTCTAGAACTTTCTCATCTTATAAAACTGAAACCTTATATTCACTGAACAGCAACTCTTCATTCCCCTTCCCGTCAACTCCCAACCCCTGGTATCTACATTCTATGTATTTGACTACTTTAGATACTGCATATATATGAAGTCATGTCATATCTCTCTTTACATGACAGGTTTTACTCAGCATAATGTTCTCAAGCTTCATCCATGTTGTAACATGTGATAATGTCCTCCTTTTTTAAAGGTGGAATAATATTCCATTGCAAACATATGCAAGATTTTATTTATCCATTCATTTGTCCATGAACATTGGGTTCCCTCCATCTCTTGACTATTGTGAATAACTCTGCAATGAACATGGGTGCACAAATATCTCTTCGAGATCCTGTTTTCAATTCTTTTGGCTAAATACTCAGAAATGGGATTGCTATATCATATAATAACTCTATTCTTAATATTTTGAAGATTTTTCCATACTGGTTCACATAGCAGCTGCATCAATCTGCATTCCCACCAATAATGAACAAGGTTTCTAATTTCTCTTCGTCCTTGTCAGCACTTGTTATTTTCTGTGTGTGTGTGTTTTTTTTTAACAGTGATAATCAACATATTTTTAATGGAGCACTGATTATATGTCAGGCACCATTCTGACGCAAGAGCAGCTGGGATAGCAAAGAACAAAAGATGCCAGAACAAGAAGAATTCTCTCAGAATATGGAGCATGTCCCGAAGCAAAGAGCAAACTTCCTAGCACACGCTGTGGAGTGGGACCTGGCTGTGGAGAAAAGAAGAGAATGGAAGCAAATAAAGCGAGAGGCCATTCTCCTAAGCCCCAGGAAAGGATTTCCCCAGGCTTTAATGAGCAGGAGCTGATTGTTTAAATCAGAATCAGTTTTAAAGCAGAGAGTCTGTTTCCTAAGCCATGCTGGCTAAGGGTTACCAATTGCTTGATGGGTAAAAACTGGATATTTATACAACACCTTTAAGCTTTTCATATTTTGTCATTATTGTTATTCAGTTGCTCAGTCGTGTCCAACTCCTTGTGACCCTGTAGACTGCAGCAGGCCAGGTTTCCCTGTCCTTCACTATCTCTCTGACTCAATTCACGTCCACTGAGCTGGTGATGCCATCCAACCATCTCATCCTCTGTTGCCCTCTTCTCCTCCTGCCCTCAGTCTTTTCCAGCCCTCAAAATATATATATTTTGTCACACATAGGTATGCATTTAGAAATATTTCTTATTACAGAAAGTCAGTTTACTGTTTCTCGACATTTGTTTCTCATGTTTATAAAGTGCTAATAAAATTATCTGTTTAGGTATATGACTGACCAATAAAGTCAAGATTTTGTAGCCTAGTGTGTGCAAAATCAGACAATCAGTACCCGTTACACAGTATGCCAGTCTAAATGTGCATATAAACCTGGATGTACCTCAACTTTTATTTTGACTGTGCCATAGGCATGTGACCCTAGTTTCCTAACCAAGAATTGAATCCATGTATCCTGAAGCGGAATCATGGCGACTTAACCGCCGGACCTCCAGGGAAGTCCCTAGCACTAATCCAGCATTTTGAAGATAACAAGTCAATGGGGTATTTATGATTATTCACATCTTTGGTTGGAGCACTAGAATCCACTCCTCCAGTCAGTGTCCCCCAGATGGTTCTACTAATCAGACAGGTTTGAGAAAATCATTTGAAAAGGTATCTTTAGTAACATAAGTTTGAAGCCTATTGTCCAATTGTATTACTCTTCTGCAGCATATTCAGAAATGAAAAAGCAACCATAAGGCAGCTATATTTTAACATGGACCTAGTTCCATTATGTTTGCACTAGGCATGCTTGTGAAGTTGCTCAGTCGTGCCAGACTCTCTGTGACCCCATGGACTGTAGCCTACCAGGCTCCTCCATCTGCGGGATTTTCCAAGCAAGAATACTGGAGTGGGTTGCCATTTCCTTCTCCAGGGGATCTTCCCGACCCTGGGATCGAACCCCAGTCTCCTACATTGCAGGCAGATGCTTTACCATCTAAGCTACAGGGAAGGCATGCTTGAGAAGAAAAAAATTTTAAATTCTTAATTCAAATGCAAAATCCAAATTCTATAAAGACCAACCCTAGTCCCAGACTCCACATAGCTAAAAAAACATATTTTGGGAACACACATTTCAAACAAATACATTTCAGGAACTGACCTGTAACTACTTCTACCCTCTCTGAGAGTCAAAACTCTATAGTATATATGCCATTGATTAAATGAAATTTTCACAAGAAGCAACTAAATGAAATAAGTATTATTAGGTCCCAACAGAAAGTACTCCATTGTGCTAGGCTTCATGAAGGAAAAAAGAAATAAATGATTTGTCATCCGTATCATCATCTGTTCGGGCTTCCCTGAAGGTTCAGCAGTAAAGAGTCTACCTGCAATGCAGGAAACAAGAGATGTGGGTTTGATCCCTGGGTCATGAGGATCCCCTGGAGTAGAAAATGGCAACCCCTCCTTCTTATCCCATGGACAGAGGAGCCTGGGAGGCTACAGTCCATAAGGGTTGGAAAGAGTCAGACACAACTGAGTGGGCACACAGTACACGCGCCATCCAGTAAGAGTGCTGGACATGTACTCAGATAAATTTGATCCAAGGATGAATGAGGTATGTGTCATGATGAAGGCAAGGGAAGAGGTTATATGGTCAAGAGAAGATGCGAAGCTTGATTTACATTGAAGAAAGGGTGGAATGATTTCATAAAATAGGAGGCCTATATTTAGCCCCAAGGAGTGAGTTAGGTTTCTCCAGATAAAGATGGAGAGATGGTTGGGATTGTTAACTCCAATTTTATAATCCAAGGAAACTGGGCTTCGTGAATTTAGTAAATTTTCTAAAGTTACCCACTTACTTCTCATCAGAGATAACATCTGACTCTAGGCCTATCTGACACCATACCAAAGATTTTCAACCCTACACCAAGCTGTAGGTATCCCAGGCAGCCAAAATGGAAAGCATGCTACAAGGCTGTACCAGTGCAGGCTGAGTAACAAGCTGGGGGTGATCTGAATGTCTGACTAAAGAATCTGGACTTTATTCTTTGGGTGTTTAGGGGGATGTGTAGGAGCTTTGAAAACTGATGAAGTGACAAGATGTTCTCTAACCATCAGATTATCTTTCTCTAGACAATGGACAATTGGAATAAAACACTGGAAAATTTGAGGAGAATGGGGAGATAAGCAGTGGAGAGAAGAAATTTTTTTAAATGAAAACTATTACTAAAAAAATCTAACCATTACTCCATAATAAAAGCTCTGAAACTCTGATGTGATTAAACAAAAGACTTTAGAATGAGCAAACATGTTAGCACCATTCTTCTAAATCTCACAAATTCTTATTGTTCAATGAATATATTTTAAAGTTGCTTGTAAATATATAAAACATAATACACAAAAATTCTTGGAAATGTAGAAAGTATTCTCTAGTCAACCTGGGATTCTAAGTTCAATGATAGTTGCAACACAGATTAGGATGAAGGGAAGTGTCTGTTCAGTTTAGTTCAGTTCAGTCATTCAGTCGTGTCCGACTCTTTAATACTATACAAATCATATAATAGCATTTAAGAGCAATCCAGTTGGGGTAAATCATTAACATTTTCATTGCCATCTATGGACTGGAATTCTCTGTGGAGCACAAAGCATGATAAGATTAACCGTTTAAGTATCAAACAGATACTCATTTTTTTTTCATTAGGAAATTTGTAATAGTATAGGGATAACTTCAAGAGTAGAGATAATCACTCACTCTAATTATTAGAGCTCTCTCCATTACCTCAAATATATCTCGTGCATTTGCCAAAAGTTTAATTAAAATGAGATGACTGGAATAATTAATATCATAGTAAACATAAGACAAACTAATACAATTGTAATTCTTTTTCTTTCTGGCTACACTAAAAGAAGCCATTTCAATTTTCAGTAATGAGTTACTTAAAACAGTTTCTATGATATTAAAAGTCTTCTTGATATTTGTCGCAAAGAGGAGCAAAATTTGACGTTATGTAAGCTTGTCCAGTGTGGAAAAATGACACTATGCTGGCTGTAAATTAAAGATATTTCCAACAAATTAATAAAGCAACTTCCATCCCAAGTTATTACAAATTCTTTAAATAAGATTTTATTTTAGCACACTTTAACTGGCTGATCTAATTCTCTAAACTATGTAAAGGCAGATATATATCACTTAGAAATATATACAATCCATTTCAAGTCAAACAAGAATAAATGTATACATACTTAATGTATGCATTGCTCAAAAACCTCATGCTGAAATATTTATAAATAACATATTAAAAATACAGAGTTCCAAGTGGTCTCTTTTAAGATAAACTTATTAAAGCAAGAGCATTTTGAAATACAATATGTGCATGAACTTTCTACCTCCCTACTTCTCCAAGAAAGAAGTAATGACTGTCAAAAACAGAAAGTCATTGAAAATATAATGTCACTCTCACAAGGGCGTTCTTTGGGAATCCTGGTTTGTTCTCTTCACCTCTCCTGGAACGTAGGAAACCATAAGATGCAGTACATAAGAACTATCAAAAGGGAGCACTTTTGAGCCACCAAAACTGCATGTGAGCCTAAAAACCACAATCTTCCAACTACAGACAATGATACTATCTCAGGTATTTTATGTGCTAAAATGATCATTAAAAATTAAGCACCACATATAAGCTGCCATTTAGAATATTAATTTACCTTTGCTAATCATCTTTTTAACTTGAGGCTAAAAGAGTTCACTTACCATTCGGATACTCAGGCTCAGTCCAGGAGATGTTAAAGGAGTGAGAGGAGTAGGGGTTCACTCTGGGAGCCGGCACGCCTTCAGGGGTCCTCTCCTCAGTCAGGGCCTGGCTGGCCTTACTTACTGTGCACCCGCCCCCTGTGCAAGCCTGGACAGAGAGGCAAAAAAAGCACATATCACTCTGGGGCCCCAAAGTTTAGATGGGCATTGAAGAGAGAGAGTTCATTATAAGAGTTTCAGACCCTTTGAAATAATGCTCTCTCTGTCCCCTACCCCCAAATAAATTTGTTTCAGTGCTGAGGTGTAACATTTAATTAGTTTGCTTTTTAGGGCATAAGATAGCCACCTCCTAAAACTAAATAATAACCCAGAGTGTAAGAATGTATGAATTATATTTCAAGTTAGAATCTAGGGATAGGGCATATATTGGATAGTCACGATGAAATTATCCTCACAGAAATCTTCCTAGAATGACTCAAATGAATACATATCCATGAGAAAAATAGTAGAGAGTGAATGCTACTTCAAGATAAAAAACATGATTTCTACAAAAAAAAAGATACAGAGAAAACATGTGAAGTGCTCAGATGCTCAGTTGTGTTCAATTCTTTGCAATCCCATGGGCTCCTCTGTCCATGAGATTCTCCTGTCAAGAATACTGGAGTGGGTTGCCATTTCCTCCTCCAGGAGATCTTCCTAACTCAGGAATTTAACCCACGTCTCTTATATCTTCTGCATTGGTAGGCAGATTCTTTACCACTAGTTGCTACTTGGGAAGCCCCAGTAGTGTGAACAATATGTTTAAAGTACGACACAATGTGAAATCAAATAAAACAATATTTCTCATAAATTTGCAATGAAGCAGTTGAATGACCGTTTAGTGGCTTAAAGGGTGAAGTCATTAACTGATGTGTCAGAGGAATTGAGCTTCATCACATGGCTAACAAACTTAAACTGACCACAGAACCCCTCAGTTCCCTAATGAAGGAGGTATAGTAATGCTAGAAATGGAATCATGGATGTTAAGATATTCAGAAACTTCTGTGTGCATTTTCATTGTAAACTGCCAATAATTCCAAGTAAATGATTCAGTCTATTAGGAAAATATCATCCCTCATAACTTATTGGATAAGCCTTTCTCCAGAACACAGAGTTTTTCCAGCCTCTATCTGCTAGTAAATGTTAGCCATTATGTCTTTACATAACAGCTATTTGAAAACTAAAGTTTTTTCCAGTACCTTTAAAGTCACAACTGTAATTATACAAACAAACATACAAATCTTTCAAAAAGCACTAAATTTCATCAAGAGCAGCAAGAAAATGAAGCAAAATCCTAGGACAAAATATAAAGCAGGCAGTTATTCATTTTCATAGCTATGACTAATAGTAAAAAATGAAACACTGGGCTTGGATCTTGCTATTCAGTCAGATATTGAAGGGATAAACTTTTGATACTTAAAGCAGTTGGTATTTTTTTCTAAAGACAGAAGAAAGCTGACTGACTTTTGAAGGTATTTTCTTATATTGAAATATACTGCTTATAAAATGCTGCAAATAGTTGCACATTTTTCACTAAAAGTGACAGTAAATGGTCAGTAGACGTGGAGATCAATTTCACTTCTTATTGTAAGAAGACAACAGGAACCCATGTCATGAATATAATTTCTCAGCATAAGCAAGTTTCAGAGGAGCTAAACTGTGGCCTGGGCATGAAACTGCATTAAGACTGGGGACCTAATTAACCTCTGTGGGTTTCCTCCAATGCTCAGCTGTGGGATGTGCATACCTATGTAAGAGGTAAACCATACTCCTCCTGAGAACAGAATCTTTGCAAATAAAGAGAAGTCAATTGAGCTTGTGATTCAAAACTCCAGGACATGTCACTGTTTGCCCAAGAAGAAACTACCTGAACATTAAAACAGAAAAATTAAGACAAAATATTTCCAGTGTGCTAAAAGTCGACCAGAAAACATAGCAGAAAAAGAGGTGTTGTAAGACAGTTATTGAAGGAAAATCATCAAAGGAACATCCTTTTCAGTTCATAGAAAGAGATAAATCCATCCACTTGGATCCTAGATTTTGTTTTTGTTTCCTTAGGAGGGGAAAAATGTTGTAGCATGTTATTCTGAAACTCAACCCACACTGGGATTTATTTCTGATAGTCTATTTGTCACTATTATTTTTCTTATTCATGGCCTGAGAATTTCCCCCTGCCAACTCTTCCAAAGAAACACTGTATGTTCTATGTTTCATTTCATTGTGTGTGTGTGTATATATATATATATATACACATTTAAAACAGAATGTGAATTAAAATTTACTTTGTTTGTTTTGAGAACTTTATGGAATAGAAAATTCTGGAATAAATGAGGATGTCCTCCGGTTTGGAAGGACTGTTTGTTGGGCTGTGTCATCAAAGACTCATAAACTAGCAACTTGATTAAAAAACCTCTTCAGGCTTCAAGGAATTTGGAGAGAATTCTTCTCGTAAATCAACTCGAATTTTCAAAGGGGCTGCTAAAACAACAGAATTACCTGCAAAATATTATATTTTGTTCTTTTATTTCCCCACATCCCTTTTGCATGCATTTAGAGGGCCAGGTGAGTAGGGTATCTTAGTTCCTTCATAGAGAAATAAATATTCTTAAAGTTGCTTTTGGTCTAATCTAACTGATATTATCTAAATGAAAATGAACCAATCAGTATCTTATTTGACCTACCAGCACAACATTCAATGTAACTGAATGCTGACTAAAATTTTGGCTTGGAACAGCTAAACAAAATTTTGCACTTGATCAAAGATGTCTTTATGAATTGGCAAGGTCTTTGAAAGCCTATGAGATATTAAAATAAGGTGTTTCACCCATCTCCTATCACTTTTATCAATTACAACCATGTTGTTTTAAATTGAAAAGTCATACTACTACCCTGCAATGAAGAATATCCAGTCCCAATAGGAGATTCAATTTTGGTACAATAAAATGCATAACTAATAAAAGTGTATCAATTATTTTTGAAATAATGAATATTAAGAACATCCAAAACTAGCATTTTCTTTTACTACAGTTTGTTTTCAGATAAGTAGGGTCTGATGATGTTAAGAATGTAGCATATTTTAACATATGAAAAAAAGAAAAAGGCCGTGTTATCTAGAAATGATCTTTTGAAAATTTAAAGCTCGTCATCTCTAAGAATCTGTCCAGGAAATATACTGAACACAAACTTCATCAAGAGGCAAATGTCTAGCAGTAATATGACTATTATCAAACCATATATACCTTGATACCTGCCTGTCTTACTGACCTCCTTATTTAATTGCTGGCTTACTATCTTTACTAGGAATTATGACACTTTGCAATACCATTTGTTAAATGCAGCGAAATATTGTGCTATTTCTTCTAGGACAAAGAGCATATATTTGGAAACATGCAGTCCCTACTCTGACATTTTATAGCAAGTTACTTGATTCATATCAGGTCTCAGATTCTCTGTGAAATAAATATTCTCGGTGTTCATTCATTCATTCAAGAATCATTCATGAGCTTCTTTTCCAGATATTGTGCTTAATTCTGCAGACAGAACTTTGAAATATGCAGTCTCTCCCCTTTGGATTTTATAATATAACATTAAAAAGCCTAAGATCATGGCATCCGGTCCCATCACTTCATGGCAAATCAAATGGGGGAAAAGTGGAAACAGTGACAGATTTTATTTTCCTGGGCTCCAAAATCCCTGTGGGTGGTGACTGTAGCCATGAAATTAAAAGATGCTTGCTCCTTGGAAGGAAAGCTATGGCAAACCTAGAGAACATATTAAATCGCGACCTAGCTTTTCTGACAAATGACCATATAGTCAAAGCTATGGTTTTTCCAAACCTTTGGAAAAGTCATATACAGATGTTAGAGTTGGACCATAAAGAAGGCTAAGTGCCAAAGAATTGATGCTTTCAAAATATGGTGCTGGAGAAGACTCTTTTGAGAGTCCCTTGCACAGCAAGGAGATAAAACCAGTCAATCCTAAAGGAAGAGCTTCCATGATAGCTCAGTTGTTAAAGAATCCACCTACAATGCAGGAAACCCTGGTTCTATTCATGGGTCAGGAAGATCCACTGGAGAAGGAATAGGCTACCCACTCCAGTATTCTAGTTCTTTCCTTGTGGATCAGCTGGTAAAGGATCCCCCCACAATGCGGGGGACCTGGGTTCGATCCCTGGGTTGGGAAGATCCCCTGGAGAAGGGAAAGGCTACCCAGTCTAATATTCTGGCCTGGAGAATTCCACAGACTGTATAGTCCATGGGGTCACAAAGAGTTAGACACCAATCAGACCGGACTGAGTGACTTTCACTTTCAATCCTACTGCTACTGCTAAGTCACTTCAGTCGTGTCCGACTCTATGCGACCCCATAGACGCCAGCCCACCAGGCTCCCTCGTCCCTGGGATTCTCCAGGCAAGAACACTGAAGTGGGTTGCCATTTCCTTCTCCAATGCATGAAAGGGAAAAGTGAAGGTGAAGTCACTCAAGGAATTCAATTCTGAATATTCATTGGAAGGACTGATGCTGAAAATGAAGCTCCAATACTTTGACCACCTGATGCGAAACTCATTGGAAAAGACCTCGGGAAAGGGATGAGGGCAGGAGAAGTGGGTGACAGAGGTTGAAATGGTTGGATAGGATCACCGACTCAGTGGATACGAGCTTGAGCAAACTCCGGGAGATAGTGGAGGACAGGGAAGCCTGGTGTGCTGCAGTCCATGGGGTCACAAGGAGTCAGACACAACTTAGCGACTGAACAACAGGGAAAACTACACAGAACCACATGAAGTAACATACCTGCTCCAGTCTGGAGTAAATCATATGGAACCAGCATGTATTTTTCTCCAATGCCTGCCGAAATGCTTTGTATCTTTATGTTTTGTTTCCTAGTCCTTAGTCAATATGCTAAGACTATCTACAAAGGCAGCTCCACTTGGCTGAGAACCTGATCTCCATCTATTAATCTAATGACCTTGAAAGCGAGTTATCCTGTTGAAAGCGTGAAATATACACGAGTTCCTCAATTAACCAAGATGAACCTAAAATGTTCTGGTTCATTTAATTTACCTGTTAACAGAGTTAAAGTAAAAAACCTTTTAGTTGAATACTTTCTGAAAATACGTCAGTGTATATTCTGCCCTAAAAACACAGTGAAATAAAAAATAATATGAGCAAATTTACTTTCCTAACAAGACTTAGGGCAAAGACTCTTGCATCTTTATGACATCTTCATCAACATTATTCAGTGGCTGACAGGTCTCCTTTGACTTCACAGAATATTATTTGGGGTCAACTTTTTAGCATCACAGAATTTTAGGGCTCAAAGATACATTAAAAATCACTTAATTCAAAGTCCTAATTTTAGGCTTGAAGAACATAAGACTCGGTGCAATTAAGTGAATTTTTCAGGTCATTCAGTTAGTGGCAAATCTGAATTAATATTCAAGAAAGTGGACTCCCAATCTAATTGTATTTATTTTTCAAGGTATTACAGACTTATAAAACATAGGAGATTCAGGTGGGTCTTCATTTACTGTGCAAAATATCCTAAAAATTGTCTTGAAAGTAGAACTTTGTTTCATACCCTTTGCCTCCTTCTAATAAAAGCCAAGAGTAACACAATTGCTGTTTAATTTTGCTTGTTTCTAAGCAACAGGGGCTTTTCTTGTTTTGATATCACCACTGTTTTGAAATGATGTGGATTTCTGTATTAGCTTTTGAAAATCAAGTTAATACACTTCTTATATCTTGGGTGAAAAAGCTAAGAAATTAAATTGCTGATTCAGAAACCCATCTGTGTGCTGAACACCTAGGCACATGGAGTCAGTTCTGAAAAGAATTTTTAACATTGTCTGATTGCCCTTGTTTTGTGGTGTCAGGCCAGACAGTTAGCAACAGTTGAATGTAGTTTATTTTCTCGTGGTATAATATTTAGAGCATTCAAGAGCATGTTAAGTAAAATGAATGCATACACAGTGTCTACATAAATGTAAATTTATTCATAATCAAGAGCAGAATATTTTCTATGGCATTTATCAAGGCAAATATCCTTATATAGGTATTGCTATAAAATGAAGAGTGTGTTTAAAACAAATAGGGACAATCTCATGTTTATATTCAGTTATTTTCAGATATGCTATTAAACTTAAAAAAGATTATATTTCATCAAAAAACAAAGGAAACTACTGAGTATAAATTCCACAGTAATATCAAGGTCTTTTAAAAGATCTTTGTGTAAAAGTGCTATTTTGCATTAAAAAAATGCTATTGCCTGTCTAAACTATGTTGATGCTAGGGTTTTAGTAAGTGACTGTTATTTTGAGATAGAAATGTAATGTAAACCAGAATATAATAACAATCAAGAATATTTGAGGGTCATTTAAATCTTTATTTAAAAATATAAGATCTACATTTTCATACCATGCATTGCTTTTTGAATGAATACAAGCCCCATCGGGAAATAGCCCTAGTAATCCAAGCATTTTCTGAAAAGCCCCTTATGACATTCTACAAATAATAAAAAAAGAAATAATTTCTGATAATCCCAAATTAGATTTGGAAAAATCTCCTGTTTCAGATGGTTATTCTATCATTTTGCATAACAAAAAACAAATACATAGGTATTAGATCAGCAATATTTTCACTTTGTATGTGAAGCGAGTTTTCAGTGTAAATAGCAATACAAGAGAACTTTTTTTTTTTTAAGTGAGAGATGGAGAGAAGATGAGACAAAAGGGGAGCAGCAAGGAGAATGATGAGGACAGACAAAGTGATAAAAATAAAGTGAACTTACTGCCAGTTTGATGAGATATTTATTACCAGGTGAGAGGTACTGCAGAGTGTGATCCTGAAAAAGTTCTGTGTTGTTATAGATGACATCCCAAACAGTAAAATCATGTGTGTGATTTGAAATATATAATATATAGCGCTCCAGAATTCCATTTACTTTTCTTGGTTGTTTCCACCTGGGAATGAAAAAATATAGCATTACAATCATCATACATTCAAGTCAAATCTGAAATGTGCAGGATTTTTTAAAGACACATATGAGCTTGGATTTATGCCATTGTAAAGAAACACACTGAGAGCTCAAAAGTAATTCACTTAAAAAATACCAAGTAGTTATTAGATGTCTATTCTGAAAGGTACAAAAATAAGACATAGTGCCTGTTTCTAGTTATTTATCATTTTAATTAGCTAGTAATACAAAAATGTAGGAGTGAGTGCTTGATTTTGAACTCGGGCCATGGAAACAAATATTAATTGGTGGGAACAGAGGTCTTTTAAGCTTCAGTTAAGTACTGCAATATACCTTGTACCTCACATATTAAGAAATGGATAATAATCAGTATTATCAAAAAATAATCTGAACATGCCAGTATATGAAAGCATCTCTCTGACTTCAACTTCAGGGGAGCAAGACAGTCCTATTTTATAATCAAAAAGAAAAAAAATTATGCTAATTCCAAATTATTGCAAATAATGCTTCACATAAAAAAAAGCCCAGGACAGTCATGAAAGTGGTCAGTTTTTTCCTTTTTGAAGTTTGCACAGAATCTACGTACATGTGTGGCTCAGCTTGATTGCATAAAGACAAAATGGAAATTAAGTTGGCAAGTGATAATCAAAGATTCCCAGAACCACTGAACTAATCACTTCTGTGCATTTAATCACAATAAAATTAATTTTATGTCACAAACCCTTCCCTTGATTGAACTCACTGGGATTCTTGCATGAACCAGTATGTGATAGGGATGATGTTTCTACTTACTGAATGTATACAGTTCTAGAATCCAGGACAGTCAGAATTGGGGGATCCACGTGTTCTGGTGGCAGCTGTGCGGTGGACAGTATGACCAGGGAACTGTTTGTACATCCCACATGTGTACAAGCACTGAGCAGAAATTGGTGGGGCGTAAATGCTGCTAAATCTGTGGGGGCAATAAGAATTGATTTACTATCATACTTTTTATTCAAGAGATTTCACTTATCCTCTACTTTCTTACATCTTAGAACTGTTAAAGTAAAGCTTAAAATAAACATCAATAGCCACACAAATCAATAGTAATAAAATATAGGCTGTTTTATCCTTTAAATATACTATGGTTATTTTTAAATAGACAAGTGTCAGTCAGACTAGGTTTAATTTTTTCTTTTAACAGTTTGACTGTTTTCTTGGTTGTCTATGACCAGGTAAATCATTTTCTGAGTTTAGAGTTAGTTCAAGGGCTCTGTTAAAAAATAAATGAGACATTTAAATTATTTTTAAAGTATATTTGAAGACAACAGTTCTGGTTTTTGAAATGCAAATACATAGCTTATAACAGTGACTTTGCTCTTGTAATTCCTTTTGTTGAATTTTTTCTTCTCTCCACCTGACCAACTGCGTGTTATTTGACCTTCAAATTGTCCAGGCTCAGTGCAAATGCCAAATTCTTTTTTAAGATTTCACCAGCATACTCTGCTATGACCCTTGGCAGAAGATGGAGCTATTGTCCTCTCCTTTGTATCTCAGAGTTTTGCACACACTTTTGGCATAACACAACACTGTGTCATAATGATTTATTTCCATGACTATCTGATCCATTAGACTGAACGCTATAAAGGAAGCAATGGTGCTATATTCATTTTACATCCTCAATATCTAGTACATGCCTGTACACTTGTTTGAATAAATGAAAAAAGAATTAACTAATGACATGATCTAGATACAGTAGAGCTAGGTATGAAAGCTGAAAAAGAGAACTGGGCTAGTACTCTATCCAGTAACACTCTCCCTGAACTTCGTTAGTACTTCATATCTATCTGGCTCTCTGAAAGTGAAAGTTGGTGACTCATGTCCGACTCTTTGCGACCACAGGAACTGTACAGTCCATGGAGTTCTCCAGGCCAGAATACTAGAGTTGGTGGCCACTCCCTTTTCCAGGGGATCTTCCCAACCCAGGGATCAAACCCAGGTCTCCCTCATTGCAGGTGGATTCTTTACCCGCTGAACCACAAGGGAAGCCCAAGAATACAGGAGTGGATAGCCTATCCCTTCTCGAGCAGATCTTCCTGACCCAGGAATAGAACCAGGGTCTCCTGCATTGCAGGTGGATTCTTTACCAGCTGAGCTACCAGGAAAGCCCATCTGTCTCTCTAAAAGAAACTATATTCACTTGCATTAAAAGAAGCTAATCTGTAATTTACTAATTCAATTCTGAAATATCCCAAACACTTTATTTAGAAAGGTATTCAATAATCATTTTGTTGACTGAATCTAAGCAAAGTTCAGTCAACTTTACCAAGACTTAAACATGTCACATTTTCATACCGCTAGAAATAATCATTATTTTCAGGAATACTTTTGAAATAAGGTAGTTACAATGTAAGCAACACATTTTCTTTAAAGATCATTAACCTTGAACCATTACAATTTCATGTATAAAAGATGAATGAAATGCAACCTAATTCAGGGAAATAGATTTTGCATTGCACTGACAGCAAAAGTAAACTGAAAAGAGAACACTTTTGATTTTCATGCAAAGTATAATCAATTGGTTAAACATGTAGGTCATCAGAATAAAGGCAAAAAAAATTTTTTTACACTAAAAATAGCTACTCTAGAACAAAAGGTGATTATCAAGAAGAGACTTATAATGCTTTTGATTAAACTTGTTTGCTTCACAACTTTATCTTACAGGTCCTTGATGGTACCAAGTTGAGGCTGAGGCAACACAGGCAGTGGGGCAGGGGTCGGGGGTGGGGTGGTGGTCAGAAGATAAGTTATAAGAATACTTTGAAGTTGGTGTTAAAACAGCAGGATACAGGATGCTTGGGGCTGGTGCACTGGGATGACCCAGAGAGATGATATGGGAAGGGAGGTGGGAGGGGGTTTAAGGATTGAGAACCCATATACACCCATGGTGGATTCATGTCAATGTATGGCAAAACCAATACAGTATTGTAAAGTAAAATAAAAAAAAGAAAGAAAGAAAGAAAAAAAAAAAACAGCATGGCCTTGCCAGACACTTCTGAGAAATGGCAGGGACAGCTACACTGTGTGCGCACAAGTCAGACAGAACTGAGGTACTTTCATCTGGAAAAACATTCTATGAAACTTATAAAGTTAAAAATCATGATAATAATGGCCTCGGAGGCCTTACAGAGAGTAACTATTATTTACTGTGGGAAAACTTCATGCAAAAAAACATGTCCTACTAGCAGGTCCAACCCAAATATTGGGTTGGTCAAAAAGTTCACTTAGGTTTTTCATACTATCTTAAGGAAAACCCTGAATGAACATTTTGGCCAACCCAATGCAATGTGTAATATGTTAACATATTATATCTCCCATTTCCCTGTTTTTGTCATCTTTTCCTTCTGATTCTCAAGAGCTTGGTGACTGCAGCCTTTCAACCCTCCCATCTGTCTGAATTCCCTACATTTCTGAGAAAAGGAAGCTGGGGATTTGACTTAAAAGCCAGTTGCAGGAGCAAAACCAAGGAGGAAACAGAACCTCGAGGAAAGAGGGAATCCCTGTTGGGTAAGTACTACCAGAGAAAAGCTGTTATATTTGAACATGAGAATACAACTGTTTTCTCTGAAAACATACCCTAGCAGGAAACCGTTTTCCATGGGGCTGATTCCAAATGACTTTGGAATATTTTACATGACAATGTCTCCTAGCCATACCAAAGTGTCTTGGTCAGCTGCAAACCAGACTGGATGCTACGATGATCTTTTGCCAGTGAACTCTTTGTGGTGGGCAGTTCTTGCTTTCTTACATTCTAGCTTGTTGAGGCAGGGATTTGGTTACCTACTTTGCAATCGGTTAAGAAGTTGTAGCATTCAATGGCGGCCCAAGACATATTTGTATGTGTTTGCTGGCACAGACTTGCATATCCAAGTAGTCCTTAGTTATCCTGAATAGTATCACCTTATCAAGTGTCTTTTTATCACAGAATGCCCCATTCTTCTTTACACTACAGTCTCCATGCTTTGAGGGTGACCTTGATCACAGAACTCCTAAACTCATCCAGAATACCTGCCTCGAATGGGAGTATCTTTCTGTATTAGTTCCAGGATTACTCTCTGTGCCTGGATTCTACTCTGACAAAATATGCTCCTCCATAGGTAGGGAAGCATCCACGTATATGATGGTCAGGACTGAGGGGGACCAGGATGAGGAGGTGGACAAATAGGGTCACATTGCTAGAGAAAGCCAGTATGGCTTGTGACCCAGGCCTGAAGTAGAAGATGCCAACTCTTATCAAGTCCTCCACTCATAGCTGGGATTTACTTCCAGACTATTTAAGGTAATAAGAAATTGATGGATGAAAAAGTTGTTGCATTTTAGGAGTTAGCATGGCTTTAAATTGAATGTTGACTAGGTTTTAAGGATATCTATACATAAAGTATGAAAAGTGCCAAAAGTGCCACAGAAAACATAGAACAGAGCAAGAAGCAAGAGTGCACAGTAATTTTAAAGGCAAGAGTCAGGGATGTGAGCTAAGTTTGCTGTCATAATCATTTTGATACATATGTGAGTAAAGTCATAAGGCTGTACACCTTAAACTCAATTATTGCATGTCAATTATATGTCAATAAAACTGAAAGGAAAAGAAAAAAAGCATGAGTCAGTGGAGGCCACAGCAGCAAGATGACATTTTGAGCAAATGCCTGGAAAGAATGAGAGTAACAGTGGGGGGGATTCTAAGCAAAGGACTATTTCAGGAGAGGGAACAAGCTAAGCAAAGACTTGGAAGGAGGAACGTGACTACCACGAACATGGCAAGAAGGCCAGTGAGGCTGGAGCAGAGCAAATGAAGCAGCAAGAAGTGAGAGATGACATCAGAGAATTAATAAGGGGGAGACCGTATGAGTGTTGTATGCCTCTACATGGATGTGGAGTTTTAATCTGAGAGAATCTACTTAGAAAGCTATGAGAGGGTTTTGAACAGAGTAGTTGCATAGTCAGATATGGATTTCATGAACACCACTCTTCAATTTTAGACAGCTTTATTATATGTCTTGGAGAAGATCATCTTGGCTTGAATACCTGGAGTGACTTATTATCTTCATGAATTTCAATGTCCAACTATCTCCCCAGATTTGGGAAGTTCTCAGCTATAGTTTCCTTTGATAAGTTTTTTGCTCTTTTCTTCTTCTCTTCCATTTCTGAGATTCTGTGATGTATAAACTGGTTCTTTTAATGGCATCTCATAATTCATGTAAGTTGTCTTCACTCTCTTTCATTCATTTTGCTTCTCTGACCAGATGATTTCAAATGACCTGTCTTCTAGTTCACAAATTCTTCTGCTTGGTTGAGTCTGTTCTTGTATTTCTTTACTGAATTTTTTGATTGTTCTTATGTTCTTTGACTCAAGGATGTCTATTTGTTCTGTTAAACAATTTCTATTTCTTTATTGAGCTTCCCATTTTGTTTATGCATTGTTTTTCTAACGTCATTTAGTTGGCTATCTTCGTTTTCTTGTAGTACAGTGTGTTTTCTTTTTTTTTAATGTTTAATTAATTAATTTATTTATTTTTTATTTTACTTTACAATTCTGTATTGGTTTTGCCATACATTGACATGAATCCACCACGGGTGTACATGCGTTCCCAAACATGAACCCCCCTCCCACCCCCCTCCCCACAACATCTCTCTGGGTCATCCCCGTGCACCAGCCCCAAGCGTGCCGTATCCTGCACTGGACATAGACTGGCAATTCGATTCTTACATGATATTATACATGTTTCAATGCCATTCTCCCAAATCATCTCACCCTCTCCCTCTCCCTCTGAGTCCAAAAGTCCGCTATACACATCTGTGTCTTTTTTGCTGTCCTGCATACAGGGTCATCATTGCCATCTTTCTAAATTTCATATATACGTGTTAGTATACTGTATTGGTGTTTTTCTTTCTGGCTTACTTCACTCTGTATAATCGGCTCCAGTTTCATCCATCTCATTAGAACTGATTCAAATGTATTCTTTTTAATGGCTGAGTAATACTCCATTGTGTATATGTACCACAGCTTGCTTATCCATTCATCTACTGATGGACATCTAGGTTGTTTCCATGTCCTGGCTATTATAAACAGTGCTGCGATGAACATAGGGGTACATGTGTCTCTTTCAATTCTGGTTTCCTCTGTGTGTATGCCCAGCAGTGGGATTGCTGGGTCATAAGGCAGTTCTATTTGCAATTTTTTAAGGAATCTCCACACTGTT
>NW_024070205.1:61002634-61116802 GCF_014754425.2 Oryx dammah | reverse complement strand
TGGACTTGTAACTATAGGAGTCAGCCTGTGACCTGCAGCCTCAGGAGATGAACTGTAGGCTGTATCTGTGGGAGCTGGCCATGCACATGTCTAGGCCAAGGACCTGGGTATGTGTGTATGAGCTAGAATTAAAGCTAGGGTTGCAGAGGCTGGGCCTGGTACACAGGATCTACTTTGGACCACTGGAGCTGGCCAACAAAGGAGGCAAGAATACACCATGGAGAAAAGAGTCTCTCCAATAAGTGGTGGTAGAAAAACTGGACAGCTACATGTAAGAGAAGAAATTAGAACATTCTCTAACATAATACCGAGCTCTGAAGAATTGATGCTTTTGAGCTGTGGTGTTGGGGAAGACTCTTGACAGTCCTTTGGACAGCAAGGAGATCCAACCAGTCAAACCTAAAGGAAATCAATCCTGAATATTCACTGGAAGGACTGATGCTGAAGTTGAAACTCCAATACTTTGGCCACCTGATGCAAAGAACTGACTCATTGGAAAAGACCCTGATGCTGGGAAAGATTGAAGGCAGGAGGAGAAAGGGGTGTGTGTGTGTTACTCAGCCATAAAAAAGAATGAAATAATACCATTTGCAGCCACAGGGATGGATCTAGAGATTATCATACTAAGTGATGTAAGCCAGAGAGAAAGACAAATGTCATATGATACTGCTCATACATGGAATCTAAGAAAAAACTATACATAAACTTATTCACAAAACACAAATAAACTTGCAGACCTAGAAAAACTTATGGTTACCAAAGGGGAAAGGTGGGAGGGATAAAGTAGGAGTTTGGGATTAACATAGACATACGACTATATCTAAAATAGCCAACAAGTACTACTGTATAGCACAGGGATCTATACTCAATATTTTGTAATATATTATAAGGGAAAAGAATCTGAAAAAATATATAATACATGTACATACATATATATGTTAACTGGATCACTGTGCTGTACACATGAAACTTACACAGCATTATAAATCAACTATAATTCAATTAAAAATTCATGTTTGAAACATGGCAAGTTTGAAAATGTTGACTAGACAACCAAGGGGAGATGTCAATTAGGCAATTTGAATAAATTTTGGAATTTCAAGACATCCTGGCTTGAGATATACTTTGGAAAGTCATCATCATATAGATGACATTTCAAATGGGTGAGAATGCAAAAATAGAGTGAGTGTGGGTAGAAAAGAGAAAAAGTTTAAGGACCCAAATACTAAGATGTCAATCTTAAGCTGTCTGGAATAGAAGCAGAAAACCAACCATAGAGACAGAGAAAGAACAATCAGTAAGCTATGAAGATTTGATGCCCTAGAAGTCACTTGAAGCAAATGTTTCAAAGATGATAAGTCTAATAAGAGGAGGACTAAAAGTTGAATTAGCAATTGGCAGTCATTCACATTTGTGCAATAAAAGTTTAAGTTAGGTTATGAGTGTCTAAGCCTGACTCAAATGGATTCATGAAAGGATGAGAGAGAGGAATTAGAGATAGTGAATATAAGCAACTTTTTCAATATGTTTTTCTGTGAAGGAAAATAGAGAGGTGAAACAATAGATGGAAGGTAAGTAGAGGCCAAAGGATACTTTTTTTTAATAATCAAATAAGATAAAATGACATATGCTGATAGAAATGGCCCAACAGGGAGGGCAGAATTGTTAATGGGGCTGGAGATTTGACCTTGAATGTGTGAAAGACTGCACCCAAGAACGAAAGGGGAGGGTTTGTACTCAGAAGGAGCAGGGACAGATAATCTGTGGTTACGGAGGGAAAGGAGATCATGTGGGTACAGATGCTGGGGGGAGTGGGTGGGGTTTATCTTATAATCGCTTCAATTTTCTCAATGAAGAAGGAAGCAAGATCAGCAGCCCACAGTGATCTTTTGATTCCCCAGGCCACCCTGCAGTGACCACCTGTTTCTCATAGAATGACATACACAAGTGGTCAATGATTTGATTGATTTGACAAGGGCCTACCTCTCATGCCTTCCATACACTGGCCATTTCTGTCCCTCCATATCCCTCCAACACTACAATCTCACACCTCCAGGCCTTTGTAGGTGCCGTCTCTTCTGAGGAACACCTGTTTTCTCCTTCTTTGTACTTGGCTGACTTTATCTCATCCATCAGACTCATATTCCTCTGAGTGGTCTTTCTTGATAATCTAACAGCGTGGCCACCACCGTCCATCCCCAGGTACCCTCAGTCATATCACCTTGCTTAGTTACTCATCATAGTTACCAAAACATAACAGAAACCGCCTTGTTATTGGTCTCAGAGGGATATAAACTCTTTTGAGTACAGAAAGATGCTTTCTATTGTGTTCACCAAGATGTCTTCAGGATTGGTGAGATCTAACTAGTAGTTTTATTTGTTGAAAAAAATGAATTAAGCAAGGCCAGAGAAAATTCTATAGGCTACTTTTCACAGAAACAGAGTCATACCTGAATGAAAGTCTCTAAGAATTTACTGAATACAATTTGTCAGACCAATGTAATTGTGAGATGAAGGCAAGTCATTGTTAAAAGACAAGAAAAAGGCAGACTTGTATTCTTTGAATGTTAAAGCTTAATTCTCAAACACAAATATTTCATTAAAAATCTACAGTATTAAGGAAGATGTGGTACATATATAAGATGGAATGTTACTCAGTCATGAAAAGGAAAAAAATAATGCCATGTGCAGCAACATAGATGGGCCTAGAGATTATCATACTAAATGAAGTAAGTCAGACAAAGACAAATATCATATGGTATTGCTTATATTGGAGAAGGCCATGGCACCCCACTCCAGTACTCTTGTCTGGAAAATCACAGGGACGGAGGAGCCTGGTAGGCTGCAGTCGATGGGGTCACTAAGAGTCGGACACGACTGAGCTACTTCACTTTCACTTTTCACTTTCCTGCATTGGAGAAGGAAATGGCAACCCACTCCAGTGTTCTTGCCTGGAGAATCCCAGGGACGGGGGAGCCTGGTGGGCTGCCGTCTCTGGGGTCGCACAGAGTCAGACACAACTGAAGCGACTTAGCATTGCTTATATATGGAATACAATAAAAATGATATGAATGAACTTGTTTACAAAACAGAAACAGATTCAGTGACTTAGAAAACAAAGTTCTGGTTACCAGGGGGATGGGGGTGGGGGTGGTTAGCTTGGAATTGACATGTACATACTGCTGTATATAAAAATAGATAGCCAACAAGGTCCTACTGTATACCACAGGGAATTCTGCTCAATACTCTGTAATGAGCTAAGTGGGAAAAGAAATTGAAAAAGAATAGATACATGTATCAGTTCAGCTCAGTTCAGTCACTCAGTCATGTCTGACTCTCTGCCACCCCATGAATTGCAGCACGCCAGGCCTCCCTGTCCATCACCAACTCCTGGAGTTCACTCAAACTCATGTGCATCGAGTCAGTGATGCCATCCAGCCATCTCATCCTCTGTCGTCCCCTTCTCCTCCTGCACCCAATCCCTCCCAGCATCAGGGTATTTTCCAATGAGTCAACTCTTCACATGAGGTGGCCAAAGCATTGGAGTTTCAGCATCAGCATCAGTCCTTCCAATGAACACCCAGGACTGGTCTCCTTTAGAATGGACTGATTGGATCTCCTTGCAGTCCAAGGGACTCTCAAGAGTCTTTTCCAACACCACAGTTCAAAAGCATCAATTCTTTGGCACTCAGCTTTCTTCACAGTCCAACTCTCACATCCATACATGACCACTGGAAAAGCCATAGCCTTGACTAGACGGACCTTTGTTGGCAAAGTAATATCTCTGCTTTTCAATATGCTATCTAGGTTGGTCATAACTTTCCTTCCAAGGAGTAGGTATAACTGAATCACTTTGCTATACACCTGAAACTAACATTGTTAATCAACTATACTCCAGTATGCAACATAAATTTTAAAAGCTACAATATATTATGGAATATTAAAAAAAATTATTAACAGCAGTTTCCTCAAAGTGAGGGCATACAGATGAGTTAAATTTTTGGCTATATATATTTTCAAATTCTATAATATTTAAGTATATATTATATGGAGAAAAGACAGCCATAGTTTACCAGCATCAATTCATTATTTAAGAAAATTTATGCCAAAGACCTAGTTGACACATGCCCTATTACACTTCCTATGTCATCATGCTTCCCCTTTCCTCAATGACTTCAGCATTGGCTCAATTTTCTTTTCAATCGTAATCCCTTTTTTGGCAGCTTCAACATCCTCAGTAATGACTCATCTCTGAATCTGGCTTCATTTTATACTTCCTCAAATGTAATGCCCTTCACTTCTGCTTCATTTATTCAACATGCAGGATAGTTATACCCACTACTTAATCATCTTTGGAACCATTTCCAAGGTTCTCAATCTAAAATCTGCCCTCTCTGGTAAATTCCCACCTCGTCCACTTGTCATATCCAAACAAACACTCATTTGCCATCACACAATGTTCAGCCTCTTATTTCCAGAGATTTGCACATTTGCATTTTCCTTGCTATGATCTTTGCTCACCCATTTCAAAGCCATACTCCCGGGTCCCTAGATTTTTCAACCTCCCCAGTCCTCTTCTGTATCTGCTTTCCCAATTCCTAGCTCTGGCTAAATCTCATCTTCTTTCTCTAACACTTTCAAACATACTGAAAGAATCTACTGCAATTCTAGGTTTTCCAGTTTGAACTGGATCTCTATCACTCCTCAGCAATAACAATCTTGTTACCTTGTTTCTCCCTTCATTGCATTGGTCTTTTTTCGTCCTTTGATGGTTTGGACAATTCTCTGGAGAAACCAAGTGGGGTCTAAAATTGGAGTCCTCAGGATAGTTCCCTCCTCTGAACCCATCATTTTTCCTACCTGTGCCACAGGAGTGGAAATCAATATGGCTGTCATCCTAACCTATATCTTTTATCTTCTGTTCCTCCCTACCCTTGACCCTTTTGATGAGGGTGAAAGAGGAGAGTGAAAAAGCTAGCTTGAAACTCAACATGAAAAAAAAAAAAACTAAGATCATGGCACCCAGTCCCATCACTTCATGGCAAATAGAAGGGGAAATAGTGGAAACAGTGACAGATTTTGTTTTCTTGAGCTCCAAAATCACTGTGGACAGTGACCACAGCGATAAAATTAAGACACTTGCTCCTTGGAATAAAAGCTATGACAAACATAGACATTGTTTTAAAAAGCAGAGACATCACTTTGCTAACAAAGGTCCATATAGTCAAAGCTATGGTTTTTCCAGTTGTCATGTACAGATGTGAGAGCTGGACCATAAAGAAGGCTGAGCACCAAAGAATTGATGCTTTCCAATTGTGGTGCTGGAGAAGACTCTTGAGAGTCCCTCGGACTGCAAGGAGATCAAATCAGTCAATCTTAAAGGAACATTCACTGGAAGGACTGATGCTGAAGCTCCAATACTTTGGTCACTTGATAAGGAGAGCTGACTCATTGGAAAAGACCCTGATGCCGGGAAAGACTGAAGGCAAAAGGAGAAGGGGGAAGCAGAGGATGAGGTGATTAGAAAGAATCACTGACTCAATGGACATGAATGTGAGCAAACTCCGGGAGATAGTGAAGGACAGAGGAGCCTGGCATGCTGCAGTCCATGGGTTCCCAAAAAGTCAGACATGACTTAGCAAATGACCAACAACAACATAAAAATATAAATATTCACAGAAATAGAGCTATATGTGGATATCTTATTGACTGAGATTTATAAAGGCTCCATGCTCAACTGGCACTTCATTTATGCTTATGATGACCATAAACCAAGATTTTACAACTTATGTAGAATTAACATTTTCTCTAATCTTTTTTAAGATAAATTAATTCCCACCCATAAAATAATTTGTTTGTTCACATGTCCAGTTAAGGAAATCAGATTGCTATGCCTCTGCAATCATAGGAACTGAGGCTTTTCTTTTAATTCTGAAAATTTAAAAACTGTCAACTCAATGGTACAATGAAAGCCAGACTGATTAAATAGCTTTTTTGACTTCCAAGTCATTTTTATGCCTGTCCTGTCCACCCCAAAGTGGATTATTCTCAATGTATTTCCATAAGAAGGTGAAGTGTCATTAGGGTCCTCTGAATAATAAGGCATAAAAGAAAAAAGAAAAGGGTAGAACCTAACGTGATACATGGTAGAGGAAGCTTCCCAGGCGACCTGGTTGGGAAATCCTTGGTGAAATGGGAGGAGACAGTAAGGACAAGGGAAAGGAAAATTAGAGAAAGGTAAAAGGAAGCAGCATCACTGGGGGAAAATAAAGAATAGCTATGTAAAAGAGGAACAAATGGAATGGAGATTTTTTTTTTTTTTTAAGAATTAATTTAAAAAGTGAAAAAGTTCCAGGGGATGCCGACTAAGGTATTCTTTGTGAGTGAAGCCATAAACAAAGCCACAATATAAACTTTAAAGCAAAGAAGAATGTGATGATGATTCTCTCCTCCCTGCCTGACTGCAACTGATTTTGTAGTATGACTGTACAGATGTGACTAGGTCCTTCAAGGGCAACGTAATGGATCAATGGAGTCAAACAATCACGGGTATGTACCAACTCTGAGTTAGTAAATGGAAGGTAGGAGAATCCTAAAAATATAAGGCTACTGTTTGTTGGAGCCCCTTAGTAACATCTTCTTTCCCATTTCCTTGATGTCATCATTTGCATAAAATCAAACACGGGGACTTGTGGACAGGGGAAAACAGATCACTCTAATATGCATTATAAACGGATCTCAGTATCCTGAGATGTGATACAAGGAAATGCATCCCAGTGCACGGACACCTCACCAAATACTGTCAGGCAAGCTTTACTTTACAATACTGGCCATGAATTTTATGCTCTTTTATGATTGATTTCTTGCTGTTGTTCACAGCATTTCATTGATCTCAGTTTACAAAATGAACCAATAATTAAGCAATATTTTCTTTTAATTCCTGGTATAAAGTGAGAAATTTCTATCTTTTAATTGGTTTCTCCCATCAAAAAATTAAAAGCCATTTTTGGGCTTCCCTGGTAGCTCAGACAGTAAAGAATATGCCTGAAATGCGGGAGACCAGGTTCGATCTCTGGGTCAGGAAGATCTCCTGGAGAATAGAATGGCAACCCACTCTAGTATTCTTGCCTGGAGAAGTCCATGGACAGAGGAGCCTGGCAGGCTGCGGTCCATGGGGTCACAAAGAGTCGAATACTTTCACTTTCACTTTGCTTCTTATCACCTGGTTCTTTAAACTCCTAGTAGTATTTCACAAAAGAAAAACAGATTTTTCCTGAATTTTCTCTTTCCTTTATGTGCATCTTGTCCACAGATCATCATGAGGATGTTGAAAAACATGGGAACCATCTAGGTAGGTACTGACCACATCTCCTTCTGTTATTGGGTATTCCAACTTGAGAACTAGGGCAAAGGCATGGTTCAGTGAGAACCCATCTCGGGCAGCATACCTAAGAGGTGTTGTGCTTTCCACAGATACCCGGAAAGCAATGAGTTATGCCAGAACACACGTGGTATGTCAGAGTGCATTCATTTCTGCCAGAGGACAGCTCCTGCTCCACCCGTGCTTCTCTTCTGATTCCAGACAAATCAGATTCTGACCTTATAATTAATAAAAAGAGAGGCTTTATTTAGCCTGAACATCACTGCTCTTCTGCTCCTCATGGAAACCTTAACTTGCAGCATGACGTTCTTTGCCTAGATGAGCAATTAACCAAGACAGACATTCAGTCATGTGCTTTCTAATTAATTTACAGAGCTAGAATCATTTTGCCCAGGTAAGGATTTGCATATAAAACCACACCCAAACTACACTACTGAACTCCACAAATTTTTTATTTGTGCTTACAATATTTCCCACCTTATCAGAGAAATTCATATCTTTTACTTTCATCAAATCCCTATTCAAAGTGTATACTATTCATGGAGAATCTCCTATTTCTCCCCAACAGATGTATGGTCTACATCCTATTTGTTTGCCCTTTTACCAAATTTCCTTTGTGAGCATATTTATCCCAGATATAAGTATTCACAGTGTTACATACTATTGGAAAAGAAGGATGCATCTTATAGGAACCCCCATTGACTCCTAATATGTGGACACTTCTGATGGTGGAGAAGTGAAAACTTCATTGCAATAAGATAACTGGAAATAAAGAGAGGAAAGCCTAATCCCTCCGTCAGGATAGCAGCAGATGGCATGTGGTGGGGGAGCCCTACCTGCAGTGAGTTGTCAGTCACTAGTTTGTCTGTGATAATGAGGGATGAGGCTTCCTCATTTCCCCTTCTCTCACTGGCTGGTTAGAGCAAAAGTCTTCCATACTAAACTCCTTAGGTTGACAGCATTCTTAGCCAGCACTCTTGAGTCTGGCTTTCTGAGTCTCTCTACCACTTAATTTGTAATAAATTATGGTATATTTAGCCCAAAGTTATTTTTCTTGGTTACTTTTATAATAACATAACCTTATGCACGGCGCGCACGCAAACACACAGACACTAACATCCCACCCACTCTTCTGCTTTGCCTCTGGACAGTAAGAGATAGAATTAGGAAATCAGTATCCAGCTTTCAATTTTTAGAAACACTTTTACCTCACAAACCAAAGAGAAAGACCTGAGATAACATTACAGGAATATTATCTGAGAAACTTCAGTCATATAACTTAGCTAAATTTTCCCTACAAAACTGGGGTATTTTCCCTCAGTCTTAGAAGGATGGTTGCTATGCATGTGGATTAGTTTGCAGGAGGCAGAGATCACCTACTTGAAGTGAGGGAAGTAAATAAGTGAAATATGAGTATTAGAACTAATGAGACTCATCTGTATATGCAGATTAATGAAATCTGTGAAGTTTTGAGATAATCTGTAAGTATATCCATTGATCAAAAAGGAGACAGCAATTGGTCAGGTTTTAAAGCAGTAGAGACAGAGGGAGCAGACATTCTGCATGGGAAGAGTTGGCAAAGGGCATTGTTGCAGAAAAATTCAGCACAAGCTTGGTTAAAAATGTTTAGATTTAGGTCAACAAAGTTCAGTTTAGCTCAGGTGCAGGACATACAGAAAAAAGTAAAGAAAATAAAGCTATAAAGACAGTTTGGGGCATTTTTGGAAAGACCACTGGATTCCTGGTTGATAACTTTGTCGTGATGATGCAATGGACCCACACATAATGGAGCCAGGCGTTGGGAAATCTTTGTCTAGTTCTAGCATGGCCCTTAGTCTACATGGATTTGGGAAAAACACCTGCCCTCACTGGCTCTTGGTTTCTTCATCTGTAAAAAGAGAAGTTTGAGTTTGATGCTGTGAAAGGTTAAACTCTACTGAATGCCTATTTTTCTAAGAAAACTTAGAAATAAGTTTTAAACATCCAGAATATTGTGATAAAAGTTTTTACTTCTTACATATTTGCTCTGAACATTACAGCAGCTTGGAGAGAATCATCTGTTTCATTCCCCATAACATGCTCTTGCAATTTAATTTGGAATGAAATGATAAGCAAATTGTCCTGCATATAAGGAGAGAATGTGTCAAATGACCACAATGGGTTCCCAGCATGTAAATTGTAATGTTAGAGTGTAAATATCTTTTTAAAATTATGCTTCTACATCAACTTGTAAAAATACAATGTATCATAAGCAACCTCTGCATTTTTAGAAGCTGAAGAAGTCTTCGATGGCACAGCTAGAAGTGGATTGACCCCTTGTAAGACTTCTACCAAACTGTCTATCCTTGAATCATTTCCATAGAATGACAGATTTTTCTCTTTAAAACAATAATTTTCAAAGAGGAATCTGTCGACATTCCTTCAGGAAAAACACTTATTTTACAACTTCACATTGTGACAGTGTCTAACATTTTTTCTGAATTAATTGATATTTTACTGATGATTTTTCAAAGGAGTATACCTGTGATGATTAGTTTTATGTGTCAACTTGGGTAAGCTATGTTGTCTACTTATGTCAAGGGAAAGTGAAGTCGCTCAGTTGTGTTCAACTCTTTGCAACCCCATGGACTGTAGCCCACCAGGCTCCTCTGTCCATGGGATTCTCCAGGCAAGACTACTGGAGTGGGTTGCCATTTCCTTCTCCAGAGGATCTTCCTGACCCAGGGATCGAACCCAGGTCTCCCACATTGCAGGCAGACGCTTTAACATCTGAGCCACCATGGAAGCAAAAGTTAGTCTAAATGTTACTGTGAAGGTATATTTTAAATGAGATTAACATTTATAATCAGTTGACTTTAAATAAAGCAGATTACTCTCCACAATGTAGGAGTCTCATCCAATCAGCTGAAGGTCTTAAGAGCAAAGACTGAGGTTTCCCAAATAATAGGGAATTATGTCTCTAAACTATATCATAAAAATTCTACCTGAGTTTCTAGCCTGTTGCTGTGCCCTGTGGATTTTAAACTCAAGGCAGCAACATCAAATCTTCCTTGAGTCTCTTGCCTGCTGACCTGTCCTACAGATTTCAGACTTTCCCACAATCACCTGAGCCAAGTTCTTAAGATAAAATTTTCCACCTCACTCTCTTTTCTGCCCTCACCACTCCTCCTTTCCTCATTCTCTGTTTTTCTAACTTCAGTACAGAAGGGTCTCAACTGGAGTGTAAGATATGTGTATATTTCTTTGGATCTATCTGGCAGAGTGGGTAACCAGCACTCTGTATTAGAAATGGATAGCAATATTCTTGGCAGTAGGGGTAGGTTTGGAAATCATAGAAAGAGGGAACAAATGTGTCTGAGATATATCTGAGTATTCAGAACAATTCATCAGATGGTCCAACAGGAGTCTGTTGAAAACTGGGAAACATTTTTAAGAATTCACCACTGAAGAAGCTGGCATGCTTTGATTCTCAGAAGAGAGAGATTATTTTCAAAAGAGCCTTATGTTTGTTTACTTAGACTTGTCTTGCTAAACTTTTAAAGACACTGGAATGTATTCAGCATTCCTTGAGGAATCATTGACCCAGAGGGATGGGATGGAGATGGTGGTGGGAGAGGGGTTCAGGATGGGAACATATGTACACCTATGGCTGATTCATGTCAATGTATGGCAAAACCACTACAATATTGTAAAGTAATTAGCCTCCAGTTAAAATAAATTTTTAAAAATACAAATCTTAAAAAAAATAAATCAAAATTTATTTATTGGAAAAAAAAAAGAGTGATGCAAGGAATAAAGCCATTCTTTCACCACCACTGATATCAGGAGGAAGAGGAATATCAGCAAAGTACAATGACAGAGAGTATAGGATCCATCTGGGACAATCCTACCTGGAAGAATAATCTTAGTGCCCACTTGAGCCGGGGGGAATCTAAGGTGCCCCCTGTGGGCAACTACGTCACCTGGGAGTAGACTCAGTACCTGGTGGAATGTCAGTGGAAGAGTAGCAACACCTCTGATGCCCAGGTATGGTGATGTTTATCTAGATCAGGGCCATGGAAATGACTAGTGCAGTTACTATGGCACTTGGCCAACTGATGTCAGGCTTGGTCCTGAGTCTATGTGAGAAAATCCATATGGCTCCACAGATATGTGAATGGATTAGTTTGCAGGAGGCAAAGATCACCTAGTAGAGGTGGAGGCAATGAGAAAATGAAATATGAGTCTTAGAATTATTTGTATATTCAGATTAATGAGATCTGAAGTAAATCTGAACTAAATCTACCTATGTATCCATTCATCCATCTAGCCATCCATTAATCTATACCTTTAGAGTATAATCAATGAGGGCTCACTATGTCATACCTGGTGCTTTGGGACTCTGTATGTTTCTTAGATGGACAGTGTCATCAGAGTATAGATTCAGGAGATGAAAGTGAAAACAGGTACAACTTACAGGTGATAAAAGAGGAAAATTGTTTCTCTTTCCTTTTTTTCATATAACCCCACGCTGAAGCTCCAATACTTTGGCCACCTGATGTGAAGAGCTGACTAACTGGAAAAGACCCCCATGCTGGTAAAAATGGAAGGCCAAAGCAGAAGAGGGTGGCAGAGGATGAGATGGTTATATAGCATCACCAACTCAATGAACATGAATTTGAGCAAACTCTGGGAGATAGTGAAGGACAGGGAAATGTGGCATGCTGCAACCCATGGGCTCCCAAAGAGTCAGACATGACTTAGCCACTGAACAATAACATAACCCCAAAACAACCTTCTGCCCTTTTCCTCTCAAAGACTGCTCAAAACAAATGAAAAGCCAAATGAAACCAAAACAAAGAAAACCAAAACAAGACAGATTAAGACATGGTCACTGAAGTTGAGAGAAAATAACACAACCTTATTTGAGTAATAAGATAAAAAGATAAGATAGAGAAACACATATTAACTATATTTTACAAAAGTTAGAAAATATGGTATAATGATATAGATATGAGGCAATATATCTGAATCTAGGATGGCTTGGCTATACCTAATATAGCAAAAACATACATTAGTATTGCATTTATATGTAAATCATTTTAAAAATCTGACAATAGAATAGCATTTATTTGTTAATTATAAATAATGTTAATAAACATGACTATGCCATTATATACATAATGATTTGCATTTTCCTAAGGCTTTTTTCACCATACAACCAGTTATTTACATTTTGGGGGTAACTGTGTATATGCAGATATTAAAAAACTAAACTAGTACACTGTAAAGAGTACAACATGAAAAGCAAAAGTCTCCCTCACATTTCCAATTCAGAGTATTTAAAATTTTAACTACTGGGACAAGAGACTTTGAAACATACCAAATTTATTATGGTAGATTTCACTGATAAAGCTGATGTTGATTGTTTCTAAGTTTGGTTAATAATCATGTGATCAATTTCCTTTTTTTCCCCTTTGATATAGTTGTTATTATGTAAAGCAATCCCATGGATGGAGGAGCCTGGTAGGCTGCAGTCCATGGGGTCACTAAGAGTCAGACATGACGGAGCAATTTCACTCTGACTTTTCACTTTCATGCATTGGAGAAGGAAATGGCAACCCACTCCAGTACTCTTGCCTAGAGAATCCCAGGGACGGGGGAGCCTGGTGGGCTGCCGTCTATGTCACACAGGGTCGGACACGACTGAAGCGACTTAGCAGCAGCAGCAAGGCCCACTACAAAGGCAGGGAGGCAAACCTTAAAATACTACTGGATTGTGTTCCAGTGCACGAAAATAAGAAAAAATTGAAAAGGAATCAGCAAAGACTTGGGTTTGAGTTTTCTCTCTTGATTTCTGTAAACGTGAGTGAATCACTGAAGTTTTAGGCCTCACTTTATATTATTTGTAACATCTCTACTTACAATTAATGTGAAGATAAAATAAGACAAACAGCCATAAGAGCATTTTATAAAAAAGAATGCGTTACACAGGTAAGATATAACAATTTTAAACCATGAACAACAGCAGAGGCTAATGGATTCTTTTAATTTAGATGCACTCCCAAGAATTAAGGATCATAAATACAGCAAATAACATACTTTAAAAATAGTTATCCTATAATTATCTAAAGGTCAGATAAAAAATTTCAACTAAATCTAAAGCATATAGTCCATTTAGGGAAAGGAAGTATATTTATATGACAATACACACATTCAAAAATAGCTTTTTGTTGGCATTTATTTCTGTATTCACTCCACAAATACTTGTCAGGCATCACCTGCTATGTGCATCTAATATGTGTTTTATATGCTGAGATTCAGCACATAAGATGTGTATAAGATATTTTCAGGTATCTCTTTTGAACTAGACATCACTTTGGGTTGTGTTTTCCAAACTTCAAAGATGCTATACTTTTTATGGTGTAGATATTTATTGTATACCCATGATTCCAAACCACTTTAATTTTTATTACTTCAATAAACTACAATATAAAATGGTAAGTGATTTGAGAAGAATATTTGTACAAAATTACAAATGATAGTGTGTCTCTTGCAATGAAGACAGATAGTTATAAGAGGAACTAATTTAGTGAATAACTAAAGTTCCACTGATTAAGACCAAATTACAATGAGGATATTAGCACCAAAACACTTATAGACACAAAATTGAAGATAATGTATTACTGTTAATATTTGACTGTAGAATATTTTACTACCAGCCCCCAAATGCTGATATTTTCAGGCTCTTAATTTTTCATCATATTATACAGTAAATCACATCTAAAAATAAATTATGAGAATATTGATGAAATATAAATGCAAGTATTTGTTTATTCATGCTACGATACCCATCTGACAAAGGGGAAAAGATCAATTATATGTAACTGTTTAATTTGTCTAGAGCCATCATCTGTCTCTTTACATTTGGTGAATAGCTTCACTATTACTAAAACTGTAATGAACTTTTCTCAGATTTTCCATGGTAGTAATTTTACAAGATTTCTATTTCCTTAATCACACTGTAAAATATTTCTAAATACCTTGATTACTGTTTGTTTAATTTTAGTATCTATGAACTAACTCTATCTACAGCACATAGTTTAAAATAGCCTATTTCTTTACCACGATAGATCAGAATACCACCATCATTAAAACAAAATAGTTGAAAAGATATGAAAGCCAAACTTTAGTTTTTATAAAATGATTTTTTCAGAGGAAGAATTTGATAGATGCTGAATGAGAAATGTGTACTCAAAAGTTTGTGGGAGTTCAGTTTACATTAAAGTGTGTTGCTTTATGGAAAACATTTATTTGATTTATATTTTAAAAACCAAGCTTAACTTTAGAGCAGTGATTCAGCTGCAAGGGAAATCTCTTAAAATTATCTATATAGTCTTTTCAACACCCCAAGTTCCAACCTAATAGAATTTATGACCAGCATCATCTTGATTTTTGCATAACAGAGCTACACAACTGGCAGAAAGTGACTTTCTAATCTCTCTACATGAAATAGCTATTCAAATATTTGCATATTTGGTAGTATATCCCTAGGAGTTGTTGAACTTGTGTACATTTCTACAGTAGGGTGGAAAAAAAATAGAGGGCAGTATAGGAGTATAATCTTTGCAAAATAATCTTTAAAAGTTGGGATATATGAGGTGAACTTCCTTAAGCTCTAGAGGAATTTGGTGCCTTTTTTTTTTTTTTTTTAACTTGAACTCTTTTTCTACTGTTCTAGATTTGAATGCAACTGGGTAGTATAGTAAACACGAGGACGGGATATTTAACCAAGCAAACAGGATGATTTTGTTTGAGTCATGGGTCATTTACTAACACTCAGCTGAAATTTGTCACTTATAGTAAAAAAACAATTTTACGTTTAAAATATGTATCAGTCTTTTGCTTGTGATTACTTGGGATTAAATTGCTTAAGTACTTTAAAAGTTTTAAATGACTGTTCAATTTTTAGGATTTCCCTGGTGGCTCAGAGGTTAAAGTGTCTGCCTGGAATGCAGGAGACCAGAGTTCGATCCCTGGGTTAGGAAGATCCCCTGGAGAAGGAAATGGCAACCCACTCCAGTACTCTTGCCTGGAGAATCCCATGGAGGGAGGAGCCGGGTAGGCTACAGTCCATGGGGTCCATGTTCAATTTTTATATCCTTTAATATAATCAAATGAGTCATATTTATAGCTATGGGATGGCTTTCCACAAACTGTATGCGTATGAGACTCGCATAGTCTGTATAGCTGTGTAATCTGAAAAATAAGAAACAAATATTTTCCCAGTGGATGTCAAGCACTGGGGTCGCGTGTCATTTCTCTAATACCAACCAACTTGTCTGACTCAGTCTCAAGTTAGTCTGTGTCTGAACATCCCTTCGAAATACCAGTCTGGCATCCTGACAAATCGTCCACATAACAATATCTAGTTTTCACATAAATGAAAAAAAATGATTTATTCATTCTGAAAACAATCTTTATTATTCCTTTATGATATGTGTGTGTGTGCTTAGTTGCTCAGTCATGTCTGACTCTTTGTGACCCTCTGGACTGTAGCCCATCAGTCTCCTCTCTCCATTGAGATTCTCCAGGCAAGAATACTGAGCCTCCCATGTCTTCAGGATAGATAGAACATGAAACATACAAATCCTGCCCTCAGGGCCTCACAGTCTAGTGATAAAGATGACTAAGTCAATCAAAAATTCCAGTAGAGTAAGCTGAATGACGTAAAGCGTCTGCCTGCAATGCAGGAGACCCAGGTTCGATCCCTGGGTTGGGAAGATCCCCTGGAGAAGGAAATGGCAACCCACTCCAGTACTCTTGCCTGGAAAATTCCATGGACAGAGGAGCCTTGTAGGCTACGATCCATAGGGTCGCAAAAAGTCGGACACGGCTGAGCGACTTCATTCACTCACTCAAGCTAAATGACATGAGAGATGGGAGCCCAGAGAGGAAAATTGTAAGCCATGTGTCGACATGCACTCAACATTCAGAAAACTAAGATCATGGCATCTGGTTCCATCACTTCATGGCAAACAGATGGAAAAATAATGGAAACAGTGACAGACTTTATTTTGGGGGGTTTCAAAATCACTGAAGATGGTGACTGCAGCCATGAAATTAAAAGACACTTGCAACTTGGAAGAAAAGCTATGACCAACCTAGACAGCATATTAAAAAGCAGAGACATTACTTTGCCAACAAAGGTCCATCTAGTCAAAGCTATGGTTTATCCAGTAGTCATGTATGGATGTGAGAATTGGACTAAAGAAAGCTGAGTGCCGAAGAATTGATGCTTTTGAACTATGGTGTTGCAGAAGACTTTGAGAGTCTCTTGGACTGCAATGAGATCCAACCAGTCCATCCTAAAGGAAATCAGTCCTGAATATTCATTGGAAGGACTGATGCTGAAGCTGAAACTCCAATACTTGGGTCACCTGATGCGAAGAACTGACTCATTGGAAAAGACCCTGATGCTGGGAAAGATTGAAGGTGGGAGGAGAAGGGGATGACAGAGGATGAGATGGTTGGATGGCATCACTGACTCAATGGACATGAGTTTGTGTAAACTCCGGGAGCTGATGATGGACAGAGAGGCCTGGAGTGCTGCAGTCCAAGGAGTCGCAAAGAGTCAGACACAGCTGAGCGACTGAACATGCACCATGCCACTCTTTAGTCAAACACTATAATATTATCTGAGCCTCTTGCACGAATGGATGAATGAATGAATAAGTGGATGAATGTAAAAGAGCCACAAATAAGCATTCTTAAAAATATTTTATTCTAATATTCTTTTAGGTTTTACTTCCCAAAAACGGGAAAGAAGGAAGGAAGGAAAGAAGGGAAGGAGGGAGAAGGGAGGAATAAATATTTGTTGAATTTTCATTACCTTGGTGTGCAGTTATGTTCTATCATCACACAGTATACCTACTGTTGGGCTTCCCAAGTGGTGCTTGTGGTAAAGAACCTACCTGCCGATGCAGGAGACATAAGAGAGGTGGGTTTGATCCAGACTCCTGGAGGAGGACATGGCAACTCACTCCAGTATTCTTGTCTGGATAATCCCATGGACAGAGGAGCCTGGTGGGCTATAGTCCATGGGATTGCAAAGAGTCGTACACAACTGAAGTTACTTAGTATGTGTGCATACCTACTGTGATGGGCTGAGTGATATCCCTGCCAAAATTCATACATTGACTCTCTAAACCCAGTAGCTCAGAATGTGACTATACTTGGATATAGCATCTTTAAAAAGGTGATTACATTAAAATGAAGCTGTTAGCATGGGTCTTAATCCAACCTGACTGGTGTTTTTATAAGGAGAGGAAGGTTGGACACAAAGACACCAGGGATACATGTGCAGAGAGGAAAGACATGTGAGGACAGGGCCAGAAGGTGGCCATCTGCAAGCCAAGAAGAGAGGCCTCAGGAGAAACCAAACCTGCTGACACCTTGATCTTGGACTTCTAGCAGGAAGGACTGTGAGAAAAAAAAATTCCTGCTACTTAAGCCACTGGTCTGATATTTTGTCACAGAAACTCTAGCAAACTACCATTTCTGCTGAGTGGATTAAAAGGATATATTATCCTTTCAGGTCCATAGTTAATTGAAATAGGGATGATATGAGGTCATCCAACAATCATAAAAATTCCAGTTCATGTTGGGTAACTTTTCATTACTGACTTTAAAGAAAGGACCCTTTCCCATCAATAGTACATTCTGCAGACCTATATTTTCTACATTTATCTCCTCAATTTATGAGTACTGACTATTAGAAAGTTCTCATTTAACATAAGTAGCTTGCTTTAAAATGTAAAAACTAAAGCTAACATTTGAATAAGAGACATTTTAGTTGACATGTTGTCTTTAAGAATACATTGATAATGTGATGAAGATATGAATGTTGTATTAATATTTTGACATCACCAAATGTTATTAATAATGTAATGGCATTTCCCATTATTCTTTCACTTTAAATTTAGTTAAGATCTGTGATCTGGGAGTCAAAAAGTTAAAGCACCAAAATTTTAGTTCTAGCTTTGTCATTAACTAGTTTTATGATTCCAGGCATATCAATTAAGTTTTCAGAATCTCTATTTCCTCATCTGTCAAATGGGAATAAAATCATTTAATGTTTATATATCATTTGGTAATTTAAACACTCATAGAAGCTAGAACATGAGAAAATATTTTGAAATTACAAGTTGTCAAGAAAAATATCAGGAAAACTATCAGTTCTTGGGATGAGAAAAATGTTTTTAACTTTTTTTAGTCTAAGAAAGAAGCTATGAAGGAAAGTATTTTTAGATTTGACTATAAGTTTAAGTAAAAAACTTAAACTTGGACTTCCCTGGCTCAGACAGTAAAAGCATCTGCCTACAATGAGGGAGACTGGGGTTCAATCCCTGGGTGGGGAAGACACCCTGGAGAAGGAAATGGCAACCCACTTCAGTACTCTTGCCTGGAAAATCCCATGGACAGAGAAGCCTGGTAGGCTACAGTCTGTGGGGTCACAAAGAGTCAGACACAACTGAGTGACTTCACTTTAAGCAAAAAAGACTTTGAAAAACTACCATAAATAGGAAAAAATATACAAATAACCAAAATAGAAAAAAGAATTATAGTGCCATGAAATGGCAAGAATACTTCACGGTAAAAAATATTTACAAAAGAGGAAGAAGAATATATAACTTTAATACAGAAAATCATTTGGGGAATTAATTTTTAAAAAATAGAAATATGTACATATAAAATATTACATAAAAGGATGTTGGCATTACAATAGTTATTATAATAGAGAAAATTAGAAATAATTCATATATTATAATGATTAACTTTAATAAATTGTGAAATATTTAAAAATACTGTGCAGTCACTGAAAGCACAATTTTTGAAAAGAACTTAGCAATTTGGTACTATGATCACCATGTATTATAAAGTGGTAAAAGACTGTAAAAGAGTTTGACCGAGATATATGAGTATATATGCACACTAACAAAACAAGATTAGAAAATAATAAATGTATAAGACAAAATATAATTAGTAATTGTCTCTGGTAGGTGAAATTTGGGCAATTTTTCTCTTGTATTATTTTCCAAATTTTCACTAGTATTTATAATCTATCATTTCTATCTTTATATTTTATAATTTATCATTTTATATTTATATTATACTTAATTATCAATGTTATCCATTCATATATATGTTTTATTTATCAATTATCCAGTTCCCTTCCAGGAGCTTAGCAATTATTACACATTTTTGTATACCCCCAGAGGTAGTCTAAATAAAATAATCAAATATACAAATGTTAGTGGTGTATAGATATGTTTTTCAGCATGAGTACTTACAATACACTTTGAAGAAGCTACCATACTGGTAAAGTTCTGCTCATTCTATTGAATAACTATGTAATCACAATAAAACAGTGTACATGTTAGTTGTTAGCTATAACTTATTTAAGTAGTCTTCCATGACGTTCATTAGGCTTTTAATTTATACTATGTTGCATTATGTTATATTACACTACAGTAGTAAGTATGTTTGCATATGGCTAGAAAAATCAGTAACTTTGAAAAAATGTCATAATAAAATGTAAAATTTTCAAGATCTTTGGGATATTATCTACTATGTTTTTTTTTCTTTTTGATTACTTCAAAAGTAAAGTTTTGATTTGTTCTATTACTGTTATATCAGTTCAGTTCAGTCACTCAGTCATGTCCAACTATCTGCAACCCCCATGGACTGCAGCATGCCAGGCTTCACCAACTCCCAGAATTACTCAAACTCATGTCCATCAAGTTAGTGATGCCATCAACCGTCTCATCCTCTGTTGTCCCCTTCTCCTTCCACTTTCAATCTCTCCCAGCATCAGGGTCTCTTCCAATGAGTCAGTTCTTCACATCAGGTGGCCAAAGTATTGGAGTTTCAGCTTCAGCATCAGTCCTTCCAATGAATATTCAGGAGTGATTTCCTTTAGGATGGACTGGTTGGATCTCCTTACTGTCCAAGGGACTCTCAGGAGTCTTCTCCAACACAACAGTTGAAAGCAACATTTCTTTGGTGCTCAGCTTTCTTTATAGTCTGACTCTCACATCCATACACGACTACTGGATAAACCATAGCTTTGACTAGATGGACCTTTGTAGGCAAAGTAATGTCTTTGCTTTTTAATGTGCTGTCTAGATTGGTCATAACTTTTCCTCCAAGTAGCAAGCATCTTTTAATTTCATGGCTGCAATCACCATCTGCAGTGATTTTGCAGCCCCCCGCCACATCCTACCAAATAAAGTCTGTCACTGTTTCCATTGTTTCTCCATCTATTTGCCATGAAGTGATGGAACCAGATGCCATGATCTTAGTTTTCTGAATGTTGAGCTTTAAGCCAACTTTTTGACTCTCCTCTTTCAATTTCATCAAGAGGCTCTTTAGTTCTTCTTCACTTTCTGCCATAAGGGTGGTGTCATCTGCATATCTGAGGTTATTGATATTTCTCCCAGCAATCTTGATTCCAGCTTCTGCTTCATCAAGCCCAGCATTTCACATGAGGTACTCTGCATATAAGTTAAATAGGCAGGGTGACAATACACAGCTTTGACGTACTCCTTTCCTGATTTGGAACTAGTCTGCTGTTCCATGTCCAGTTCTTTTGCTTCTTGACCTGCATACACATTTCTCATGAGGCAGGTAAGGTGGTCTGGTATTCCCATCTCTTTCAGAATTTTCAAAAAAAAAAAAACAAAAAATGAATTTTCCACAGTTTGTTGTGATCCACACAATCAAAAGCCTTTGTGTAGTCAATAAAGAAAAAGTAGATTCTTTTTTGGAACTCTTGCTTTTTTGATGATCCAGCAGATGTTGGCAATTTGATTTCTGGTTCCTCTGCCTTTTCTAAATCCAACTTGAACATCTGGATCTTCATATTCATGTACTGTTGAAATCTGGCTTGGGGAATTTTGAGCATTACTTTGCTAGTGTGTGAAATGAGTGAAAATGTGTGGTAGTTTGAGCATTCTTTGCCATTGCCTTTCTTTGGGATTGGAATGAAAACTGAACTTTTCCAGTCCTGTGGCCATTGCTGAGTTTTCCAAATTTGCTGGCATATTGAGTGCAGCACTTTCACAGCATCATCTTTCAGGATTTGAAATAGCTCAACTGGAAACCCATCACTTCCACTAGCTTTGTTCATAGTGATGCTTCCTTAGGCTCACTTGACTTCGCATTCCAGAATGTCTGGCTCTAGGTGAGTGATCACACCATCATGGTTATCTGGGCCAGAAAGATCTTTTTTGTTTAGTTCTTATATGTATTCTTGCCACTTCTTCTTAATATCTTCTGCCTCTGCTCTAGGTCCACACCATTTCTGTCCTTTATTGTGCCTATCTTTGAAATCTTCCCTTGGTATCTCTAATTTTCTTGAAGACATCTCTAGTCTTTCCCATTCTATTCTTTTCCTCTATTTCTTTGCATTGATCACTGAGGAATGCTTTCTTATCTCTCCTTGCTATTCTTTGGAACTCTGCATTTAAATGGGTATATCTTTCCTTTCCTCCTTTGCCTTTAGCTTTTTTTTTTTTTCCTCAGCTATTTGTAAGACCTCCTCAGACAACCATTTTACCTTTTGGCGTTTATTTTTCTTTTTGCATTTTCTTTTTACTGTTATATAGCCACCAGGTTTAAACTAGCTAACTGAAACCAAAGTTAAGACAATGTATGACTGAGAACTTAAAGGTTCTGTGAAGTTGACAACTCTGTCTTCAGCAATTCTTTTAGTGCCAGGAAAAGATAGAGCCTATTTTAAAATGTATATGTTGAATATATACAAATGAATTAAGATAAGGCATTTAAGATGTTTAGCTACAAAACTGGTATCACAGGTGTAGTGCATTCCTAAGTATATCACGATGGCTCTGAGATGTTCTATGCAGATGACAAAAGTCAAGACTGAATGGCCCTCCTTCAATACATAAAGGTAGAAAAAATTCTAAATATTCATTCCTTAGTTTGGAAAAATTCCCATACACTGATAGATTTGAGGGTCTCAGAAATGGAAGGAAATAAATTTAAACATAGAGATTCAATTTTAAGAAAATAAAACTTCAGGGAAATTCATGAAAGAAAGAACACTGGTACACAGCAAAGCTGAATGATTTTCAAGGAGACATATTACTAACTGCATTCACACAAAAATTACATATAAAGTAAAATTGAGGCTTTCTGGCAGTAATATTCCAATATTTGTAAATGTAACAAATTTTAGAGCCAAGACTCCACACTCGGGGTGGTGCTTCAGCTCAGATGGCTTCCTCTGGGGCTGCTTTTTTTTTTTCCCCTTCTCTTTCTCTAGTACCCATGTCCTGTCTTTGGCTCCTAAGTTGGACATAGAATCCAAGATGGGCAAATCAGTATTCTTCCTCAGTATGTTTCAGCCTGGTTGAGGGATTTTTCCAGGCAGTAGGGTATTAGCTCACAGTTACCGCTGACTATGTTCTCCAGTCCATAGAGAAAGATCACACTTACAACAGGAAATGAATCCCCTGTAGCTCAGATGGTAAAGCCTGCAATGCAGCAGACCAGGGTTCGATCCTGGTTTGGAAAGATTCCCTAGAGGAGAGCATGGCAATCCATTCAAGTATTCTTGCCTGGAGAATTCCATGGACAGAGGAGGCTGGCGGGCTACAGTCCACAGGGTCGCAAAGAGTCAGACACAACTGAGCAACTAACACACACATGAATCCAGAAAGAAAAAAAAAGAAAAGAAAGAAAGAAATAGTTGGATTTCTATCATTTGCAATGGAAAATCTCAGGACTCAAGTACATATATTTACTTTGTAAAACTAAGAATGAACGACAATCACTGCTTTTGAAGCAGTCAAACATTAGCCATGGATAAAATCAAATATATTGTAAAAGGCATTTCTTTCTAATTTAAGATAGCTATCAAGCACTTAGAAGAATGAACAAAAGCATTTCCTTTCCAATTTCATATCTGAGTCATTCTTTCATTAAGAGAAGTAACCTACGCTTTCCTGGGCATTAATTTTTTGTATCTATGATACAAAGATACTATTCTGAAAGTAATTTATAAAAATATTCAGAGAATTTTATTCTTTAGGGAACTGAAACATTCACACATGGACAGTGAAAAATACTGACAAAAGTAAGATATGAAAAAAGAGTACTTTGAATTTAATTTCTGTCTTTTTATTCTTATTATATATTCAATACAACTAAATTCCCCTAATATCTCTTATGTCTATGTACTGAGTACTTCTTTATAGCATTTACAGCTTTGGAGTTTTTAATCCTTCTCTGTATTTTTAGAGAAAGAGCACTCTAATAATCTGAGACTATAGAGTCTGTTAATAGTGGTATTCTCCCATAGTTTGTTGAATTTTCTAAATCGGATAGAATGACAAAGACTCTAAAGCTTATCCAGATGTGGTTTTATAATGATGTCACTAGGCTTTATTCCATAATCAAGGCCCCTAAAAATATAGTTTTAGCCTTTGTATCAGCAACAAGGTTAATGGAATATGCACCAAGGGTAAATACTTTAGCAGATTGTATCATCGGGAAATATTTAAACACCATTTAAAAGGATTTAAAATAAGTAGATTTTATTTTACACTGACTAATGCAGAGAAATATAATATAATAGAGCTGTTAACAAATAAACCTAATGCTTTTCTCTCCTCTTCTCCTCATCCTTGTGCCATCTGCATTGGTAAGTCCAATTAGCTTTTTGCACTTGGAGTTCTAAGTTACTATTCCTTTCGCCCACTGGAGACAATGCTTGTATAGGTTTAGTTGTGACTATTTCAGAGTAAAGTCATATTTCAATCATTTAATTTTAAGACAGATAAGCTCATGCTCTACCATCACTTAAATGGCTCTCCATTGCCTCACAACAGAGATAAATGTCTCAGCATTCCTATAGCACCTTTGGCAATCTGACTCCCACTTTGCCTCTATTCTTGATCACTTCCTTAGGGTGCTTAGTCACATCAAACTGTGTGCTACTTAATTTTCACAAGATGCACATTCATATCTCTGTGCTGTTGACTATTCCACTGTGGTCCTTAGGTCTGACTGTCCTTCAGCTCTGAAATGCTACGCTAAAGCCTATAAAAATTCACCTCCTCTCTGGTATTTTATCTTCCTGATGAATTGCCTCTTCCTTTGTTCTCTCCCATTACAGAAAATACCACAGAGTGAACAGCTTTATGTTTAGTTGTGTATCTTTCCCTCCAAGAAATTGAACCAAGAATGCTCTGAGAAAAAAGCAAAAATATCTTACTTGCATACGTAACATCCCATCTCTGATTTATAACTTGTACACAGTAGATGCTCAACTAATTTTCTGAATTAAACTATGTAGTTCAGAGACGTGCCCCCAGGGGATGTTTGGCATTCAGTTCAGTTCAGTCACTCAGTAGTGTCCAACTCTTTGCGACCCCATGGACTGCAGCATGCCAGGCTTCCCTGTCCATCACCAACTCCTGGAGCTTGCTCAAGTTCTTGTCCATCGAGTCAGTGATGCCATCCAACCATCTCATCCTCTGTCATTTCTTTCTCCTCTTATGCTCAGTTTTTGCCAGCATCAGGATCTTTTCCAGTGAGTCAGTTCTTCTTATCAGGTAGCCAAAGTATTGGAGCTTCAGCTTCAGCATCAGCCCTTCCAATGAATACTCAGGACTGATTTCCTTTAGGATTGATTGGTTTGATCTCCTTGAAGTCCAAGGATTCTCAAGAGTCTTCTCCAACACCACAGTTGGAAAGCATCAGTTCTTCAGTGCTCAGCTTTCTTTATGGTCCAACTCTCATATCCATATATGTTTGGTATTAAGAGTCTTTATTATGATTTAACAATAATAGTATTATTTCTACAACCAAAAGCATGTGTTCATGGATCATTTATTCTTAAAGAAAATAAAAAGGGTTGTGAGCACTAACCATTTTTACATGCACTATCACATGTAATTCCCACAGTAAGTCTCTGAAGTAAGTCCTGTTATTTCTATTTCACCAGGAAACCAAGGCTTATGAAGGTCACACCTGCATAATTCTGCCTCTGAACTGTGTGGTAGGAAGACTTCTAATAACAAAACTAGTGACTCTCACTTTACAGGAATTCCTCCCATTTGAGGGTAGGTGGCAGCTATGAATGTGTGCACTTGTCATTCCCATGATTACCTTCAGTTCAGTTCAGTTCAGTCGCTCAGTCGTGTCCAACTCTTTGCGGACACAAACTGCAGCACACCAGGCCTCCCTGTCCATCACCAACTCCTGGAGTTCACTCAAACTCATATCCATCGAGTCGGTGATGCCATCCAGCCATCTCATCCTCTGTCTTCCCCTTTTCCTCCTGCACCCAATCCCTCCCAGCATCAGAGTCTTTTCCAATGAGTCAACTCTTTGCATGAGGTGGCCAAAGTACTGGAGTTTCAGCTTTAGCATCATTCCTTCCAAAGGACACCCAGGACTGATCTCCTTTAGAATGGACTGGTTGGATCTCCTTGCAGTCCAAAGGACTCTCAAGAGTCTTCTCCAACACCACAGTTCAAAAGCATCAATTCTTCGACACTCAGCTTTCTTCACAGTCCAACTCTCACATCCATACATGACCACTGGAAAGACCATAGCCTTGACTAGATGGACCTTTGTTGGCAAAGTAATGTCTCTGCTTTTTAATATGCTGTCTAGGTTGGTCATAACTTTCCTTCCAAGGAGTAAGTATCTTTTAATTTCATGGCTGCAATCCCATCTGCAGTGGTTTTGGAGCCCAGAAAAATAAAGTCAGCCACTGTTTCCACTGTTTCCTCATCTATTTGCCATGAAATGATGGGACTGGATGCCATGATCTTCATTTTCTGAATGTTGAGCTTTAAGCCAACTTTTTCACTCTCTTCTCTCATTTTCATCAAGAGGCTTTTTAGTTCCTCTTCACTTTCTGCTATGATTACCTTACTTTATATGGAAAAAAAAATAGATCATCCTGGAATGTCCAATCTAATTATTATAGCTTTTAAAACTGGAGTTTTCTCTAACAGGTAGGAGAAGAAGTCAGAGGTTCAAAGGATGTAAGGATTTGATGTAATAGATGATCTGCTTACTGGCACAGATGGAGGCAGGAGAGTATGGCCTCTAGAAGTTAAAAGCAGCCCCAGACTAACAACCAGCAAGGAAACAATGACAACAGCCTTACCATTGCAAGGATCTGAATTCTACCAACAGCCTAAATGAGCCAGGAAGCAAAGTCTTTACCAGAGCCTCCAGAAAAGAGGTTCAACTGCTCAAATCCTTGATCTTAGCCTTGTAAGGCCTTAGTGAGGAACCCAGCTGGGCTGCCTAAAACAGAACTCATTTACTAGCTCATGGTTCTATAACTATTGTAATAGGTAGTTTGGTTGGATTTAGCTGGGCATCAAAGAATTGATGCTTTTGAACTGTGGTGTTGGAGAAGACTCTTGAGAGTTTCTTGGACTGCAAGGAGATCAAACCAGTCTATCCTAAAGGAGATCAGTCCTGAACGAAAACTACCTGCTAGTGTTGGAGGGCTTCCAGTGGGGGTGTGGGATGGCACGATCTCATCACAGGGACAGAGCCACTGGCAGCAGCAGGGCAGGAAGGTCCCCCTTGGCATAAACCCTCTTGGAGGTCACCATTAACGCTACCATAGAGCCCACAGAACCCAGGGCTGGGTGGCTGCAGGCCAAATAACTACCAGGGAAGGAGTGCAACCATGATGGCTTCATCAGTAGACAACTGGATTAAAGCTTTCCTGAGCAAGGCCCTGGGCACCAGAGCAAAACTCAGTTTTTCTCAATGCCAGTCCCTCCCATCAGGAAGCTTACACAAGCCTTTTACCCTCAGCCATCAGAGGGCAGACAGAAGAAGCAAGAAGAAGCACAGTCCCACAGCAGCTAAAACAAAATCATATTACAGAAAGTTAATTATGATGAAAAAGCAGAAAGTTACGTCCCAGATGAAGGGACAAGATAAAACTCCAGAAAAAACAACTAAATGAAGTAGAAGACATGCAAGCTTCCAGATAAAGAATTCAGAAAAATGACAGTGAAGACGATCCAGGATCTCAGGAAAACAAAACAGAAAACATGTAAGAAATATTTACCAAAGACCTTCAAAACTAAAGAACAAACAGAGATGAATAATACACTAGAAGGAATCTAGAGCAGGATAACTGAGGCAGAGAACAGGTAAATGACCTGGGGGATAGAATGGTAGAAATCACTGCCACAGAACAGAATATAGAACAAAGAATGAAAAGAAATGAATACAGCTTAAGAGACCTCTGGGGCAACATGAAATGGATCAACATTCTCATTATATGGGTCCCAGAAGGAGGAGAGAGAGGGAAAGGACCTGAGAAAATATTTGAAGAGATAATAGCTGAAAACTTACCTAACATGGAAAAGGAACTAGTCAAGTCCAGGGAAACAGAGAGTCCCAGGCAGAATAAACTCAAGGAGGAACACACCAAAACACATAGTAATCAAACTGATGAAAATTAAGGGCAAAGATAAATGACAAATAACATACAGGGTAACTCCCATCAGCTTATCAGCTGATTTCTCAACAGAAACTACAAGCCAGAAGGGAATGGCATGATATATTTAAAATGATGAAAGGGAAGAACCTACCACCAAGAATACTCTATCCAGAAAGACTCTCCTTCAGATTTGATGGAGAAATCAAAAGCTTTCCAGACAAATGAAAGTTAAGAGAATTCAGCACCACCAAACCAGCTCTACAGCAAATGCTAAAGGATCTTCTCTAGGCAGGAAACACAAGAGAAAGAAGAGACCTATAGAAAATAAACCCAAAACAATTAAGAAAATGGTAACAGGATTGATGTATATAGATAATTAGCTCAAATGAAAATGGATTAAATGTAATAACCAAAAGACACAGACTGGTTAGACAGATGAAAACGTACATGTATGTACTTCCACTTATCACATCACTCTGCTTGACTCCACCCCCAAATTCTGTGTAATTAATTATATTGTTAAGTTAATCACGTTCCCATTATGGCTTGCAATTGTAATTATCTTCTATTTTTTGTCTGGCTATTGATTCTAAAAACTGATAAACATGTATTACTATTTTGAAAAAAAGAAAGCAACCAAGCCTGTGGTACTTCGTTACAGTGGCAATAAGAAACTAATATGCCAACTCAGTATCTTGTCTCTCTTTAATTCTTACAGAATTCTTAGTTCACTCAGGATGCTCAGCTCAATTCTTCATTTACCAGCCTCCTTCCAAGCCAGGTGTGGCTAGGTGACTATGTTCTGGTCAATGAGATATAAGCAGAGGTTGTGCAGATTTCTGAGAAGGTTCCTTAAAAGATGATAGAGAATCAAGGTGTACACTTTTGCTCTTTCACCTTTTCTACTTTCTGCCTGGACAACATCTGTGAAGGCTGACATTCTAGCAGCCATCTTGGAAACATGAAGTACAACAGAGGCCTCCATCCCTGAAGTGCCGAACCAACACCTCCAGATTTCTCATTACACTTTTTCATAGTGGAAAAAAAAAAATGGATGTTAGAAATGGAGACTAAAATCCAGGTCTTTATTTCTGGCAAAAGGGTATGTAGCATTATTGTTAGTAACATTGATACTAATATTATTTATGTTCTCAGTAGTGTTTCTGAGACGAGAAGCTCAGGCAGAGGAATGTGTTTTATGAGAAGTGGCAGATATAGTGAATTTCATTTTAGGGAATTAGAGTAAAATGCCTGGAGCAGGAGGGTCCAATATGGTGGACAGAAAAATATTCGTGGCTTAGGAAAAATGTCTGGATTGGAGATGAGGACTGAGTCATCACAGGGATATTGTGTGAAATGTTCCAAGAAGAACCCTGAGATAAATCAACATCTGTGGTTGGAAGGAAAAGAAAAGGCTAACACACCAGAGCTTGAGCAGTAACAGAAATTGAGAGGGTGGGTGCTGCAGACACTGGAAGCAGAATGTTCTGTGATGGAAAAAATGATCAACAATCTGTCCAAGAATCATGAAATATATGGGCTTCATGTTCATACTGGCTCTACAAGAATTTTGATAGCCTGGTGAGAATCATTTCAACTGAGTTGTGAAGTCATTATGGACCCAGTGGATGGCGAGTAGGTTTAATTTTGTGCCCTCTAAAGACATGCTCAAGTCGTAGAACTCATACCTGTGAATGTGACCATGTTTGGAAACAGAGCTTTGGCCGACATAATCAAATTAATAGAAAGTCATTGGATTAACGTGGGCTCTAAATCCAACATGACTGCTGTCCTTATAGGATGAGAGAAATCTGGACACAAGGAGGATACCAAGGGATGAGAGAGGTGGAGACTGGAGTGATGTAACTGCAAGCCACAGAATGCCACCAATTAGCCACAGAATACCACAAAATTAGCCACAGAATGCCAGAGATTGTAGTGACCACTGAAAGCTGGCATAGGCAAGGAAGAAGTCTCAAAGGGAGCAGAGCCCTACTGACACCTTGATTTAGGGCCCCAGACCACAAGATAACACATTTCTGAAGTTTTAGGCATCCAATTTGTGGTATTTTGTGATGGCAGCTCTAGGAAATATATATCGAGATTAGGAGGCAGAGTGAGCCATTGGAGGTAGGACCTGTGAGGATGAAGTTGAGAAAGGCAAGGCTGATATCATAAGTGGAAGATGAAACTCAAAGACATGGTTTTCCCATGTTTGTCTTTTTTTTCCTCTCCACATGTAAGAGACCTGAGCCTATCATATACTGACAGAAGAAGCTAGGACAGGAGGAGAGAGAAAGACACAGGAAATGTCAGGCTACCGGACAGAGGACCTCAGCAAGGTAGGAGAAGGAGGTCTAGAGAGGGATTAGCCTTTTGCAGGGGCATGAACACTCTTTCTTTGTTTCCTAAGAGAAGAAGGAAAACATTGGTTCTGACATAGGAAAGGTTCTATGACAGCAAACTGAGGAATCCCATCCAAGAGCTTCAATCTGAGGTGATTTTTTGATGATGGCATTATATTCTGACCAGTATGAGGTGATAACTTATTGTTTTCATTTCCATTTCTCCAATAATTAGTAATATTGAGTATCTTTTCATGTGTTTTTTGACCATCCGTATAACTTCTTTGGAGAAATATATATTTAGGTCTGCTAAACATGGGACCTCAGAGACCAATTCATGTCTACTTAAAATGGCTGAAGAAGAAATGGCTAGCTTTAGGAGCCTGGTAGGCTGCAGTCCTTGGGGTCTCAAAGAGTCGGACACGACTGAGAGACTTCACTTTCACTATTCACTTTCATACATTGGAGAAGGAGATGGCAACCCACTCCAGTGTTCTTGCCTGGAGAATCCTAGGGACGGGGGAGCCTGGTGGGCTGCTGTCTATGGGGTCCCACAGAGTTGGACACGACTGAAGTGACTTAGCAGCAGGGAAGAGTCAGCTTTCATTTATTTTAAGATGTAATAAATACACTAGAAAGAGTATGAAGCTTTCTCTAACCATTTCCCACTGAAATATAAACTCCATGAAGACAGGGTCATTGCATCTTTTGTTATCCACTGGATCCTCAATGCTTAGAAAAGTATCAAGAGTCTATATCATAATATTCATAATGATATTCATTAATAACATTTAAGAATCTTCATTGAATGAATGAACCATTCCGGATAAAAGTGATTATCTTCTTTCTAAACAAGTTTCATTGCTTCATGGGATATATCAATTTTTATATTGATGTTTAACAGGTGCCTTATATTTTCTAATATGTTTGAGGTATTTGAGAGAGTTTTATAACAGTGTTAATCACAGTCATCAAATACATAGAATAGAATTCCAGGATGAATTGTATACTCTCAAAATTCATAAATTGAAATCCTAGCCCCCAGTACCCGAGAATATGACCTTAAATGGAAATAGAGTCATTGCAGTTGTTATTGTTAAGATGAAGGCACCAGGGTGGGCCCTAATGCCATATGATTTGTGTTCTTATAAAAAGAGGCATTTTGTACACAGGCAGCACACAAGGAGAATGCTATGTGAAGATGAAGGCAGAGATTGGGGAGATGCTTCTACGAGTCACAGAACACTAAAGATTGCCAGAAAACCACCAGAAGCTAGGAAGAAGCATGGAACAAATTCTTCCTTACAAGCCATCAGAAGGGACCAACCCCAACAACACCTTGATCTGGGACTTTCATTCTCTAGAATTGAGACAATCAATTTCTGTTGTTTAATCCATCCAGCAATACTCTTTTATGGCAGTCCTAGCAAAGCTACACAAGTAGTTTAACCAAAAAATAATTCACTACATATTGGATAATTAAATGAAAAATTCTATGAAGCTACAGGAACAGCCTTCCTCATTAAAACTGTTTAGCACATTTAGCATATTAATTACTGCTGAATTATGCATCAGTGTTTGTTGTCATTTACTTTAAAATATTAATTTACTGATTCTCAGTGTTTCTTCAACTTTCAATTCATTTCAACTCAATCTAATAAGAGATTATCAGATGCCAATTGGGTTCTTATTCCTATGGTACCTACTATAGAAATTATGCGGAGAAGGCAATGGCACCCCACTCCAGTACTCTTACCTGGAAAATCCCATGGGCGGAGGAGCCTGGAAGGCTGCAGTCCATGGGGTCTCGAAGAGTGACTTCACTTTCACTTTTTGCTTTCATGCATTGGAGAAGGAAATGGCAACCCACTCCAATGTTCTTGCCTGGAGAATCCTAGGGACGGGCGAGCCTGGTGGGCTGCCATCTGTGGGGTCGCACAGGGTCAGACATGACTAAAGCAACTTAGCAGCATAGAGATTATGAAAATAAGCAGTATGAGAACCGTACTCAACGTATCCATACTTTTCTTTGGAATCAAGGTCTGCTGCTGCTGCTGCTGCTGCTAAGTTGCTTCAGTCATGTCCAACTCTGTGCGACCCCATAGACAGCAGCCCACCAGGCTCCCCCGTCCCTGGGATTCTCTAGGCAAGAACACTGGAGTGGGTTGCCATTTCCTTCTCCAATGCATGAAAGTGAAAAGTGAAAGTGAAGTTGCTCAGTCGTGTCCGACTCTTAGTGACCCTACGGACTGCAGCCCACCAGGCTCCTCTGTCCATGGGATTTTCCAGGCAAGAGTACTGGAGTGGGGTGCCACTGCCTTCTCCAGGAATCAAGGTCTATCACCTTTAAAATAAGTTAATATTGCTGGAAAGAATGCATCAAGTGACAAATTTATAGGAAAATGATATGAAAAAAACTGAATCAAAAGAAGATGTGGGAATTGAGGAAGGTCATCAAATATGTGTAACACTTTGATGGGGGTAGATGGTGCTAGAGGTATGGAGAATGCCACACTTGATACTGTTTAAAAGGAAATGAGTAAGTTGATCAATCTAATTAGATATCAAAATAAATACTAGAGAGAACCTAAAGATAAGTGTTGATAGGTGAAGGCAATCAGAGTCCTGAAATATCCATCTTTTGACCAATTTTATTATATATATATTAAAATAGGAAAAATACTACAAAAATTCAGCTCTATAATAACCAAACTGTAGTAAACTTAAAAGATAAAACAACTCATTCAGAGACAAGGAAATGAAACACTAGAATCCCATTCCTGGGAGATAAACACTGTTAAGACTTTAATGTATATTCCTGCTGCTACTGCTGCTACTGCTAAGTCATTTCAGTCGTGTCCAACTCTGTGCAACCCCATAGACAGCAGCCCACCAGGCTCCCCCATCCCTGGGATTCTCCAGGCAAGAACACTGGCGTGGGTTACCATTTCCTTCTCCAATGCATGAAAGTGAAGAGTGAAAGTGAAGTCGCTCAGCTGTGTCCAACTCTTACGCACCCCATGGACTGCAGCCTACCAGACTCCTCCATCCATGGGATTCTCCAGGCAAGAGTACTGGAGTGGGGTGCCATTGTCTTCTCCTAGACAGACATATTCATATACATATGTATACAAATTCATGTATACATAGACACATGTATACACTCATATATTTTTCTAAAATAGACTCACATAATAAAAGCCATTAAATGTTTAACACCTTTCCACATTGTTAAATATTATATTTTATTAAATTTTAGAATACAATTGATTAACAATGATGTGTTAGTTATACCAACTAACTGGTATACTTGAAGTGATATAGTTATATACATACAAGTATTCATACTTTTTCAAATTATTTTCCCTTTTAGGTTATTGAATATTGACCTGAGTTCCCTTTGCTATTCAGTAGCTCCTGGCTGGTAAATACCATAGTGAAATGTTCTTCTATAGCATTGTAAAGTGTATGGCCACACAAGATTCCATTAGTGGATATGTAGAAGTTTTTTGCTGGTGTATTCAGGCCAGTGATTTCATTTGCTAAGTTCTAATTAAAAAACACTTACTCCTTGGAAGGAAAGTTATGACCAACCTAGATAGCATATTCAAAAGCAGAGACATTACTTTGCCAACAAAGGTCCGTCTAGTCAAGGCTATGGTGTTTCCAGTGGCCATGTATGGATGTGAGAGTTGGACTATGAAGAAACCTGAGGGCCAAAGAATTGATGCTTTTGAACTGTGGTGTTGGAGAAGACTCTTGAGAGACCCTTGGACTGCAAGGAGATCCAACCAGTCCATTCTGAAGGAGATCAGCCCTGAGATTTCTTTGGAAGGAATGATGCTAAAGCTGAAACTCCAGTACTTTGGCCACCCCATGCGAAAAGTTGACTCATTGGAAAAGTCTCTGATGCTTGGAGGGATTGGGGGCAGGAGGAGAAGGGGACAACAGAGGATGAGATGGCAGGATGGCATCACTAATTTGATGGACATGAGTCTGAGTGAACTCCGGGAGCTGGTGATGGACAGGGGGGTCTAGCATGCTGCAATTCATGGGGTCGCAGAGTCGGACACAACTGAGTGACTGAACTGAATTGAACTGACCCTTTGTTACTAAGCGAAGAGGACTTTTAAAGTAAAGCATCCATTGCAAACTAGTACGTTTAGAATGGATAAACAACCAGGTCCAATATATAGCACCAGGAACTATATTGAATATCCTGTGATAAACCATAATGGAAAAGAATATTTTAAAAGAGTGTGTATATATGTGTAAATGAGTCACTGTGCTATACAGCAGAGATTGGCACTACATTGAAATCAACTGTACTTCAATAAAAAAATTAAAAGCAGAGCATCCATTGTTAACCCAAGGATCTGGGATGTTGCTAAACCTTAAGCAGCCCTTCTGGAGTCTTTGATCACTTAGTAACTTGGCCTCTGAAGGCTTTTACTTCTTTTCATTATTTGTTTTTTTTTTTCCTTTGTATCCTCAAGGCTTCTTAGACTTTACAATTTAATGCTATGTGTCTGTGACATCAAAAGGGCATAAAAGTATGACTTAGTTTGTAATAGGGAGGCAACATCACTCATAGATGAGATCACTGCATTACCTGGAAACCCTCCCAGGCTCTGCCTTATGGGTTAGAACACAAGCTTGTTAACAGTATTCCCTTCAGTAACATTACTTTATGTGAGAGCAGTGATTTAGAATCACTGCACTGTGGTATTCAAAAATTCAAAATGAAAGAAAATATCAAGGTTAAAGTAAAGTTTTATTTTGCTATGAAAATGTTTCATAAAGCACCAGTATGAATGAATATAATTTAGCTCAAATTTGTAGAGTGTTGATAAGGTTCCTTATAATGCTTGGTTAGAAGTACCTAACCTTTAAATGCTTTTTATTGTGCCATAAGCAGTCCAGCTTCCTTTATCATAAATGTCTTATTGTAAGACTTAAGTGTTTGGAAGGTTCAAGATGAACATTTCTATTTTGCTGTTTATACATGGTTCTTTTTGACCTTGGCAAATAAGGCCAAAAAAAAAAAAAAAAAGCTTTAGCACTTTCAGTGGTTAAAGATATAAATGCTTACTGTCTATCTGACTTTACTAGTATTGTATCTGCCTTTCCTCTTTCCTTCTCTCTCTCTTTGCCTCTGCCTCTCTCTTTCTGTCTCTATCGCTCTTACACATATACACACATACACACATACACACATACACACATACACACATACACACACACACACACACATACACACACACTCCTTACATCACTCTTATCCTTGTGTTACTGTCTCAGTCTTAGTGATAGAAGCTCAGATCCTAATGGAGATGCAGAGTGCGAGAAATCAGCCACTCTTATTCAATTATAAGACTACTATAGATTTCTGAGACATTACACTTGAAAATATTCATGTTTTAAGGTTTGATGTCAGATTTAATTATTTTAGGGAGTGCCTTTTGACCATTCCCTCTGTGAAATTTTAGTATTTAAAAGCCCTGATGGTTTAGGCTAGGTTAAGAGAATTGAATTGAGGGATCCTTCTTTCTTCACTGATCAGCACAGCTCACAAAAACCTCCTTGCCATGCTTATATTATACTTCTCCCAATGACCACCATCTTGCTATTCTTGTTTCCAAAATCTTTGCAAGTTTCTGTGAACCATCTCACAAACTTCTTAAAGATTGCCACTTTCTGGTACGGTGCTCATTTAAAATGAGGATGATCTGGTTGGCTACAGTTTGGATGGTCATCATCAATCAGGATGCTATCTAGCCTGAACTTTTGAAACAATCCAAGTATGTTGTGAACAGGCTCACAAAAGGTGTTTTTCTCCTTTATGAACATATGGTATACACACATGTTAAGTGGTTTCACAATAGCTCTGCTGGTTATATCAAGATAGGTCCTTCAATTTTTCAATAATGTTTTTAATCACAAGCTTTAAAGCACAATTGTTTTTACCTTGAAATTCTTAAAAATCTGTTATGAGACAGAAATAAGAGATTAATGGAGATCTTGCCAAAAAAAAGATAAATGGCACTACCAGAATACCACAAAACTGGGGGAAAAATTAATTGAACCTATACTTTTGATAAATATTTATTTTTTGCAGAAGAAAAATGCATACTAGTTTAAGCTGTCATTATACTAACCTACATCCTATTTTTCATATTATTAGTAATACATAATGTGGTAGTTTATATTCAAAAATAAAACCAGAATGTATATACCTCATGTATTTATCCAGAAATACACCAAGGTTACTATGGTTACGAAAAATCCATTACCTTTGAATACAGAATGAAAAAGTTTGACTTAAAGTGTGTGCTATTTATTATAGCAAACATCAACAGCCTTCGGGAGGTTCTCTAACTGGATTCATTTTTCAGTGTCATAACTGACCCACCATTCTACTAGCTTATGGCCTATGCAAGGCAAAAAATTTGAACTGTATGCATTTTTAAATATATTTTGTACTAACTCAAGGTGCAGTGCTGCCTTTGACTTTTAATGCTTCATATTTAAGAGAAAGAAGAAAAGCATTCCAGCCACCTAGATGCTAAGTGGCGTCTGAATTGAAATGAATTTACTTTGACCTGTATCCACCATGGTGGCAAGATTCTTTTTTTTTTTTTTTAACACATAGCAGAAGAATGTTAGTTCTATGTGGAAACTTAAAGGGAAGCTACAAATAAATGGAGTAAGAGTGAGAAAAAAAGTTGACACCTGGAATATTTAGGAGGGGATATTAAGCCAAGTTATTGAAAAAGTTTTTTATGGTATAGAAGGCAAGGAATTGTAAATAGTGCAGATGCTTATAACCAGAAAAAATGGTATGAAATAGCTCTTAAACAAGTTTCAAAACTAATCCTCATCCCTACTAAATTTTTGCTCATCAAGACTATGAGTAATCGAATCAAAGTAAAATATAAGTCACTAATCATCATACAAAAATTATGCAGTAAGTAAGAAGTTAAACATGCAAATAAAATAATATTTTCAACTTGTAAAACTGTCAAAGACATAAGGACATAACATTCACTTCTGATGAACTTTTCTGGAAAACAACGTAAAACGCATATCAAATATTCTGAAAAAGTTTGCTCCCTTTGACTTAGCTATTTCTCTTTTAGAGATCTAGCAAACAAAGATTTATGTATGATAATATTTATCACAAAACATTTAAAACAGAGATAAATCAGGAACTTTTGAATTTTTAAGTGGCTAAATACATGAGTGTATATCCATAAAATAGAATATAGCAAAATATTTCTAGAAAAACCCTTCATGCTATGGGATGTATTCATAATAAGGGAACATGCAAGGATTCCAAATTTTACATTATAGTTCAATTTTGTTAAAAAGAATAAAGTGCTAGAAGGAATTATATCAAATATTAGAGCATCTATCTGTAAGATGGGATATCTGCATGTTTTAAATTATCTTCAGTAAACATGTGTCATTTTTATAACTAAAAACTGCTATCAATTATTTCTCTAACCTAGATGAATGCATCTTCCATTTCTCAGTCTCTCTATGAATTGACATTTCAGCACTGGAGAGATTCATTTTAGTGATCCTACAGTCTCGCTATTACTGACAGCACCAGTCCTCATGGGATAGGATAGAAGTTCCATCTGTAAACTACTTAGCATGGAAAGAACATTATGCCACAACAATCCAGACAGCAAGACAGGCCATGAGCACCAACTGCATCATAATATATTATATGATGGAACATGGCAGGATTTAAAGCATGTGTAGAAGCTAAAGCGAGACCCAATGACAAGAGCAGTATCCTCCATCAGCTTGTTCCAGTGCTGTGCTTAGTCACTCAGTTATGTCCAACTCTTTGTGACCCCATAGACTGCAGCCCACCAGGCTCCTCTGTCCATGGGGATTCTCCAGGCAAGAGTACTGGAGTGGGTTGCCATGCCCTCCTTCAGAGGATCTTCCCAACCCAGGGATCGAACCCAGGTCTCCCACATTGTAGACTGATTCTTTACCAACTGAGCCATCAGGGAAGTCGTAGCTTGATACTGGCTCAGTTCAAACAGCCAGATTCCCTCCCCGTTCTGTCTTTTCTGTGATTTTGAGTGGGCAGGTGGACTTTGGAAAATAACAAAAATTTAGTGTATACTGCAAATATAAAATCTTCGAGTTGAAAGAGATCTAAAGGGCCATTATATTCATCTTGCACGCAAGTTGTAGAATCTCAAGAAAAGTGAGCACTCAGCCTTTGCTAATAGAGAAAACACTCACTTCAGGATGTTGTTATGAACTTAAAATTATGTTTTCCAAGATTTGCATATTAAAACGTTAACCCTCAATGTGACTATATTTGGAGGCAGGGCTTTTGAAGAATTGATGAAGGTTAAATGGGGTTATAATGATAGGTCCCTAATTCAATGATTCTGATGCTCCTACAGCAAAAGGAAGATGCAGCAGGGGTGCACACAGAAGACCACGTGAAGCACAGGGAGAAGTTGGCTGTCTGCAAGTTAAGGAGACAGGCCCCAAGAGAAACCGAACCTGCCAATACCTTAATCTTGAACCTCTAGCCTCCAAAACGGTGAGAAATAAATTTCTGTTGTTTAAGCCTTCCAGTCTATAGTATTTGATTATGGAAGCCTTAGAAGATCAACACAGGTGCTCAGGGTTTTTAAACCAGCTGCCAGCTCCCTTTCTGAGTTGTGATAAATAATAAAATGTATCCAATAAGTAGAATGTATAGAAGTGAGAAAAATGGACTTTGACTCCAGATAAACTCAGATTTGAATCAGTTCTTCCAGTTGCTGACTAGGATTTCTTGACATCTCTGGGCCTCAGTTATAACACTTGAATCATCATGTACAACTTTAACCTATTATATCCTTTTGATTTAATGCCTCTCCTTAGTGATTAACATTGCATTCCCACTGTGCTTCTGACATTTGGAGATAAAAGCAACAAGTAATATAGGTGTTTGTAAGACGCCTGGAGGAATTAGGAAAAAAATGCTGAGTCTTATCAGATAAAAGCCTTCATCAAAAAAAATCTACAAACAATAAATGCTAAATAGGGTGTGGAGAAAAGGAAACCCTCCTACATTATTGGTAAGAATGCAAATTGGTGCAGTCACTAAGGAGAGCAATATGCTCTTGCTGCTGCTAAGTCACTTCAGTCGTGTCCGACTCTGTGTGACCCCATATACGGCAGCCCACCAGACTCCCCCATCCCTGGGATTCTCCTGGCAAGAATGCTGGAGTGGGTTGCCATTTCCTTCTCCAATGCATGAAAGTGAAAAGTGAAAGTGAAGTTGCTCAGTCTTGTCCGACTCTTCGCAACCCCATGGACTGCAGCCCACCAGGCTCCTCCATCCATGGGATTTTCCAGGCAAGAGTACTGGAGTGGGGAGCCAATGCCTTCTCCGAGGAGAGCAATATAGAAGTTCCTTAAAAAACTAAGTATAGAACTACCAAATGACCCAGAAATTCCACTCCTGGCATATACCTGGAGAAAATCATAACTCAAAAAAGATACAAGCACCTCAATGTTCATCGCAGCACTATTTACAATATCCCAAACATGGAAGCAACCTAAATGTCTGTCGACAGAGGAATGGATAAAGAAGATGTGGTACATATATCACTCAGCCATAAAGGAATGAAACTGTGCCATTTACAGACACAAGGATGAACCTAGAGACTCACAGAGAGTGAAGTAAGTCAGAAAGAGAAAAACAAATATTGCATATTAATGCATATATATGAAATCAAGAAAAATGGTACAGATGAAACTATTTGCAAAGCAGAAATAAACACACAGACAGAAATAACAAATTATGGACACCAGGAGGTGGAAGGTGGGGCAGTGGGATGAATTCAGAGATTGGAACTGATATATACACAATATTGAAACTTTGTATAAGATAGATGTTGAGGCCTGATAGAGGCCATGACTAAAATAGGCTGGAGCAAGCATCCTGGAAACAGCTGGGACACTGCTCAGGTGGGATCAAAATTAATTACTCCAGACGGGAGGACTCAGCCTGTCAGCATGCTCCCTGTAGCCTGGTCTGTGCCAAACGGGACGAGGATAGATATCTCCTAAGAAAGCCCCCGTGCGTGAAAATCTAGCCAATTAGTAGATGCAAAGAAACCCTTGTAACCAATCCAACCTTGCCAATTCCCTGTCTTTGTCCTAAACCTATAAATACTACTGTAATACAGGGCTCGGGGCTCTGGCTCTATTCCACTGTGTTGGATGTAACCAGGGCCCTGGCTCGAGCTAGCAATAAATTCCCTTTTGTGTTTGCATTGCCATGGATGGCTTGTTTTCTCAGTTCTGGGGATCGGGACCTTGGGCATAACACAGAGAACTAACGAGAACCCACTGTATAACACAGAGAACTCTACTCAGTGCTCTGTGGTAACCTAAATGGGAAGGGAATCCAAAATACAGGGGATATATGTATACATATAACTGAATCATTTCACTGTACAACACTATAAAGCATCTATACTCCAATAAAAATTAAAAAAGAATTCTACTTAAAGGATGAAAACCATTGAAGAAGCCATTATCATTGTAACTAGAAAAGATGGTTATGAACTCTGTAAAAATACCCCACTTTCTTATAGTTGAGGCATCTATTACACCATGCTAACATTTGCCACGAGCTTTCAATGCAGGTATATAGTTACGTGGGTCTGTTAAGGATTCAAGACAACATAATTTAGTATCATTTTTTAGGTGGTATGAGAAAGCAGTTTGAATGGCTCAGAGGTTAAAGCATCTGCGTGCAATGCGGGAGACCTGGGTTCTATACGTGGGTCGGGAAGATTCCCTGGAGAAGGAAACGGCAACCCACTCCAGTATTCTTGCCTGGAGAATCCCATGGATGGTGGGCTACAGTCCACGGGGTTGCAAAGAGCTGGACGTGACTGAGCAACTTCACTTCACTCTCTTCCCCATTCTGTTCATTCTCTGGCTTTGTAGTGCCACCTTACATGGTGTTTTGTACATTTTGGAAATCTTCAAGGTCCACACTCTGAGACCCACCATCAGCCACACCACTTCCCTATAGACGAGGTCAGCACTCACTTTGCACAGGGAAGGGGTCTTGGTTTCTTTTTCTTGGGTTTCTACATTTCCACCCATCTTTTCCCCATTGTTTTTTCTTTCCCACCCTATTCCTGCTCTTCACCCCTTTGTGATCATCTTTCTTTGTTCCCAGGCATCATTTGACTTCATTCATTCCCTTATTCTCTACCGTCTCTGCGATCAGTGGGGAAATGCCGTCATGAATAAGACAGACACAGCCCTGTCCTTATGATGCTCATGGTTTCATGGGGGCAAAACGATAAGTAAACAGGCAGCCTGGTGCAAACCAAAAAGTGAGGTGGGCATAAAGGTAGTGAGCACACAGGGTTACACCTGACTTATACATGGTGTTCCCCGAAGACTTCTTATAGGAAGTGTCTACAGTGTGCCTGAAAACTGTGCTGTCCCCGTTCCACATGATGATACAGCTGGTCCTAATAAGTGCTTTGCATAATATTTATTAAGACATGGGTAAGGTTCATTCCAAGATATGTTTTCATTTCTACTGAAATAAATTCTGTGGCCAATAACTTTTAGTTAAAATAATGCCTTCAGATATTCCGAGGGCAAGGGTAATCTATTTTTAGTTTACTTTTAGTATTTATTTTTTAGTTTTCTTGACTAAGTGTACTTTACTCAGAACATGCTAAGTATTTTATCTATAGTTTTATTTCTCTTCAAAATCCTGAAAGTTTCAGTTATCTCCATTTAATAGTTTCAGAAACCAAGCTTTAATATTTACATAACTTGTTTTAAGATCATATTCTCTTCATCATAACTAGGATGCCTGAGACGGTGTCAAAGTCTAACTCTCACAGGCTGTGTGGTCTTGAGCAAGTTGCTTAACCTTTCTGAGCCTCAATTTTCTCATTTGTAAAATAGGAGTATTGATAATACCTACCTTACAGAATAAGTATTACAGAATTCTATCCAAGTATGATGAATAAAATATAAAAGCAATAGTTCTGGTGCTTTGAGGCCTCTCAGGCTAGAGGACACAAAGGTGTGAGCTCTGAAAACGCAACTGGGTGGATGAAAGACCCAGCCCTGTGCCAATACTCCTCTTTCCTCTATCTGTACGTGCTGCCATAAAGTCATGAGCACCAAGGTGGGGAACGGAGTACCATGTCTGGCTGATTCTCTGTTACAGCCTTAGTGTGTGCACGCTCAGTCACTTCAGTCATGTTTGACTCTTTGCGACCCTGTGGACTATAGCCCACCAAGCTCGTCTGTCCACGGGATTCTTCAGGCAAGAATACTGGAGTGAGTTGCCATGCCCTTCTCCATACAACCTGAGTACCTGGCACTAATGTGAAGGAGTGAATTCATTAAAAATTAATCCTGTTTCTGACTCTAACTTGTTGTAACCTTTCATGAAGACTTTTAATATCTCTAACACCTCAGTTTTCCATCAACCCATATTTGATTAATGATGTCTCACCTAGTAGTCACATACAGTATCTAAAATATCATAATATATAAGGCTATAATCACCATACAAGTATAAACAACATGATTCAGACTCCAGACAATATACATAATACAGACCTCTTGTGTTTCACAAGGTTTTGAGCAATTTCCTTTTCTCAAGTGTCCTGACACTTTTTAATATAACATGGGTAGATATACTATGTTTCTTTCCAAATGGTCTAAAATTCAGGCCACACTGAGTCACACTTCTGAGTCTTAAGATTATTCCACATTCATGAGGGTTTTAAAGGGGTTAATATGTGTCAGTTGCATTTGTTTGAAATGATGTCACTGCCTCAATTGAACTGACATGACATCATCATTGCACTGTGAGTGTGGCTGGGGACCACACTGGGTCCCAGCTTCAACCCTGTGATCAATAGGAGGCAGAGGAATCATATGCTGGGCTCTTTGTGTTGATACATTTCCAAAGCCCCCTCTGCACCCCTCTGAGTAAAGATATGTTAGTAGAAGGATTCAGGTAAGAAACAGGGTCAAAAGTAGAGAAGACACAGTAAGACAGCCTTGGGGGAAGGAAGTCAACACAAGCCCTTTTCTATTTTTCAAGCTTTGGCTTCACTGTCAGTGCAACGTAACCACAAAGATCATGGAAGCTGAAAGATTTAACAGGAGACAAACCTAAGTAACCCAACTTTTAAATCTGCATTCTCAGATAGCTATAAATTATAGTTTATAGTTATCTTACATTTATTAGTTTGGAAGTACATATACTTTAATAGAGACTACAACTACTTACTAATACCTACAGAAGTCTTACCTGTGACTGTGTAGTTCTCTCCATTGCCTGAGTAGATTAGCATCCCATCCATATATAAAGAGTACTGAGTGATAATACCATTTGCTTTTTGGGGTGGATTCCAGGAGAGTAGCAAAGAATGGGGAAGGGATTTGGCTACTGGTGGCTGAACCTGTTGTGGGGCTATGGGAAAAATAAAAAGACTTATTGACTATAATTTTAGTTTACATTTCTAATTTAAACTTTTCAGACCCAAATCAATAAATCATGGAATAAACTTGACATCCCGTGCATGGAAATGGCCCTGATTCGTGAGCATCTTATCAGTAATTGCTTTAGTACTAAATATTTGTCTTGAATTTATGAAAATTTGCATCAACCATAAATGGTGAGTATATTTTATATTAGTTCACTTGACTGATGCTTGTGTTACTTCATCAATAGTATTACTAACCCATAATCTTTACTTCGGGCTATGCCTTTCAAAGCAAACTAAGCAGAATCCCTACCCTTGAGGAGCTTTTGATTTAATGTGAACAATGCTAGGTGGCCCATAATTGATATAAAAAAAACCTATAAGCAGCCATAAAAATAAAACACAGCATAAATTAAATTTATTATACATGAAAACTATATTGTGAGTTTTTTTTAATAAAGAATGTCTGTCCATTTCCAATAAATTGGAATCTCAGAAACTAAAAAAAAAAAAACCAAACTTTTAGAAAATGATCCTAATCATACCTATAGCTTGGTAAGTTGGTAATAAATTTAAGAAAAATCTAGAAATTGGGAAATAACAAGAAGGAAATGGTGAACTGAAGGAGTAGGAATCCCTCTGGGATCAAGTTGTGAAGTAGATTTGGAGGGTACCAGGAGAAGGAAACGGCAACCCACTCTAGTACTCTTGCCTAGAAATTCCCATGGACAGAGGAGCCTGGTGCAGGCTACCGTCCATGGGGTCGCAGAGAGTCGGACACGACTGAGTGACTTCGCTTTCTTTCTTTCTTTCTTTCTTTCAGGTAAAACCTGGTCATAGAGTGCAGCAGATGAAGAGAAAACAGTGAGATATAGGATGATCTGTGCCATATTGGAGTTGGTAGAAGTAATTAGAAAAGGGGATGATTATACCTGCCCCAGCAGAAACAAAGACACATTAAGAAAAAGTGCTAGCATTGGTAGACCAGATGGAGTGAATGTTGAGAAAACACAGAACATGGGTCACCACTGCTATAGTCCAGGTGAGAGGGTTCTGGTAAGGTCAGGTGCAAGGCATGAAGAACAAAGGGTCACAAGAAGGGTTTTACAGACTTCTGTCTTCTGTCCTGGTTATATCAGATGGACCATTGTCTTTCTTTACACATCTTCTCTGTGAGTGGTTCTTAACTTTAAGGATTTAAAAGAGGTGGGATGGGGTAGGGGGATGAGAAGTGGGAAAAGGGAATGGATGGATACTGAAATAGAGAGAGACTGGGGACTCTTCTCCCCTAAAGGACTCTTAAATCTCCTGAATAACTTTACAGCTAGACAGAGAAATGTGTAACCCGTCTTATCTCGGAGAGAGAAATACGAAGTAACAATGCTTTAAATGTTTTGAGAGCTGTTATTTCTGGAAGAGATGTGTTCTGATGCTCGAGCAAAGCTTTCACTTTGGAGTGCTAAAATATTTTCTCTTTCCCACTGCCTTCCTAATGTAAGCTTTCTGAAACATTAATTTATGCCAACAGTTTGCAAGCTCCGCATACAACAAAAGTGAGACTTGAATCAGAAGGAGCCAGGCCATGATTAATAATGCCTCGATTGGCGTTTGGAGGTTCCATCACACTGAAATAATTGTTACCCGTGCTGGTGTTTAGCAGTTAAAAGAGACCATGGAAATCAACCGTTTGATTCTCAATTTCATACTGTGCCATACAATCAATTCTTTTTAGTCAGACTGTCTCTAGATTTACTTCTGAGCCATAGTAAAATGAGGAAGCTTTCATTAATCTTTCAGATGCTTCATATTAATGACAAGGCTCTTGCATGAACAATGTAACAGCAATTAAAAAGCCCATTAATCTGCATTACCGCTATTAAAGATGCATGTCATTAAAGGGTATGGAGTTTGATTCATTTTCGCACCCCCCCAAAAAATGGAGCAATTATGGCCTGGCAATGCACTTTGTCATCAAATTAGGTTGGGGTTTTCTAGCAAATGGCCTTGCAGTATTTAGCTCTTCTCCTATTTTATTATTCATGACTGAAATGTGGAAGTCAAGACCTTTGAAATTACTTTACCTTCTTGTGGAGTAGAGATGTTCAATGCATGCAAGCTCTCGGTACAGCCAGCCAAAGTGCAAGCAGCTAGGGTTACTGCATAGTTTGTAAAGGGTAGCAAGCCTGTCAATATGCCTGTAATAAAAGGGGACAAAGAGAGGTTTGCATATTTACCATAAGCCATGAAGAGTATTGTGTGTGTATATATGTGTGAGATAAAAAGGTAGAGACACAGAGGATAAAAAACAAAAACATATGCTTCTTAAATCCATTTCCCTGCCCATGTGTTGATTTTAGAATACAGCGACTAGTGAGAAAAAACTGTGAGACTGACTTCTTGTTAAGACAGTTTTAAATAGCAATTTCCCCATCGTGCCTCTCAGGACGCTAATGCCCTGAGATGTTTCTCCTGAAAAACTGGGGAGTTCCACATATAGTTCATAGAGCAGAACTCAGTGTATCTGATAGTAAAGACAGCCACCATCCCATTCTGGATCCTAGTTTTCCTAGAGAAACAAAACCACTTCATTTTCTTTTACCTCGCATTTTTCAACCGTGTTTAGCTAGAGATTCCATCTTAAGTGACATCTATTAACACATGTTAGGATATGCTACTCCCAAGAGTGATTTCATTATTTTAACAGTAGGATACATGTATACAAACTATTTATTCATGTTGCAGCTAAAACGAATATGCAAATCAACACAGTTGAACAATTAGCCAATTAGATAATTATGCTTTTGTACTTCTCCTTGCAAAATTATTAGTTTATTTAATTAAGACACCTGCCTTAAACAGAAGCATTGCCCACAGAAGTGTTGAATTAACCTGATTTGGTGGTGGATATGTAAGATTTGTTTGGCAATTAAAGGTGCCTGCAGAAATGAAAGCACATTTTGTTTACTGGTGTTTGTAACTAAGACAGAAGCTCTTTATTTAGTTAATCCCCTGAATTAAAGAAGTATCAAAACTATCATTTGTGTATTTGCTCACCCATGTTTTTGTTGCGGCTTTTAGAGCTGTTTTTATCCCCAATCACATGGATTGTCATCATTCTTACAAAAAGATGGTTCTACTCATGGTATCCTTTCATTGAGTAAACTTTGATTCTTTTAATGTGACAGACAGCTTTCATCATTCAACAACAAATTTTAAAATGCATGTTTGCCTATTCCCTTTCCCTGATAGAAATGATTAAGAAATTAAAAGAGCAAAGACAAGGATGAAGTAAAGACCACAGTCACTGTTTGCTCTGGCCCTTCACACTGGCCCGGGGTCCCCAGTGTTGCCTGTAAGTCTTGAATCTAGCAGCTCCCCAAGCATCCCCCTGGGCCATGCAACCCTCTCGGCTGTACCTGGCACCACCATGCTCACCCAGGGCCAAATAAGTCAGCAAGCCAACGAAGTGACACACAACGCGTGTGACCATCTCATGCCAAAGGCAGCTCTGATTTCAAAACACCGTCACATTGTCTCTGCTTTCCCTCACTCCTGCCACTGTGGCTGTCATTTCTTCTTGAATCTCCCACAGCATGACCCACATTCTAAACTCACTTTTTAAACAGGGATTATTTCTCTTCCTCCAAAAATCTTAAAGGAAGGCTTCCAGCATACATCTGCATTTTCAACATGTAGGGATTTGGGGATTAACAGCAATGATGCTCAGGAAAGACTGCTTGGGTCCAGATGCCAATTCTACTACTGGTTTATGGTATGGGTTTGGGCAGGTTGATCAGATTTCTGTGCCTTAGTCTTCTAAGGCACTGCAGATAGTTAATAACAGCACCTGTCTTGGAGGAGAGGTCTTACAGGAATAATACAGTATCGTGGGGCTGTGAGATGGGGATATTACAATATTAATCTCAAAGTGTTACTATCAGGATTAAATAAGCTTAGGAATATAATGTTCTCAATACAGAGACATTGGAGGACAGAACTCTAGCACAGTGCCATGGCAGCCAAACTATGTTGTCACTGCAATCCAGTTTCTGCCTGCACGCTGCTAAAAAAAACCACCGATTTTTATCTTTTAAAGATCACTCAGTTCAGTTCTCCTTCCCTGGTGGCTCACAGGTGCCTGGAATGTGGGAGACCCAGGTTCGATCCCTGGGTCAGGAAGATTCCCTGGAGAAGGAAATGGCACCCCACTCCAGTATTCTTGCCTGGAGAATCCCATGGAGGGAGGAGCCTGGTAGGCTACAGTCCATGGGGTCACAAAGAGTCAGACACGACTGAGCGACTTCAATTCACTTTCAGTTCAGTTCAGTTCATTTTAGTCCTCAGTTGTGTCCAACTCTCTGTAACCCAATGGATTACAGCACACCAGGCTTCCTTGTCCATCACCAACTCCCAGAGATTATTCAAACTCAACATCATTGAGTCAGTGATGTCATCCAACCATCTCATCCTCTATCATCCCCTTTTCCTCCCACCTTCAATCTTTCCCAGCATTGGGGTCTTTTCAAATTAATCAGTTCTATGCATCAGGAGGACAAAGTATTAGAGTTTCAGTATCAGCATGAGTCCTTCCAATGAATATTCAGGACTGATTTCCTTTAGGATGGACTGGTTGGATCTCCTTGCAGTCCAAGGGAATCTCAAGAGTCTTCTCCAACACCACAGTTCAAAAGCATCAATTCTTTGGTGCTCAGTGTTTTTTATAGTCCAACTCTCACATCCATACATGACCACTGGAAAAACCATAGCTTTGACTAGACAGACCTTTGTTGGCAAAGTAATGTCTCTGCTTTTTAATATGCTGTCCAGGTTGGTCATAACTTTTCTTCTAAGGAGCAAGTATCTTTTAATTTCATGGAAGTCAACATCTGCAGTAATTTTGGAGCCCCAGAAAATAAAGTCTGACACTGTTTCCACTGTTTCCCCATCTATTTCCCATGAAGTGATGGGACCGGATGCCATACTGTTAGTTTTCTGAATGTTGAGTTTCAAGCCAACTTTTTCACTCTCCTCTTTCACTTTCATCAAGAGGCTTTTAGTTCCTCTTCACTTTCTGCTATAAGTGTGGTATAATCTGCATATCTGAGGTTATTGATATATCTCCTGGCAATCTTGATTCCAGCTTCTGCTTCCTCCAATGCAGCATTTCTCATGATGCACTCTGCATATAAGTTAAATAAGCAGGGTGACAATATACAGCCTTGATGTACTACTTTCCTGAATTGGAACCAGTCTGTTGTTCCATGTCCAGTTCTAACTGTTGCTTCCTGACCTGCATACAGATTTCTCAGGAGGCAGGTCAGGTGGTCTGCTATTCCCTTCTCTTTCAGAATTTTCGACAGTTTGTTGTGATCCACATAGTCAAAGGCTTTGGCATGGTCAATAAAGCAGAAGTAGATGTTTTTCTGGAACTCTTGCTTTTTGATGATCGAACAGATGTTGGCAATTTGATCTCTGGTTCCTCTGCCTTTTCAAAATCCAGTTTGAACATCTGGAAGTTCATGGTACATGTATTGTTGACGCCTGGCTTGGAGAATTTTTAGCATTACTTTAGTAGCATGTGAGATGAGTGCAATTGTGCGGTAGTTTGAGCATTCTTTGACATTGTCTTTCTTTGGGATTGGAATGAAAACTGACCTTTCCAGTCCTGTGGCCACTGTTGAGTCTTCCTAATTTGCTGGCATATTGAGTGCAGCACTTTCACAGCATCATCTTTTAGGATTTGAAATAGCTCAGCTGGAATTCCATCACCTTCACTAGCTTTGTTTGCACTGATGCTTCCTAAGGTCCACTTGACTTCACATTCCAGAATGTCTGGCTCTAGTTGAGTGATCACACCATCGTGATTATCTGAATCTTAAAGATCCTTTTGTATGGTTCTTCTGTGTATTCTTGCCACCTCTTCTTAATATCTTCTGCTTCTGTTAGGTTCATACCATTTCTGCCCTTTATTTTGCCCATATTTGCATGAAATTCTCCTTTGGTATCTCTAATTTTCTTGGAGAGATCTCTAGTCTTTCCCATTCTATTCTTTTCCTCCATTTTTTTGCACTGATCACTGAGGAAGGCTTTCTTATCTCTCCTTGCTATTCTTTGGAACTCTCCATTCAAATGGGTATATCTTTCCTTTTCTCCTTTGCATTTTGCTTCCTTTCTTTTCACAGCTAATTGTAAGGCCTCTTCAGACAACCATTTTGCCATTTTGCATTTCTTTTTCTTGGGGATGGTCTTGATCACTGCCTCCTGTACAATGTCACGAGCCTCCGTCCACAGTTCTTCAGGCACTCTGTCTATCAGATCTAATCCCGTGAATCTATTTATCACTTCTATTGTATAGTTGTAAGGGATTTAATTTAGGCCATACCTGAATGGTCTAATGGTTTTCCTACTTATTTTAAGTCTGAATTTGGCAATAAGGAGTTCATGATCTGAGCCATAGTCAGCTTCTGGTCTTGTTTTTGTTGACTGTACACAGCTTCTCCATCTTTGGCTGCAAAGAATATAATCAATCTGATTTCATTATTGACCATTTGGTGATGTCCATGTGTAGAGTCTCCTCTTGTGTTTGCTATGCCTAGTGCATTCCCTTGGCAAAACTCTATTAGCATTTGCCCTCTACATTCTGTACTCCAAGGCAAATTTGACTGTTAGTCCAGGTATTTCTTGACTTTCCACTTTTTAAAGGTCACTAGTGATCCCATCCACACTAGACCAAGTAATTCTTCTTCTATCCTTATTAGATCCTGAGTCTACTTATTGGACTTTGCCTCCCTCAGCTGCCCTCTCTGCCACTGAATTCTTTCCTAGGAGTTCTAAATTAATGCTCCTTGCTTTCTTTGGCCAGCTCATCTTCCTTTCACAGTCCCTTAGATAGCTTTTTTATTCTTTTTCACAATTGGGTGCGTAGACCTCTCTCTTCTTCTGAACACCTGCCTTTATTAGTTCATTAAGCCTCATGTTGTAGCTATATCTGTAGACTTCACATCTCTCTTCCAAGCTCTAGTTTTTCATTTCTGCTCACAAGACATGTATCCTACCTAGATACTCAAATATGAATAACATTTCACTCTCAACCTGCCCCAATCCAGACCTGATAACCAAAACTATTTGCAAGCTTCATCTTTCCCATTTCTTTTTAAAAAATATTTTTATTGGAGTATAGTTGACTTACAATGTTTTGTTAATTTCAGGTGTACAGCAAAGTAAATCAGTTATACATATACATATACCCACTCTTTTTTAGATTCTTTTCCCATATAGTTTATTACACAATATTGAGTAGAGTTCCCTGTGCAATATAGTAAGTCCTTATTACTTATTTTATATATAATACTATGTATATGTTAATCATAGATGGATCTAGAGATTATTATACTACATGAAGTTAGACAGAGAAAGACAAATAACATATAGTATCACTTAGACATGCAATCTTTAAAAAAAATGGTATAAATGAACTTATTTACAAAACAGAATCACAGATTTAGAAAACAACTGCACAGATACCAAAGGTGAAAAAGCAGGGGAGGAATAAATTAGGAGATTGGGACAACCATATATACAGTATTACCATTTTCCCTACTCTTAATGCCTCCATCGTCAACTGTAAATCCTGATCAAAATTAAGGTATCCTTATAAGACAAATCCTAGCCATTTTATCATTTGAAAATCTTTGGTATTTGTCTCATCTTTGCTATTGCCAAGTTCAAATCTACTGCAAGTATAAATAAGACAAATTGCTCATCTGAATCAGATAATGCCATACTAACTCCAACCAGTCCATTCTGAAGGAGATCAGCCCTGGGATTTCTTTGGAAGGAATGATGCTGAAGGGGAAACTCCAGTACTTTGGCCACCTCATGCGAAGAGTTGACTCATTGGAAAAGACTCTGATGCTGGGAGGGATTGGGGGCAGGAGGAAAAGGGGACGACAGAGGATGAGATGGCTGGATGGCATCACCCACTCAATGGACGTGAGTTTGAGTGAACTCTGGGAGGTGGTGATGGACAGGGAGGCCTGGTGTGCTGCGATTCATGGGGTCGCAAAGAGTCAGACACAACTGAGCGACTGAACTGAACTGAACTGAAATGAATACTAACAAGAAATGAATCAGCCCCAGAAAGTGAAAGTTTTAATACTACAGTGAACAAGAAAATGCTTTATGACATGAGATTAGTTTCTCCTGGTCATCACTGAACAACTTAGGTTTCTTTGCCTCTCACAGGTGGCCCTAACTTAGCTGGGGCAAAGGTATATTGTGTTCCAAAAGACACTGTGGTTGCATACAGTTTGGTACTCTGAAATCTTTAATATGACATTGTGTCATTCATCTAGATAATATTATAATCGGGAAACATAAAAAACAGCTCCCTTATATTGCAAAATACCTACCCTGAGACATTATTTCTTTTCAAATCATAGCTGAAGTGCAGTGTTGGAACTGTGACTGTTATATCAACTTAACAAGAAAGGTATTAGTGGAGACTTTAAGAAAGATCATGTCAAAGCAGATACTAAGTTTGCATTCACTATATGGTCTTCAATGCTTTATTCAGTCTTTCTTGCCTTTACTAAAGGAATTCTTTTGTGTGTATATGTGTACCATGAAATTCCTTTGCTAATTTCTTCTCCCTTAAAACTTTAGGACCTTAAAAAACAGGCAATACTTCTCTCAAAAAAACTTGCATTTTTCAGCTTTTTGCTTTGGTAGAGAAGTTTACCAAATTGTATTTCATAGAAAAGTCCCAAGATTCTTAAAGAAAGATGCTGGAGAGAAACTAGATCATCTTTCAAGCCATTTATCCAAGTGCTCACATTTCCTATCTCCAGGCAGGTGAAACAATAATAAACACTGAGAACTGAGAGCTGCAAAATAGAAAACAGAGAAGAAGAAAGCTGATGTTTTGGCTTTTGCCAACTTCAAATCACAGGTAGAAAGTTTTGGGTGGCTTGTAAATCACTTTCAAAAAACCATGCCGTACTTTGAGAGGCTATGGTGGCATTTCTTTCCTATTTGCAGTGGGGATCTTGATTATAATGTTGTGTCTCAGTGACAAACTTTGTCAGACCATTGGAATAATTTCCCCTAAATACATACAAATCCATTTCAGTAAGAAGAGCAATACAATGATTGAGCATTTTCCCTCTTGTCAGATTACAGTTAGGCTGGGGTAGGAGAAGGGGCTGCTTAGCCAAGTGGTCTTTTCTAAATCAGAATAATGACAAAGTCATCCTCTTGTTGGGGCATGTGGTCTCTATATTCTGTTTCTCAGTATGGAAAGTTTATCAGGATTGATTAAAGTTGATGATTATAAAAACGTCTGCTATTACCAAAGAATAAAGATAATCTCTCCAAGACTAGTCAAGGTAGCCTTTCTTAGACATATTCCTAGAGACCAAAGTGATTAGCCAAATGGCATTCCTTTAAGTGTCAGAATCATCCTTAGATTATATACTCCTCAGAAAAAAAAGCAGTACTGCTGCAACAAAGTATTATCATCAAAAGATACTTATATTCAGTTCAGTTCAGTTCAGTCACTCAGTCGTGTCCGACTCTTTGCGACCCCATGAATCGCAGCAAGCCAGGCCTCCCTGTCCATCACCAACTCCCGGAATTCACTCAGACTCATGTCCATCAAGCTGGTGATGCCATCAAGCCATCTCATCCTCTGTCATCCCCTTTTCCTCCTGCCCCCAATCCCTCCCAGCATCAGAGTCTTTTCCAATGAGTCAACTCTTCGCATGAGGTGGCCAAAGTACTGGAATTTCAGCTTTTAGCATCATTCCTTACAAAGAACACCCAGGACTGATTTCCCCCAGAATGGACTGGTTGGCTCTCCTTGCAGTTCAAGGGACAGAGCCATATAAAGAATGAAATAATGCCATTTGTAGTGATATGGGCAGACCTAGAGTCTGCCATATTGAGTGAAAGTAAGTCAGAGAAAGACACATATCATATAGTATCACTTATATATGAGATTTTAAAATATGGTACAAATGAACTTATTTAAGAAGCAGAAATAGAGTCACAAATGTAGAAAACAAACTCTACTTAATACTAGTAATGACCTACATGGGAAAATAATCTAAAAATGAGTGAATATACATGTATGTACCTGATTCACTTTGCTGTACAGCAGAAACTAACACAACATTGTAAATCAACTACACGCAAATAAAAATTAGTTAAAATGCACACACACACACATATAAGGGTATTTGTTAGGTAGATAGAATAGGGAAAAGGAGTCCAAAATGGCGGTGGCTAAAAGACAAAGAAGGGAAAAGCCCGTGAAAATAGAACAAAAGAAGGTCCAAGGACCGGAGTGAGGACCTCAGGGGAAACAAACACCACTCCTGGCTGGCCCAATTTACATAGGACAGGCCCAGGGAGGGATAAATATAAAAAGCGGAGCCAAAGCTAGTTCTCCCTCTCTCTCCCACGCACTGGGGCGCTCTTCTCCTTGTGTCTTTGGATCAACGTGCCCTCACGCCTCGAAGATGGATTTTCCTACTATCTTCTAAATAACACTGATCTGTAACACTGATTTGTCTAAGAGCTATAACATGGTCCATTCAAGACCTGAGAGCTAGAACACGGTCTATCCAAGACCTGAGAGCTGTGACATGCTGAGAGGGCTTTAATGTCCATCACTCCAAATCTTTGTTGTGATGAGACAAAGAACCAAGGAACATACACTCGCGTGACAGTATTCATCAACTCTCCTCCTATATGCCTCTAGGAAAAGTGCTATAGAATACAACTGATCTTTACAAAGTTTCTAATCTAAGAAAATATTAGAACTAGAAGAACTCTAATGATAACAATAATACATAGATTAAATACATAAAGCAGAATGCTTGCACACATGCCAAGTGGACAAGGACACTTATAAATTTCAGATCCAGACCTCCCAGTCCAAAATGATAGGAGATCTATAAGCTTCCCTGGTGGCTCAGTCAGTAAAGAATCTGCCTGTAATGTGGGAGACCTGGGTTAGATCCCTGGGTTGGGAAGATCCCCTGGAAGAGGGTATGGCAACCTACTCCAATACTCCTGCCTGCAAAATCCCCACGGACAGAGGAGCCTGGCGGGCTGTGGTCCATGGGGTCGCAAATAGTTGGACTTGACTGAGAAATTAAGCACACTATATTTAGTTAAAGACAAAGAGACAACAAGAAAATCCTTGAAAATATATTTCAATATTATATTTAAAAGAATACTGAAAAATATATACAGTGATATATTTATAAAAGAATCCTAGAGAGAAAAATATGACATATATTCTATGTCCACAGAAAACCCAGTAAGATAAGGTGAGATAGTCTCCTTGATGACACTTAGGGGGTTAAAAATAAAGAAGTATATCTGGACAATGACAACTTTTAAGACTGGTTTGGATATGAACCTCTGTCTCCAGCAGACATCACAGAGGAGTCTTTTTTTTTCCCTTTGAATCTTAGACTGTTTCTACCTGGAGGCAGGCCAGATGACCTCTCAGATTCTTTTCCAGCCACAAAACTCTGTGAAATCAAAAATGGTCCCAACTATATCAGGAAACCTGCCAGTCTCTTTTGATAATGGAAGAGGGTGAGCTGACAAAACATTCCATAAGCATATAGGAAGCATTATTGATGTCTTAAAAGTGTTAGGATCCCATGAAACACAGGAGTCTTGGTATCTGGATTAAAACCATTGGCACCAGCAGGGCCAGGACTCTCAGTGCTAAGCGATAATGCATTTTGCATTAATGCTTAACATTGAGAAATCCTGACGGGCCACACCAAGGGAGTTTGAAGTTAAGTAAGTATATTCCCTTTGAATGACAGTCCTGTGGACCTCCACGGGTACAGGAAGCCCTGGCTGAAAGAGCAGGGGCAGGAACTTGATACAAGTGAAGACAGCGCATCACAGGAGGAAATTTAAGAGCCTAGTGGGTATAGTTCCAGACTGTGTGCTCTGAGGATTTCCACCTGGCAGAGCAGAAAAACCCTCTCCTGGTGAACAATTTAGAAGTCCCTTGCAATGATTTGGGGGAACTTCCTAAATGCAGAGGGCGTGTCTTTTTACTTCTTACTTGTCCTCTTTTCTAGCAGTTATTGCAATGTTTTACCAAAGGTGGACCCTTGATGTTTGACCAAAAAATCAAGACTTTTCATCTTCTTAGCTCAAAGCTGTCTCCTTTACTATAAGAGATGCCCACTCCCGTCCTACCCTTTCCCAGGTGCCCCTGAAGGAACAGATGCTGTTTCTTTTGACTCATACATTATATTTCCGACACTGTTTCCTGTGCTCAAACTTCAAGTTTCAAAGGAGCAGAAAAGAAATATACAAACCTGAAGGCAGCCTGACTAAGAGAAAATCATTGTGGAGCTGACACCAGCTGGGCAAGCTTTTGTGCCTCTAATAAAACTCTGTATCCTGAGAAGCAGGAAAACGGCAGAGGAGTCGGCTTTGACGTTAAGATTTTATGATTAACTCCTCTGACTCGATGCAGACAAGTATAAATGCCAGCCTGGAATCCAAGCCTGAGATGTAAAGCAAAATGGCATCCTTTTCAAAGCCCAACACAGTTTGGAGAAGAAAAGAGACTCTGTTTCTATTTACATCCTGGAGCCGACACCCCACCCCCCAGCAGCCCCCCTCAGCTGCCAACCTAGGTGTCTGGCCTGTATCCACTGTACTCTGTTCCCCTTCATTATGTTAATCTGTGGGCGGAAAGATTTCTGTCATCTTCGAATCGCTTGTGCAGCAATGGTAAACACCTTGGCCTGTCTGTAATTGGACAGGTGTCTGCACTGATGTCACCCAGCTTTTAATTCAATTAAAGAACTGGCTGCTCTGTTCTCATTACCCACTCATTTCCGTTGCACTCTGAGTGTGGCCGCGAAATGTGCACACAGCCGTCTCTACCCAGAGTCCAAAGTCTGTGGTCCCCAGGCAAAGATCGTGCGGAATATTTCAAACGGACTCCAACAATCCAAGCACATTTTTCCTGTTAGCAAAGGCATTTGGAATAAGATGGAGAATTTGTTCTCTTTCTTTACCTTTAAAGTCTCTATTGTCTAAATGGTGTCTTCTACCTACCAGCCAAGTAATTAGGAGCCGTCTAGCAAAAAGAAAAGCCATTTCTAGCTTTCCCTCCCCGGGGCTCTCCTCCATCTCAAGAGAACTCATCAGAGTACAATGCTCTTATTTATTTGCTGGCATTTCACATTTGGATCAAGAAGGTGAGGGGGGGGAAGAGCGAGGCATTTATTAAGAGGGCCATCTGGTAAGGGACCCCACACAGGCAGAGTTGAGACTGCTACCTAGGGACATAGTAGAAGAACCCACTTTTAAAAGAAAGCCAGCCAGGGGAAGGGAAGTAGCAGAGAAGGGGACTTTTCTGGCTCAAGATTTTGCTATAGTGCTGAGAAATCCTAATTTTTTTAAGTGTCTTACACTCCAAAATTAGTTTTGAGCTGCCAACCAAACCAGTGGATGGATGAAAGAGAGTAAATTAATCCAACATGCCATGCTTTTTGCCCACTTAAAGGAACCTCAAAAATAAAGTTCTAACGCAGACACTGTGACACAATGACCTTATGAAACTGAACATTTGTTAAATTTGTTAAATTTGGATGAAAATTTAATGGTCTAACGGAGATCTGGAAACACTTTCTTTTGGTAGGAAATTGACATTTGTTGTTTTGTTTAGGACAATATTTTAAATAAAAATAAGGATCTCGAAGATTTGTAAAATTAAAGTTAATTTTTATTTTATCCAAAAGGTAGTAGAGTGAATGCGTTTACCCCAAACCTAATGGAACTCTTTGGAAATTCTAAAACTAACATTTCATATTTAATTTCCTGCAAACAGATTTTCTGACTCTGTTTAAAACTTCTAGTAGGGAGCACCTTGGATCAAAGACTAAACAGTTTAATCTTATAAACAGGAAAACAATTTCTTTATTTTTATATTTTTTTAAATAAAATATAGGGTTTAACCTCAGTCTTCAGGAATGATTGAAACAGTGATTTTAACTGATCTCAAAACATTCTCCTATTAAGATTCTCTCAATTGGCTTACATCTAATGTCACATTTTTAATCAATGCCTTTATATTAAGAACTGCAGAGTCTCTGTCTTTTCTCTTCTAATTCTGCAATTGGTTTGAAGTTACCCACTCATTTTAACTCTTTGTCTAACATAAAGGACTGACACTGATGTCATTAGAACTCTCCAAGAAAATAGCAGACTTGACTAAGCAGGGAGGCAGGCAAGGAGACAGAAGGAAAAGGAATAAATGAGAAAGGAAAGTCATCCCTTACTGATCAGTGTCCTAGGTCCCCTGGTAAAAGCCTCTGATAGGTTAAGCCCATTGTACAGAGGGGACTGTGAAGAGGAGCTGCTGTTGGGCAGAGTGTAAAGGTCACTTAGGTCCAGCAGCAGATTCAAGGTCAGAACCTATGTCTTCTGACGCCAAGATCATTATTCTTCCCCTCCCAGTTCTGGAAGAAGAAAGAAGGCATGTTGAAGATATGTTACTAAAAATGATAGCATACTGTATAGTAAGAATTTGATTTAAATATACCTTAAATGTGTCAATAGGTTCAAAGTTATTACTAAAACATGCTGTGTATGAACAGAAAGTAGGATGCTTATCCCTCCAAGTGAGCAAGTGTATATGCCTATAATATTCCCTTAAAAAAACACAACTGATTCATAAGAAACTCTATTATCAGTGTGTATATATTTGTCTGTTATTTGCATATAATATTATATACACACATATATATATAAAGTTTGTAGTTAATCCCAAATACAGTACAAATATAAAATGGTCATAAAAGTTAGAAAACAGAAAACTTATTCCTTTATCAAATATGATCAGTAATCTTAAGGATTATATTCACTTTCACTTTTCACTTTCATACATTGGAGAAGGAAATGGCAACCCACTCCAGTGTTCTTGCCTGGAGAATCCCAGGGACGGGGGAGCCTGGTGGGCTGCCATCTATGGGGTCGCACAGAATTGGACATGACTGAAGCAACTTTGCAGCAGCAGCAGCAGCAGCTAACTATGGCCAGGCTGGATGAAAGGCTGGGCCAGATGAAGCACAAGCTGGAATCAAGATTGCGAGGAGAAATATCAATAACCTCAGATATACAGATGACATCATTCTTATGGCAGAAGGCAAGGAAGAACTAAAGAGCCTCTTGATGAAAGTGAAAGAGGAGAGCGAAACTGTTGGCTTAAAACTCAACATTCAGAAAACTAACAGCATGGCATCTGGTCCCATCACTTCATGGCAAATAGATGGGGAAACAATGGAAACAGTGAGAGACTTTATTTTGAGGGGCTCCAAAATTACTGCAGATGGTGACTGCCGCCATGAAATTAAAAGATGTTTGCTCTTTGGAAGGAAAGTTATGACCGATCTAGATATTATATTAAAAAGCAGAGACATTACTTTGCCAACAAAGATCTGTCTTGTCAAAGCTATGGTTTTTCCAGTGGTCATGTACGGGTGTGAGAGTTGGACTATAAAGAAAGGTGAGTGCTGAACAATTGATGCTTCTGAACTGTGGTGTTGGAGAAGACTCTTGAGAGTCCCTTGGACTGCAAGGAGATTCAACCTGTCCATCCTAAAGGAAATCAGTCCTGAATATTCATTGGAAGGACTGATGCTGAAGTAGAAACTCCAGTATTTTGGCCACCTGATGCGAAGAACTGATTCATTTGAAAAGACCCTGATGCTGGGAAAGATTAAAGGCAGGAGAAGGGGACGACAGAGGATGAGACGGTTGGATGGCATCACCGACTCGAAGGACATGAGTCTGAGTAAGCTCCAGGAGTTGGTGATGGACAGGGAAGCCTGGTGTACCACAGTCCATGGGTCGCAGAGTTGGATATGACTGAGTGACTGAACTGAGCTGATACTATGGCCAACATCCACAGTTGATTACCACTCTATAGCAAAACTGATGTATTACCGTCATTTTTAACCATTGTACAGCATGTCATAAAAAAAAAAAATCCAAATCTTGCACTGCAAGTTCTTACTGCATAAAATAAAATGAATAACTTGTAGAAAGCCCCATCTGAAGCTTTCACAATGTACCAGGAGTTAAAGCACATTATATATTCAGGAGAGTTAGATAAAGCTATTAACTCATCAACACTGCATTACCTGATGAAATTCTTCTACATTAGCTAAGCAGGAACATGACATCATTTCTATTTTTACTATTTATGTCATAAGCCATATTTTTGTTCTGCGAAATGCTTTCAGACCAATTTCCTTTAAGATTTACATTTAAAGAAATAGTTTATAATAAACTATAAATATGAAATATTTATTTGTAGAGTACTATAAAAATGGCCAAGACTTCTTCAAAATTCATATTTTAACATGTGCTCAGTCACTCAGTCATGTCTGACTCTTTGCGACCCCATGGACCATAGCCCACCAGGCTCCTCCGTCCAGGGAACTTTTCAGGCAAGAATACTGCAGCGAGTTGCCATTTCCTACTCCAGAGGATCCTCCTGAGCCAGCGACTGAGACTCGGTCTCTTGTGTGTCTCCTGCGTTGGAGACTCAAATGTAGTATGGGAGCTTTCCAGGTGGTACAGCCTGCTTCTTTGCCACCGTACCACCTGGAAAGTCCCAATACTACATTTGATCTTGGCTGAAAGGCTGAGAAGTGATCCATCTTTTAACAATATCATCAAAATGAATTTTTCAAATTTACCTTTGATGTTTGCCTGTTGTGGCAGAGACCACTAAATGCCCTCTCATTACATACTGTCTTTTTCCCTAGTAAAATAAAAAGACCTTTTTCTAGTTGGGTAAATGGCCACTTTGAATAAGGAAATTTCCCAGCAATCTGTGTAGCTAGATATAGCCATGTGGCTAAGTTCTAATCATAGAATGTAATCAAAGGTAGAGGAATAATTTCTGAAATATATCATTAAGGTAAATGTGTACATACTCTTTCAATGATTCCTCCTTTCTGCTGGATAGAAATCAGACTGGATGGCTGATGCTCCAGCAGCCATTTTGGACCTTGAGGTAAAAGTCCTGTCTAGCAAAAAGATGAAGAGTATGGGTCCCTATAACTGTTAATGTCATTCCCTACATTGACTGTGAACATCTATTACCAGAGAGAAAAACTTAATTTTGTTGAAGTCACTGTTAGTTTAGGTTCTCTGTCTCTCAAGAAAAATTAACTAAAAATGAAAAACTTATCTCTACTGATTTTCCCCCATAAAATACTCATTTTTAAGTGAGTTTTAAATATGAGTGTTTAACAGTCATATTTAAAAACATAATATTGCACTTTAGAGAAAGTATTGCTCGTATATACATTTTACCATTAATTTTAAAAATCAGAAAGAAAAAGTACATGCTAAAAGTAGGATCTAGCACTAACCTGGAACATAGTAGATAATGCTTTTGTTTTTAATAAATGAATAGTTTTTGCTCTGTGTCATTATCATACCTGCTACAGTACTGTCTTCAATTATTTTTAATTGCAAATATATATCCCTTGAGCTCCATTATGAGGTATAAATTTTGGAACTAATTTTTGATTCTATTCATCCTACCAAGATTTTTCCCTCTTGGGAATATATTAAGTTCTGAATACATATTTAAGTTGTGGTAGTTCTGCATATCATTTCATAAAATTAGAGAACTATCACACTGCTGAGACAGAACCAGTAGTTGAAACTTCATCTCAGCATGATAAAACAATTGTAACATTATGTTAACTACAGGGTTAGTAACAAAACCCTGCATTTGTTTATCTATTCCTTCATTCCTTCAATAAAAATCCATTGTTTGCTTTCAGGAAGTTACTAAACAAGACTTAAATATAAAACAAGATACTTGTCTTCTGGGAGCTCAATGTCTAATGAAAAAATAGAATGGATGAACAAAGAGCAGTCATATGCAGTTTTAACAACTGTGAGGTAAGATTTCTCAGTTGAATAAAAAAAATTGCATGGCATTGAAGTTTTTATTACACTTATTTCTCTGTGGGCTCCTCAGGTATGATAATTTTATATATAATATACACATGTATATGTGCCTAAACATACACATCAAGAGCAGCATCTTAACTTATGGATGTTTAATGGTTGCGGTTGAGTTCCGAAGTTGGACAGAAGGCAACATTACTCATAATTTAAAGTCCCTTTGACAACTCCTTGCATGCTAAGTTGTCTTAGTCAGGTCCAGCTCTCTGCAATCCCATGGACTGTAGCCCGCCAGGCTCCTCTGTCCATGGGATTCTCCAGGAAAGAATACTGGAGTGGGTCGCCATGCCTTCCTCCAGGGGATCTTCTTGACCCAGGAATCAAACAGGCGTCTCCTACATCTGCGTCGACAGGGGGGTTCTTTGCCGCTGCAGCCACCTGGGAAGCCCTTGGCCCATAAAGCACAGTGCATTTGATTTTGTGTATGCCTCTAACTTCTCATGAATCAGTGATCCTCTATGGCTCTTAGTTCATTCTTTTTGTAGGCACCCCAGCAAAGAGTTTTCCTTTTAGTTAATAGCTGGGAAACCCTAAAACTATTCACATATACTTTTCTTCTGACAGGTATTAACAGTTTCAGGATTGGATAGCATCTTTTGCCTGTAAGATTATTTTTAAAGTTTTTTCACTCTTTTTCATGCTTTCCCCACTTCCAAGGTATGTGGTTAAATGTGTGTAATTGAAATACACAGATGAGACTTCACTACAAGATTACAATTCTGTTTCACAAGTTGAATTGCCCCGGTCTCTTTCTTCTTTAGCCCTAACGGAATTTGGCATTTAGAATATAAAGAGTGAACTCTCTGCCTTTCTAATGGGCATCATGGCTGGGGGATGAGAGAGTTGGGATTGTTAGAAATGTAGTATCTCTCACCACAGTCTCAGACCTACTGAATCAAAATCTGAAGTTTACCAAGATGCTAAATAATTCTCACTTCCTTTAACTTTCAGAAGCACTGCCCTTAAGGGTCAGAGGCCCTACTTACACTACTTCTATTTATTCACCTGCCCAAGCCTCGTTCTGCCCACATGTAGCTGGAAGAAGTGGCAGGGACAACAAAGCAGGGACAAACTCAAGCCCAGCAGGTGAAAGTGATACCATCTCATCTGCTCTTCCTCTGACTCCAGCGGTTTTTTAATGTGTGGTTCATAAACCTCTGCAAGAGGGCCAACTATAACACTTGGTAAAAGGTAGCTTTCTCAATCCTAGCCCAAATACACAGAATCCTGTGCATGGAGCCAAGAATCTGTATTTCATAAGCAATCCAGTAACACCTTATGATCAATAGAGTTGAGACTAACTAATTATTACTACTAGCTGTGGAAGAAACAGAAAAATGAGAGATTTTACAATATGGAAACCACTTTTTTTTCAAGTACAAGACTAATGTCTACTGTATTTGAGGACCGAACCAGTTTTCAGAGCAAGAGTGATATTATCAACTGCATTATAAATTAAAAAGTCTTTCTTTTTTTCCCTTTGCAATATAGATTTATTTAAGTCATCTGAAAGATTGTTATTATTGGCTTATCAGCTATACTATAGTAAATAATAAATTTGATTATTATCTAAAGAAGGAATTCAACTCTTTTAGAGTTTAGCTCAATGTAATACAACAATAAAACTGAGAAAATATCTTCTGTGTATCAATTATTTTCCTAGCACTGTGCCAGGTGCTGTGCTAATTATGACAACAATTAAGTTTACGTTTAAACATCTTAAGGAAATAAAGAAAAAATTGGTATATGTGCAGATTCTTGAATCTACTCCTTCTTGACAGATTTCAAATTAGATTGGGAAGGGTCTTTCTGAGCAGTCCTGGGTTTGAAAGGAAATGCCAGGACTGTCTCTCTGGGCAGTAGCTTCGCATGTTAACAGGGCTGGAGGGAAAAATCAGCAAGAGCTACGCAGAGTTAATTGGAGCCCTTTGCAAGTAGTCTAAAGATGCACTGGACTGATAACTGCAGGGCTTTCTACCCCGAGGCTCCAGCTGAGAAAATGAACTTTCAAGAACTCCACGCTCTGAACCCTGGCCTTTGGAGGGCACAGAATCTACTCTGTGGCCCAAAGGGGCCCATTTGCACCTGAGTGGGGTTGTTAACCCTTGGACCCTCCACACTATTGGAATTTATCTCATTTAATCCTCTGGTAGCCAAACTCATGAATGGTAAATATCCTGTCTCATGCTTCTATTCTTTCAGCTGTCTTAGTTAATATTCTTTTTTTTTTCTTTTGCCTTCCACATTTTGTTACTCTGACCATAATTTCCTATTTCTTTCCAAGAATCATTTAATTTTTGTTTTCCTGTGATTTTCCTTCACTAATTTTATTACTTTCTTTTAATGGTTCATCATTTTTATTCAGGCATTTCTCTTTTTTCATCCTATATTTACAAGTTGCTGTTGGGATGTGGAAGTCCTCATAAGAATTTCTGGTTAAAACTGAGACTTGATCACTGGTGTCAAACACTTTGAACAGTGTTTCCAGTGCTGGCTGTACAACAGAATTACCTGCTGACACTTTAAAAATACCAATGTCCAGGCTATATTCGAAACCAAATAATCAGATTCTTCCAGGTGAGACACAGGCATCTGTATTTTTAAGGCCAGCCAGGGGGATCAGTGTGTACCCTTGGTTTTGTTGTTCAGTCACCTCATTCTGTTGTTCAGTCACTCAGTCCTGTCCAACTCTTTGCAACCCCATGGACCACAGCATGAGAGGGTTCCCTGTCCTTCACCATCTCCTGCAGTTTGCTCAAACTCATGTCCATTGAATTGGTGATGCTATCCAACCATCTCATCCTCTGTCATACCCTTCTCTTCCTGCTTTCAATCTTTCCCAGCATTAGGGTCCATTCAAATGAGTCAGTTCTTTGCATCAGGTGGCCAAAGTATTGGAGCTTCAGCATCAGTCTTTCCAATGAATATTCAGGGTTGATTTCCTTTAGGATTGGCTGGTTTGATCTCCTTGCAATCCAAGGGACTCTAGAGAGTCTTCTCCAACACCAAAGTTCAAAAGCATCAATTCTTCAGTGCCCAGCCTTCTTTATGGTCCAACTCTCACATCCATACATGACTACTGGAAAAAAACACAGCTTTGACTAGATGGACCTTTGTTGGCAAAGTAAAGTCTATGCTTTTTAATATGCTGTCTAGGTTTGTCACAGCTTTTCTTCCAAGGAGCAAGGGTCTTTTAATTTCATGGCTGCAATCACCAACCACAGTGATTTTGGAGCCCACGAAAATAAAATCTCTCACTGTTGAGAGACTGAGTTGATGGGACCAAATGCTATGACCTTAGTTTTTTGAATGTTGAGTTTTAAGCCAACTTTTCACTCTCCTCTTTCATCTTCATCAAGAGTCTCTTTAGCTTCTCTTCACTTTATGCCATAAGGGTGGTATCATCTGCATATCCAAGGTTAATGATATTTCTCTGGCAATCTTGATTCCAGCTTGTGCATCATCCTGTCCAGCATTTCACATGATGTACTCTACATAAAATTTAAATAAGCAGGGTGACAATATACAGCCTTGATATACTCCTTTCCCAATTTGGAACCAGTCTGTTGTTCCATGTCCGGTTCTAACTCTTGATTCTTGACCTGCATACAGGTTTCTCAGGAGGCAGGTGAAGTGGTCTGGTATTCCCATCTCCTTAAGAATTTTCCACAGTTTGTTGTGATCCACACAGTCAAAGGCTTTCACGTAGTCAATGAAACTGAAGTAGATGTTTTTCTGGAATTCTCCTGCTTTTTGTATGATCCAGTGGATGTTGGCAATTTGATCTCTGGTTCCTCTGCCTTTTTTAAATCCAGCTTGAACATCTGTAAAGTCTCAGTTCATGTACTGTTGAAGCCTAGCTTGAAGGATTTTGAGCATGACTTTGCTAGCATGTGAAATGAGTGTAATCATGTGGTAGTTTGAACATTCTTTGGCATTGCCCTTCTTTGGGATTGGAATGAAAATACCAATGAAATGACCACAGGTTTTGAAGTACAAAAAGACAGTAGCTGAAGACAAATAGACAACTTGAAAAAGAACTCAGGGCAAACCTTATCCTGAGCTGAGTACAAAATGCCCACAAATTCTCAGCTCTCCTCCTTCACCTGAAACCTAGAGGAAAAGAGTTAACTTTTAAAAATTGCTGTGGGGCAAATGCAAATTTACCTTAACTGACCCCGTCCTAATCCCAGAGAAGGTTTTTATTAACAACTAGTTGCCCAGTAAAATGACATGAAAATGATTTGATTTTCCTGATCAAACACTCACATTGAAGATAAAAGTCAGGGATATGGCAAATGAACTATGGAAGTGCATTTTACTGATTATGGGGGAAAAAGTCTGTAACTCAAAAGAACAAGAGACTATAGCACTCAAATTACAGAAGACTATCATGCTCAGGGGAGAATTTAATTCAGGAAGCTTGTAAAACTTAAAAATCACCAGTTTCATGCTATTAAGATCCAAAAGAACTTGGAATCCATTAACAAGAGACTGAAGGTAAATGATAAACAACATAGATGAAAACTGTTAGTATGAGAAATAGGCAGAAATCAAAGTGAGCTAGGTGAGAAAGAAATTCAAATCAAATAAAAGACTGAAGTAGAAGAGTTTTAAAAATCATCTCAGAAGATTCACAGAGAAGAATTAACAGTGTCAAAATCAAAAAATGAAAAATGAAAAAATTATGAAGTAATAACCCAGATCCAGAGACCGAACAGTATAAAGATAATAATTAATTCATTGAACATTTATTATGTGCCTATCTACAAGCAAAATATTCTAGGGGTTAATTCATTTTTAAATCTTTGCAGCAATTTTATAACATAAAGGTTTTCATCTTGAATTTATAGATGAGGACACTCCAATATAGCAATACAATTTCAAATTTGCCTGATACCATGCTAAATGACATTACTGGGATTTGAACTCAGATTAATTTGATCCTGGGACTTCTTTGGTGACTCAGATGGTAAAGAATCTGCCTGTGGTATAGGAGACCCAGGTTCAATCCCTGGGTCAGGAAGATCCCTTTGAGAAGGAAATGGCAACCCACTTCAGTAATTTTTGCTTGGAGAAGTCCATGGACAGAGGAGCCTGGTGAGCTACAGTCTAAGGGGTCACAAAGAATCAGAAAACATTAACCAACTAACACATTGACTTTCACTTTGATTTGACTCGATAACTGTGTTCTAGACTTCTAAAACAAGGAAGGTAAACTGGGAAAAAATGTATAATATTGAAAACTCCTATGTCTCAACAGCAAACTTTCCAAGCCAAAGAGAGACTCAAATTTGAAGAAAGAGAGTTTGCTATATAACAGAAAAAAAAAAATTCGTGAAAAGAAACCAACACATTTTATTATAACTTAATTGGTTAAGGACCCTTTTTGAACCAATACAGCTAAATTGATTTACGGATTCAGGATTTATTTCATGGTTGCATTCAAAAAATACCACTATAATAACCAAAAATTTAACTTTAAAATCTTAACAAGAGTCACCTGAGAAATGCTAAAAGATTACTTTCAAGATCAATAACAAAGCTACTCATGAACTGCTTTGTTTTACTCTCTCTTGGTCCTTGTTCTCTTAATCAATTGACAAAACAGCTGCCATCAACCAATCTCTACACTCCTAATATCTTCACCAAATCCATTATTTCTGGCTCTCTACTTTCTCATCCCTTCTTTCTCACTCTCTAGTTGCTTTTTATTCTTTTGCTGTGAAATCTGATATTGATACTAATTCAGCCTGGCCTTGGTGCCTCTCAATTCATACTCCTCTCGCTTAATAGTCCAATTCTTCCCAATAAAAGTCCATCTTGCAGTACCAGAGTTCTCCATAACCTTTAAGATACCTCTTACATATGTCCTTATCTGTTCACTTCTTTGTAAGCAACAGATACATATTTAGGACTCCTTGAGAGGAAAAAAGTTACAGAATTCATAGTCCAGCACAAGCAAGAAGAGAAATAAAGGAATAGCAAAACAAAATTAATTAATTAAAAGTACTGAAGTTATTTTACCCCCATAAAATAGGGTAGGAGAAATAAGAGCAATTGTATAAATTACAAAAATAAATATGAATTACACTCCCCTACTAAAATACAGAGAATTTTAAGTTGACTATAAAGGTAAATCAAACTAGATTCTGTTTACACAGATATACTTCAAACAATGTAACTTTAAAAGTGGCAAATGTAAATGTAATAAGAAAAAGAAAAATACAAACAAAAAGCAAGCTTCCAAAGTAACACAACTGACAAATTGAAGAAACTGACAAAACTGCAATAATTGAGATTTTTTTTCCTTAGTTTTTCACAGATTGAATATATATAAATAAATAAGTAACAAGTGGTCAGAGGTTCTCTAATTTTCCTCTCTATATATACCATTCACATGCTTGAAATGCCCTACAGTAACATTCAGCAGTTTATTTTACTGGTTTTCAATCTTGGAGGTAGGATTACTTTCAGAATCTTGTGTAATTTGAGAGCACTCTCTGCCCTGTTTCTGATTTGATCTTACCTCAAATTTAGAATTGCTAATTCAGAAGATATGCATTACATATATGTGTCTCTGTGTGTGTGTGTGTGTGTGTGAGTATTATCAATATGAAGTGAAGTGAAGTGAAGTCACTCAGTCATGTCCGACTCTTTGTGACCCCATGGACTATAGCCCGCTCAGGCTCCTCTGTCCATGGGATTCTTCAGGCAAGAATACTGGAGTGGGTTGCCATTTCCTTCTCCAGGGGATCTTCCTAACCCAGGGATCGAACCTGGGTCTCCTGCATTGTAGGCAGACGCTTTATCCTCTGAGCCACCAGGGAAGCCCATATTATCAATATGGTATATCTAATAAGCAAATATTAGTATACCCTGAATGGAGAATATGGACATTTTTTTCCAAATTACCCATAGAAAACTAACAAAAAATTTTTAAAGATATTATATCAACTACAGAAAATGTGCTTTAAAATCTGCATATAAAAATGTAAATCAAAATTAAAGAAAAATAAGAAATTGCAGTGTTGCAACACATAAGGCAAACTTAAGTACAATATTCTTCATATATAAAGAGATACTTATAATCAATGAAAAAAATGTGAATCCTCCAATAGAAAAACTGATAATGAAACATGATAGGTATGTCATAAAAGAAGTATAAATTGTCAGTAAACATGAAAATGCTTAATGTCTCCAGGAATAAAGTAAGCCAAATAAATACTCTGACATATTTTTTTTTTAATTTACAGTTTAACTGTAGAACTTGTCAACTAGGATATAAAGTGAAATATACAATCTTGCATTCTGCTTGCTGGTGGGAGTATGATTTATATAGTCTTTTTGGCACATATTTGACAACCTAAAAATATAACTAAATCTTTGTTAAGAAATTACCATATGTTAAGCATTGTGCTAGATGCTTTAAAAACTTCTGATAGCTAACATTTTACAGTGTGACAGTGTGTCAAGGGCTGCCCTGTATGCTTTACATACACATGGACTCCCTTAATCCTCACAGCTGTCCTGTGAGGTGGGCAGCTATTTCATTACCCACAGGGAATCTGAAGCACAGACATGTTAATTAATGTGTCTAAGTTTACACAGCTGAAAAGAGAGCTGAAATATCATATCACTTAATATATTTAATATTCTTCTGAGGTTAATATTATTCTCCCACTTCATAGGTTGAAGTGAAGTTGCTCAGTCGTGTCTGACTTTTTGCGACCCCGTGGACTGCAGCCCTCCAGCCTCCTCCATCCATGGGATTCTCCAGCAAGAATACTGGAGTGGGTTGCCATTTCCTTCTGCAGGGGATCTTCCCAACCCAGGGACTGAACCCAGGTCTCCTGCATTGCAGGCAGATGCTTTAACCTCTGAGCCACCAGGGAAGCATAACTTAACTTCATAGGTTAAGACACCATAAAGAGACCCAGGAGAATACACAAATTCCCCAATGTTACAGGGAGGGTAAGCAGCAGAGATTTGTATCAATGTCTGCTTGAGCCAGCTTCCCAGGTGGCTCAGATGCTAAAGAAACCTGCCTGCAGTGCAGGAGACCCGGGTTCAAATCCTGGGTTGGGAAGATACCTGGAGAAGGGAATGGCAATGCACTCCAGTATTATTTTTGCCTAGAGAATTCCATGGACAGAGGAGCCTGGCAAGCTACAGTCCACAGAGTTACAAAGAGTTGGACATGACTGAGCGACTAACACATACACTGCTTGACCTCAGAGTCCAAGACTGAATACTGCTTTAAGAAACTTTGATCTAGCTATTCCATTTCAAGGGATTTAACCTACCATCAATGTCGGTCATTCCTCCAAAGATTTGTATGCAGACTTTTAAAAATCCTATTACTTATAACAGCAAAATTTGGAAATCCAGAAAATAAGAGGAGACTGAGACAAAATGAGATTGGGAGACAGGCAGTGGAAAGCAGCTGCAGAGTTTTAAAGAGAGAACCATGATGTCTGGTCGCTTGGTGGGATGGAATCATGGTGGTTGTGGGGTGGAGGTGTCATGAGAAAGGTGAGTATTGTAGTTGTCCAGGTAAGATATTGGAATGGTTTGTCTTGGACAGTAGGTAAAGGGAGATATAGATGAGTTTAACACCTAGTTTAGAAAATGGAATCAATAAACATGGATATATGATGTATGAACAGGATGTAAACATCTCGAAAATTCTCAAGCTTCATTAACTAGGGGGCTGGAGATGTCATTTATTGATATTGAGAATGGATGAGGAACAGAAATTCAGTTTTGGAGATGGTAAATTTAGAAATAATGAGACATCTACTGGAAATGTCAATTTTTTCAAATGCCTGCTGGATACACACATTTGGAAGTCTGGGTAGGATGTGCATTTAGGAGTCAATAGTGTCTGTAGGGTATTGGATGCTTTGTGAATCTATGAGTTTCCTGGAGCAAGACTGTGGAAAAGAATTTAAAAAGAGAGAGAAAAGGTCCCAGATCTAAACCCTGAGGTCTTTCAAAAGACAGAGTTGAGCTTCTGAGGGAGTGGGCAAAGACATGAGAAAAGGGGACCCAGAAGCAGAACAATAATAAAAATGATGAAATATTTCAAGAGATGGTAAGAAATCCACAGTGCAGAATGCTATCAAGCAGAGGAGACCAGGATTGTAGTGTTCCGTGGATATTTAAAATGGAAGTTTCTGGAGTCCTCAACAAGGCAAGGAAGCAGAAGCCAGACCTGATGAAGAAATGGGGACAGCACCACAGAGGCCTTAGGAAGAGGAGAGAGACAGTGATAGCTGGAAGGGACTTTGGTTTGGGTTTGTTTGTGTTTAACAATGGGTGTTGATAGATGTGTTTGAATGATCCTGAGCAGAACCCAAATGGGCAGTGGCTCTAACTTTGGCATCACCAGCATCACTAGAGGAGGGCTTGGTAAAACGGGACTGCTGAGCTCTGCTTTACAGCTTCTGCTTCAGCAGGTGGGGGTGAGCTGGAGAATTCGCATGAATAAGAAGGTCTCAGGGGAGGCTGTTGATCCAAGTCCTAGGACCACACTTAGTAAATGACTCCAGGAGACAGAGGTTAAAATATAAGTAAGAGGAAGAAAGACCACCAGTAATAGCTCTGAAAAAGCAGGAAAAGTTGGGGTCCATAGGACTTTTGAAGATTTTATTTTTAATAGCATAAGGGATGCTCTGTAAAAATAGGAAGAGAAATGGAGAGAAATGTGAAAAAAAAAGAAAATAATATTATACGCCAAAGATGTTTTTAAATGTTTTAACATCCATTAATTCACTAATCCCGTAATAACAGTGCTATTGTTCAGAAAAATGCAATTAATGTATATATTTCATAGGAAGAGAGTGACAGAAATTCTTTATGATAGATTTTTGCTTTTTTGGTGTCTAAGAAAATTTCATATATAAGGCTATCAGCTGAGTGGGATAAAGAAGGCAGGTTAACACCTAGATAGTTTGGAAAAATATAAAATATTTAACGAGGAGAATGGGAGAAGGAGCTTATTATAGAAACACAGTAGGATTGGTGTCATTACTGAGTGTCCAACAGAAAATGGGAACTGAGACTTTTTCCAGCCCACTTAGCTGCAGTGTGCAGCCTGGGCAAAAGCCCAATCAGATTGGGTTTTTATCAGATGGGTAAAATAGAGGACAAAGGAAATGAAAGATAAACAAATTTTTTTTAACTGGTTGTATATTTGGGCTGTAGATTCTAAGGTATCTAAAACAAGGAAGTAAAGATTGATAGAGTTGACTGATGTGTTAGAAAAACAATTAAGGCCACTTTGAAAATCCATCTAATTTGTCAAGTTTGGAAAGCATCTCTGACAGAGGAAAATTATTTTTTCTATTAAATTTTTTTGATGCATTTTATTTTTTTTGGGGGGGTCAAAGGCTTAAATCTGGCTTTCCATTTAAATGGGCCTTAACATTTCATGAGGCTGAAAACTGCTATCTTACGACACAAGCAGAAATTTGAGCATGGGACCTTGTGTGATGCTCGTGTGTGTATTTCACTCCCGCCTGTGTGCACACTATCCATGATGTACCGTGAGAAATTGATTCACTGATTTGCCAGTCAAACTGCTGGTGCGCTAATCTCCTCTACCTTGACATAATTAGGTTTAATAAACAATTTTACAATAAATAATGGTACTGTGAACTTGGGCTAGTCCCAACGAGTAAACTTTTGCATGGTAAAATAGGTCACTGGCACTCTATGTATACATAAGATCTTGAAAAGTTTCACATTTTAAGGGCGTATATGCATCCTAGGTATAAGAATCTCATTAAGGGTGAAAGCCACTCGTGACCTAACCTTTTGGGGATGGAGAAAGTACCAGCCTCATAATGAAACTATCCATGAAAGCCCATAAACATTTATAGAATTATTTTTCATCCTTCATGGATAGAGGTGTCCGTATAATTAGATGATTCTTGTTGTTTGTAACCAGGCAAAAATTTGAGAACTTTTCATATACTAGGGCAAAAGGCTTGACGGATGTTTGTATTCAAAGTCAAAACAGAAAGAAAATTAATAAGATCTACTCCCTTGAGGAACCCACTTTACCTGTGAAGGTGTTGGTATCGACAAGCTCAGAGCTGGCAGAGGGCATGCGGGGTGGACCGGGAGCATCCTCACTGTAGGCTCTCAGGATATACTTCTCAATTACACCTCTAGCCACAACAGGTTCATCCCAGGTCACCTCGATGCTATAGCCATTTATGCTGCGGACTCCTGAGGGAGTTGGCACACTTTGTGGAGCTGTGAAAGGATAAAAGAGAAAATAGGCAGAATGGCAGTTCTGAAAAGACTATTGCTCCTATTCTTCACTTTTAATGGCTGCAGTAAATCAGACTCAACCATTAGCATAAATACAATTTATTAGAGTTGTAACTTTTCAGCATTGATTTAATATGACTGCACATCTTGAGCCATTCAGTTTAAGCGATATTTCAAAACCATCAAAACTCCATCGACATCATGTTCTTTCAAGTCTAGACCAGGTTTTCCAAAAACATTTAACGTATCCAACATGTTTTAAACATCACTCATAAAGAAGGAGGTGGATGGTAGGCAGATAACAAGTTCAAACAATATAATGATGTACCCCTTTGAAGCAAGATAATTAGACTGTTATTATACATAGCGGTTTGACACTTTTATATCGTCAATGTATTAGCCAAAAAATATCACAAATGTGATCTTATTGTACTTGAAGGTCTGATCCCATTTGCAAATTCAATTGTTTTTCCAATTAATTTTTAAAGAAGTAAAGTTCTACCAGCTGGGATATACAGGATACATTGCTACCTGCACTCAGAGGAAGGGGCAGGTAGAGAAGTTGATGCCCTTGAGATTCTACAAAATCATTTTCAGAGATGTTTTCTTCAGAGCATCACAAAATAACACAAAATGAAAAGTTTATAGAAACAACAAAACCTCACTTATAAGCTGAATCCTCTACTTTTAAAAATCCATAACCTTTAACTATTTATTAGATATTTCTCTGGTTCTGATCAGTAACAACTTCATCACAGCTGACTGCACTGAAGATGCCGAGAAAAAGCCCGAGGAACTCCTTGGCAGGATGATGGATGACAAAGGGTCTCTGACTGCTCCTGGACTCCAGAGCGCTGTCGATGGAGGATCACCCTGGTCTCTCCCCATCAAATAGCCTCCTCCTCTGACTTTACTCTTCAGGCCAATAAAACAGAACAGCCTCAAGGGAAGCATCATGAACGTAAGGCATGAGGGGAAGCACAGAGGTGGAGAACCACTGTCTGTGCAGGTGAACCACCACAAGCAACTTTAGGAAATGTACAGGCCACACAATCAAGTTCCAAGTGACGGGACAATGGGACTGATGCCGATTTTATTAGTTCTGAAATGCGGTACAGGGCAAAGTACAGTCCTGTCTAACAGATGGTGTTCTCATAAGGGACAGAGCAAAACTGACTCAAAAATAATTAAATAGTGCAATTATTCTCCAACCCTTGGGAGCATGTAGCGGCTCGGTGTTGTGGTCAGATTGTAAATATGAATTTATGGCATAAGACTTTGTGGTCAGATCACTGCTATAAATTCAGAGCTCTATTTGCATACTTTCTTGGTGGTACTCAAAAACGGGGCTATGTAAGCCATGCACTTTATGGACACCTATTTAGGTTGCTGAATTAGACTGAAAGCAGGCTTTATATTTATTAATAAAGTAGAGAAATGTGAAACAGGGGCAGAGAACATGCCAGTCACAAATGAACATTTTACATTAGAGCTTTTTCCAAGATCTAAAATTGAAAAGAATTTAAGGGATCATTCAGTTCATTGTCTTGCCTATAAATAGATGATGATTTAACTCATCCTGGAAAAGTGTCAAGTTGTCCTCTTCTGGAAACTCTATAGGCAGCAAACTCCAAAAATTCTTATCAGTATCCCATCTCAGTAATTATTTATCTTTTAGATTAAAAAGATTCCTCAAAGGACGTCTGCACTAGTAACCTGTTGTTGCTATGTTGCTAAGTCACTTTAGTCATGTCTGACTCTGTGCAACCCCATAGACGGCAGCCCATCAGGCTCCCCCGTCCCTGGGATTCTCCAGGCAAGAACACTGGAGTGGGTTGCCATTTCCTTCTCCAATGCATGAAAGTGAAAACTGAAAGTGAAGTTGCTCAGTCGTGTCCGACTCTTAGCGACCCCGTGGACCACAGCCTACCAGGCTCCTCCATCCATGGGATTTTCCAGGCAAGAGTACTGGAGTGGGGTGCCATTGCCTTCTCCAAGTAACCTGTTATTGATAATAAATATGAGAGGGTACTTGGTAAAACAAACAAACAAACATGTCTTTAAACAAATCATGACTTGCTAAGGACAACTCTTCAAGAGTGTCAATCATACGGAAATGTATTTGTCTTTCTGACAAATGTTTTCTCTAAAATGGTAGAAGGCTACTGATTCACAAAACTTCTCGTAATGAATGCCTGTTTGTGATGGTATTATGTGAAAAGATGTTGTGGTCCCTGTCAGAGGTACAAAGTACTAATAAATCAGTTATCTGAGATCAGATCTAATACAGTCTGTTTCCTAGTTGTTTCTCCATTCAACTCAAAGAAATTAGACCATTCAGCAATTTCTATCCTGGAAGAGGCATTCTAAGGCCCTAACAGTAAGCACCATGGCAAACATCTGCCATTATGTGATAAAAGACACATGCATGCAAGCTTAGTCATATCCAACTGTTTTGGAGACCCCATGGGCTGTAGCCCACCTGGCCCCTCCATCCATGGAATTTTCCAGGCAAGAATACTGAAATGAGTTGCCATTTTCCTCCTCCAAGTGGATCTTCCTGATACAGGGATCGAACCTGCACCCCCTATGTCTCCTGTATCGCAGGCAGATTCTTTTCCAACTGAGCCACGGCAGAAGCCCAATAAAAGACACATTTGCTTCCAACCACAGTGTGGGTTTCAAACAAGCTCTCCACCAAAGAGGCCAGAAGCTGCGTATCCTCACCTAAAGGTAACCCTGACTTTAGCTTTTCAGGGACTAAGCAACTTGTAAAGATTTCCAGTTCTTAGATGAATTACAGTCCATATGGGCCTTTATCAAGACAACGTGAACTTACTTTCTTCTGCATCTGAAGAGGAAAGACTCAGCCTGAACAAATCTTTATGAAATATTTGAAGAATCACAAGTCCTGATCCACTAAGCATTTTCACCAACAACAGATGACTCTGCAAACCCAGGCGTGCTCTGTCACAAGATTACAAACATGGTACTTGCTGCACGGGTGAGAGGCTTTGTTTTTCTTTACCTGCACAATGTATGCATTTGTGTGTGATACGCATTTTAAGATAAACACTCTTTACCTGCTCCTGTTGTGCGTCCCCGGCTCCAATCGCTGTGTACCGAACCTCCCTCATGTGAGGCTGTTACTCGATACAGGTATTCTTAAATGGAAATAAGAAGGAGGAAAGTTAACATAGGACGCATGGAGACTAGTGGTGGGTTGGCAGGGAGGGAAGAGGCGATGAGCAAGAGCCATGGAACACTGAATTTAGGGCATCTCTGCTTTACCTGTGAATGGCTGGAGATGGCTCTCATAAGCAGTCCGCTCTTCTCCCCGGTACACCAGGATGGAGTCATTTCCCCTGCACTTAGCCGCACTGTCAGTTGACAAGCATCCATCCAGATTGACTCTGACAGCGCCGCTGGACACAGATGCCAAGTTAATGACAGCACCCTGTGCAAACTTCACATCCTTCACGCAACCACCGAAACCTAGCAAACAGTAAGGGATGAGGATCACACAAAGGGCTTGAGTCCTTAATTAGCCATCATTTTTGTCCCCTCTGTAGTACTACGTTTTGATGAAGTTGGGGAGGTGGTTTAGACACAATTTTCAAACTTTCAAGTCTTCTTTGGGAGATCCTTTCTGCTCCTTTATGCCTGCTTTTTACCAGGCTAAGCTGTTGCAGGAAATATTTATATTTACGTTATTTTGAAATATATATAAGCTGATAATTGTAATTCAACTGAATTCGATTCAACTGAAAAGTATGTATTATATCTTTTAGGAGCAGTTTTTTGCATTCTGTTTATTCCTATGAAATAATGTGTAGTCCAGTGGCGCTACATAATGTGTAGGCAATTACACATTATGGTGAGAGTGTTTTCACATGTTCCTCAATCCTGGAAAATGAAGTTACCTGTATGCATAAGTCCATGTCTAAGTGCCAAAAACTAATATGTAAATGAGTACGATTATTCAAGAAGCTCACTGAGGAAAAAAAAAAATACACTCTCAGGTCCCCCGTTGCTCAGTCGTAAAGAATCCGCCTGCAATGCAGGAAACATGGGTAGATGTAGCTTTGGTCCCAGGGTTGGAAAGATCCCTGGAGGAGCCACTCCAGTATTGTTGCCTGGGAAATCGCATGGACAGAGGAGCCTGGCAGGCTACAGTCCACCGGGACACAAAGAGTTGGACACGACTGAGCATGGAGCATGAGGTTCTAATGCAGAACCATAGGAGATGGTTGGATAAGATCACCAACTCAATGGACATGAGTTTGAGCCAACTCCTGGAGATAGTGAAGAACAAGGAAGCCTGATGGTCTGCAATCCATGGGGTGGCAAACAGTTAGAAATGACTTATTGATTGAACAACAAGGAGAAAGAATGTAGTTTCAAAATACACTAAAATCATGAGTTATTGCAATGAATTCCATAACAACCATCTCATAGTCATAGAACAAAGCCCCAGTTAATTCAGGACACTTGGGAGCTGTCACTGTGCTCCACCATTTTCACTGAGTTTCATAATCTTGACTGTGCAAAATGATTACCAGTTTCAGGTTCATGGTCTCAGGACAGGAACCAAATTCAACTTTGGCAATAGCAACACAAGAAGCAACCTGGGAAGTGTAGTTTACTCAGTTGACTTTAAAATAGTCACGCTCCATTCAGTTCTGGGAAGTTTCATAGAGAAGGTGGAGGAGATGGGTTTGAACTGTGCACTGACTGCTCTCTTTTTACAGAACCATGGGGCATCACGTCACCTGGAGAGCAGCTGTAGCTTTGAATGACTTGCTATTTTGTATAAACAGAGATCAGTTCTGCAAGGTTTGGCAGCACTCCGCTCACAAAACTGCACACTATTGTCAAAGAAGGGACAAACAGACCGAGTTTGAGATTGCTGGAACACATAGTCTCTTTCGTGAACAAAACACTGTCAAGTCTGAATGGCCCCAAACAGATAATTAGTTCTTTTCAAGATTACAGCCCACCAGCAAGAAATGGAAATAAAATACAATGCAATGCTGAACAGTAAAGTAAGTTAATTCTAACAATGACCATATTGTTCTCTTCAGCATTTATATGGTGTGTTATTCTTTCTGCTAACACATTAAGTTGCAGCCTATTTCCTTTTAAATGCCTTTGCTATTATTCACATTCCTTTAGGCCTGACTGATCAATACTGCTAGTCTATCTTCAACACACAGTAGATACTCAGTAAGTTGGGTAAATTGAGTTGAAAGCAATGAAGCTCAATATAAAAGCATCTCCTTGAAAATTCAGAAGTTAAGAATTCTAATTTCTTTACAAGTAGTAATTTTCTGATGGCACAGAGCTGAGTCACCTAACTTCTCTTGTCCTCCAGTTCCCCTGCCAATAAAAGGATGAACAAATCAAAGACAGCTTCGGCAAACATTAATGCACCCTTATAAGGAATGTCCCTTTATTGTTCAAGGGGTATAGAATTTCAGTTTCACAGAATGAAAAGACTGCTTGAGATGGATGGTGTTGATGGTTGCTCAAAAACATGAATGTACTAAATGCCTGAGCTGGGCACTTAAAAGTGATTAAGATGGTAAATGGTATGTTAGGTGTTACTGTTGTTGAGTTGCTAAGTCGTGTCCGATTCTTTATGACCCATGGACTGTAGCTCACAAGACTCCTCTGCCCATGGAATTTTCCAGGAAAGAACACTGGGTTGCCATTTCCTTCTGCAGGAGAACTTCCCAACCCAGGGATCAAACCCACATCTCCTATATTAGTAGTGGATACTTTGAGTCACCTGGCAAGCCCCAATTGTATGTTAGGTATTTGTTGTTGTTCAGTCACTCAGCTGTGTCCAACTCTTTGTGATCCCATGGACTGCAGCATGCCAGGCTTCCCCGTTTTTCACCATCCCCTGGAGCTTGCTCAAACTCATGTCTATTGAGCTGGTGATGCCATCCAACCATCTCATCCTCTGTCCCCTTCTCCTCCTGCCTTCAATCTTTCCCAGCATCAGGGTCTTCTCTAATGAGTCAGTTCTTCACATCAGGTGGCCAAAGTATTGGAATTTCAGATTTAGTATCAGTCCCTTCAATGAATACTCAGGATTGATATTCTTTAGGATTGACTGGTTTGACCGCCTTGCAGTCCAAGGGACTCTCAAGAGTCTTCTCCAACACCACAGTTCAAAAGTATCCATTCTTAGGCATTCAGCCTTCTTTACGGTCTGACATTCATACACAACTACTGGAAAACCCCTTAACTATACAGACCTTTGTCAGCAAAGTAATGTTAGATATAAAGTGAAAGTGAAGTCACTCAGTCGTGTCTGACTCTTTGCGACCCTGTGGACTATAGCCCACCAGGCTCCTCAGTCCATGGGATTCTCCAAGCAAAAATACTGGAGTGGGTTGCTATTTCCTTCTCCAGGGGATCTTCCCAACCCAGGGATCAAACCCAGGTCTCCCGCATTGCAGGCAGACGCTTTAACCCCTGAGCCACCAGGGAAGCCCTGATGTTAGGTATATTTAACTACAATTAAAAATGTTAAAAAAAAAAAAACTTAAAGAAATATCTTAAATGTTAATACACAAGACACAATTTTAAATTTGGAAAAGGCCACAGTCATAGGCTTCCTTCACTCTGGAGACAAAAAGGTACAGAGAGTAGAGTGATGCTTCTATGTAGTAATTCTGCTTAGAAAGTGGGACTCTGCCCTCAGGCCTTAGGGGTACAACTACCTCGGCTATAGTGCAGGGTCCTTGCTGTGCTATCCTTAGGGTAGTCAGAGGGTTTTGTCAAAGTTTGTACCATTCTTCCAACTCTGCACCATCAGAAACCCTCCCGCTGGAAATACTCCCTAGTGATCTCTAAACTATGAATGGGATGCGAGGATACAAAGAGGGGAGAGGGGCTGTCTGTGGGAAGACTAGTGATGTCTCCTCATCTTTTCTTCCCTACCTTTATGAAAACCGAAAGTGACTCCCCACACCTATGCTCCTCCCAGGTCTCTGAACAACTGGAAGGTGGTCTAGAACTCTGGGTTGACAAACCTGAGAGACACAGGAGCCCTCTGCGGGAGGAGTCCAACCCTGGGGCACTTGGTCCCACTCTTAACCTCTCTGCTCAGAGCTATGGACAGACCACAACCTGGGAGACCACGTGCCATTGTCCGCTTACTCCCAACCCAAGTGCCCGTGGTCTAAGGCGGTATATCTTCAGCACATTATGCTGCCCAGTGTCTCCAGAACATAGAGGAAAATTAATCTGCCTTTGATTTAAAGGAAGATTGTGACAATAATGGATATTTTAAAAAATAGCTCTAGTAGGACCACAAAAATAGAGCCTTTGGAAAAGGTGTTAATGGAGAAGCATGTTGCTGTTGTCCTTTAGTTGCTAAGTCCTGTCTGACTCTTTGTGACCCCATGGACTGTAGCCCACCAGGCTATTTTGTCCATGGCATTTACCAGGCAAGAATATTGGAGTGAGTTGCCATTCCCTTCTCCAGGGGATCTTCCTGATCCAGGGATCAAACTTGGGCCTCCCGCATTGCAGGTGGATTCTTTACCACCGAACCAGCAGGAAAGCCCAGGGAAAAAACATAGAACAATTTTTATGATAGTGGACTGAAAAAAAATACAGTAAGTGAATAGGATTAGTTTTAGTTGCAATTTACTGCATGCTTGCAGCACCTTTATATTGTGAATGTTCTCCTGATCACTGTGTAAAATATGCTGCTACTTATATAAATCAGTACTATTCAAAGCATCTGAGTCAGAATCTTAGGAGACAAAGCCATTTAAATACCATTTAAACTCTGCATTTTAAAAAAACCTTTTCTGGGCAATTCCAGTGGATCTTGAATAATAATAATAGCTAATTTTATTGAGTTCTTACAAAGTTTTAGCTACTATACTTCAATATTTTATCAGTGGTTTGAGAACCACTGATATGGATGATACTGCAATGATAAAAATTTAGTATTATCCATAAATAAAATATCTTCCAGTATCACAGTCTTAGTCATAGAGTTAGTCCTCTTGGGTCTATGTTGATGCTTTAAAGTTTCATCATTATCATCTTAATAATTCCAATTTTAGCCAGCTTTCTAGGACATTCATAATAATGGGTTTTGGTGTACTTTGACAGTAACATGCTCGGTATACAGAGGATTTTCCCTAGACATAAATAGAATCGAGTAATTTTGTTCTTATAAAGAGTTTTCAAGCTCTTTCTAACCTCAGAAACCTGAAAACCCAAAGAAGCCCTTATATGAATGTAATATTTTTAGCTGCTGTTACATCTTAAGTGCCTTGAAAATGTCATTACTGTCTTATACCCCAGATATTCATTAACTCCCTACTAGTACCCTTCTAAAAGTCTCCTTAGAGCTTGCCATATATTTTCTATTCAAAGACATTTAAATCTTTATGTACTTACCAAATAGGCAAAGACTGCTTCATGGAAATTTTAACCATTCAGGGTACACAGGTTTTGAAATATATTGAGAACATTTTCTACACAGAAGCATACAAGCTGGAAGTTTCTGTGCTTTTCCCACTTCATAGAGAAAGTAACTTCAACCAGTGCCCATGAAAAAGAACACTTAACTATAATAATGAAAGTGGGCTTTAACACCAGGCAGCCCAAGATGGGCAGGCTTGCCATCTGCTTAGTAGCCACCGACCTTGAGCAAATTGCTTTCCTCTCTGCCCTCTAGTTTCCTAATCTTTAAAATGGGGATACAAGTAATAATACCTGTCTCATGGGCTTGCTATGAAGAACCGACCCAATTATTCTAACATGAGGCTTTCAGAACCACACCTGTCACACGATATGAACTCATGTACAATTAGTCTTTTTTAAACAATAATTTCTCCAATTATGTTCAAACTCCTTATATGAGTTAAAGGTTTCCTTTAGCTATACGTCATACACTTGTACTTTTTCCTTTCATTGATGGTTATGAATATTAAATGACATACATATTTTTCACAGGCATGTCAGAAATTAAAGCAACCTCACATTTTCATGTGCTTTGCTGCATGAGAGCTCCATGGAAATGCATGGAAACAAATAGCATTGATGTCAGAAAAAAACCCAGGGTATTTAAGGCCATTTTTCCTGGCTGTGCACACTAACCTATTTTTTAATCTGTAAATACAGATAATGATCAGCATTTAAAAGAACCAGAACCACATGCTTATCCAAGAAAAACATACAAGGAAACATACTATGAGTGAGTGAGTAAAGTCGCTCAGTCGTGTCCGACTCTTTGTGACCCCATGGACTGTAGCCCACCAAGCTCCCCCATCCATGGAATTTTCTAGGCAAGAGTACTGGAGTGGGTTGCCATTTCCTTCTCCAGGGGATCTTCCTGAGCTGGGGATTGAACCTGGGTCTCCCGCATTGCAGGCAGATGCTTTACCGTCTGAGCCACCAGGGAATCCCAAACATACTATATATATATATATGTGTGTGTGTGTGTGTGTGTGTGTACCTATATATATATATATATATATATACACATACACATATACATGTATACACAAATATACATGTATATATATTATAATTATATCTGATAAAGATGTTTGAATAAATATATTGATTTATTATTTATTGTATAAATAGGTATGATTTAACATATAAATAGATATAACAACATACTCTTAAGGGCAACATACAAAACTATTTGAAGAAGTATTTTGTGATTTTTTTTTTTTTTTAAGAGCGCAAAATTCTTCCAGAAAATAGATGAATAGACGTTGCTTTCAGATCAGTTCTACTGCTCTGTCCTGAACCACAGAACCACCAAGACCTGGTAGTACTGGGGCTGTACTTCCAAATAAAGTTTACCTTGTTCCAGCTTCAGGTGTTTATAGGAGTCATGCAGTTCCCGTGGGATTCCTCCCACATAGACGGGGGAATTTACCGTCAGCGCCTGGGCTCTGGACTCAGACACGCGCTCCATCAGTTCATTCATGCTTGCTGATATGACGGAATCATTTTTCTTAATGATCACTTTATTCCACTTTCCATCACAGTAGGACAGCCCCAGCCAAAGATCCACTTGTGTAAAAGTGAAACTAGTGTTTAACCGGAAGCTCAATATTCCACTCTTCAGTTCCATCTGTATTTCATATTAAAAAGAAAATAGGTATATAAAAAGACTGCAGAATAGCAGTTTGGGAGAGAACAGAAGGTCAACTTCTTGAAGAAAAGCAAGAAATTTCCCTGAAAGTACTCTATAAAAATGTCCCACTTTATTCTAAGCAGAACTGGAGCATCATATAATGAAGCACTTTGCAAGCTTATAATTGACATGAAGGATGTTGTAATGAGTCAGACACATTTATACCCAGTAATGATGATATGATGTAATGCAATATTATATAGGCGAAACCTTTTTTTTTTCTTTTTGAGGCAACATAGGTAAAAGACTAAACCCTAGCATAAGTGACTAAATGACTGAAGAGAACAGAACGGTTTAAACTCTGGCTTTATTTTTATTTGAATCTTTAGAAAATGAGAAAATACTACTTCATATATCAATTTAATTTAGGGGGAACATATGACAAGACAATAAGAAAATGAAATGTCAAGCCTGATTAAGCTTATTTTAACTGGTTAGTGAACTCAATTTCCAATTTGTAAGATGTATTTTGATTCGATATTTCAATGTTTCTATTCTAAATCTCTAACTAACATAATTGCTTCTACGTCTGTACCTTTAGATTAAGGTGCCATTTTCTAATATTAACATATTTTACCCACATTTCATGGTAAAGGAAATGCCTCTGTATGTTTTTCTTCAAAATGTTACTCAATAATTATTTTCCCTACTATGTTCTTTTTTGTGGGGAGGGGCTCCAAAAATCAGTGCAGATGGTGATTGCAGCCATGAAATTAAAAGACACTTACTCCTTGGAAGGAAAGTTATGACCAACCTAGATAGCATATTCAAAAGCTGAGACATTACTTTGCCGACTAATGTCCGTCTAGTCAAGGCTATGTATGTGGTCATGTATGGATGTGAGAGTTGGACTGTGAAGAAGGCTGAGTGCAGAAGAATTGATGCTTTTGAACTGTGGTGTTGGAGAAGACTCTTGAGAGTCCCTTGGACTGCAAGGAGATCCAACCAGTCCATCCTAAAGGAGATCAGCCCTGGGTGTTCTTTGGAAGGAATGATGCTAAAGCTGAATCTCCAGTACTTTGGCCACCTCATACGAAGAGTTGACTCATTGGAAAAGACTCTGATGCTGGGAGGGATTGGGGGCAGGAGGAGAAGGGGACGACCGAGGATGAGATGGCTGGATGGCATTACTGTCTCGATGGATGTGAGTCTGAGTGAACTCTGGGAGTTGGTGATGGACAGGGAGGCCTGGCGTGCTGCGATTCATGGGCCCACAAACAGTCAGACACGACTGAGTGACTGAACTGCACTATGTTCCTATTTTGTTAGAAGTCAAACTGGTGACCAGAGGCTACTTGAACATTTGAGAACATGATAATGAAACAAAGTAACGTGAAGTCTGTTAGTCGCTCAGTCATGTCTGACTCTTTGAGATCCCATGGACTGTAGCCACCAGGTTGCTCTATCCATGGACTCTTCCAGGCAAGAATACTGGAGCAGGTTGCCATTTCCTACTCCAGAGGATATTCTCAACCAGGGATTGAACCCGTATCTCCTGCACTGTAGACAGATTCTTTACCCTCTGAGCCACCAGGGATGTCCATTAAGTAACACATTTTAAAAAAGTATTTCTTTTCTATGTAAAAATCATCTTTGTGAAGTACATCAGGTAGTCATTCATTTTTTTAAACCGCCATTCAGTAAATATTGATTGTTCCTATTGTGTTCTGTGATTATATGAGGTAATACGTTCTGCTATTATATGAGAAAGTGTTCCCAAGAATTACACCGTCTTAATAGCAGAGGTAAGTATGCTGTGTGTGTGCTCAATCATTCAGTTGTGTCCAACTCTTTGCAACTCTATAAACTGTACCCTACCAGGATCCTCTGTTCATGGAATCTTCCAGGCAAGAATACTGGAGCAGGTTATCTTTTCCTGCTTCAGAGGATATTCCCAACCAGAGATCGAACCTCCATCTCTTTTGTCTCCTGCATTGGTAGGCACCTGGGAAGCCCTTAGGCAAACATGTGCTAATGTTATAAATAAGATTGGAATGGGGTTCAATGACATCAGAGACAGGATATACCTTTTGTTCCCTAAGAATTGGGAAAAGTTTGAAGTAAGGTTTTTGGAAGTAAGAGTCATGGAGAATCTTCAGCAGGATAATTAACACATTCAGTGGCACAGGAACATGTATCAGCAGATTAGACTTAGAAAAAGGTACTAAATTAGGTAAAACAATTCTGGGGAAAAGAGAAAGTTTTAGTTCTGCCAGGTATGTAGAAGAAAAATTTTGGAGGATTTTGTGTAATAGAGAAAAATAACTATCTTTCTGTCATTTGTCTGACACCAAAAGCCCATATTCTTTCTACTAATATCTTCAACTAAAAGTTCACCCTTCTGGTGTATGAAGTACATCCTATAAAAATGTTCATAGTAGCCTTATTCATGATAGCAAAAAACATGGAATAACTACTACCTCACTGAAAGTAGAAGAGATATATTACTCAGACATGAAAAATGAATAACTTGAATAACTCAGAAACAAAGTCAAGGGCTAAAACAATTGCCTAAGCATAGAGTATAATACCACTTTTACAAAATTTCAAAAACAAGGATTTGTATGCATTCACTCATAGTGTCCAAACTATAAAAATGCAAATGGATAATAAACACAAAATTATGATTACATATTACCTCTAGAGGGAGCTAGGGAAACGGGCCAAGAGAAACTCTAGAGGTGGGTGCAAAAATTTGATAATATTTTAGTTCTTTGGTGGTAAGTTCATGAGTGTTTCTTGTACTATTGTATTTTATGTATATGTGTGTATAATATTAAATAAATATACATATATTTTGACATTATAAAATGGTAATAAAGAAATATTTTCATATATAAGGGAAGTAAATTAAATTTTCTTAATTCCTTATATTTAGGATGTTTTATTAAAATTATAATCTTAAAAGTATAATGGTCATTTAAAAAATCATGACCTTAAAATACAAATGTTTTATAGGACTCCAAAAGTGATAATGATATGGGGGAAAAAAATAAAAACAAAAATGAATTTGAAAATAAATTGAAATCACGTATAATGCTAAAACATGGTTCGTTGATTTTAAAACGGCATCTAACATTTTGAAATAAATTTAAATAAATCAGTTAACATACAGCAAGAAAATCAGGCCCATCTTTGTTGTAAATGAAAAGCAGCAATCCATTCAGTTGGTCAGTTCTGAACTTAAAAGAAATTTCAAAGTCCATTCCACCATGAAACAAGTATGGATAAAGCTCCAGGAACCCTTTAGAGAAAACAACATGTGCAAATTAGCATGTGCAGAACAATACTGTTAGCTTCTTTAGGGGGTCATAAGACAACCTCAGGTCATATTCTGTCATTCAATAAATCTCTCACAAAAGAAGATGCAGATCAATGTCAAGAAAATCACCCTGTAACTGTAAAGAAGTGGGAGAATGAACTTCACATATCATTTAAGAGGAAGCAGTTTACTAATTCATGGACAATTAAGACTATTTTGCTGTTGTTGTCAGTCACTAAGTCATATCGGTCTCTCCGTGACCCTGTGGACTACAGCAAGCCAGGCTTCCCTGTCCCTCACCGTCTCCCGGAGTTTGCCCAAGTTCATGCCCATTGAACTGGCGATGCCATCCAACCATCTCATCCCTTATCGCTCTCTTCTCCTTCTGCCGTCAATTTTTTCTAGCATCAGGGTCTTTTCCAATGAGTTAGCTTTTCACAGGAGGTCGCCAAAGTACTGGAGCTTCAGCATCAGAATCAATCCTTCCAATGAGTATTTAGACTTGATTTCCTTTAAGATTGACTTATTTGATCTCCTTGCTGTCCAGGGGACTCTCAAGACTCTTCTCCAACACCGCAGTTTGATGGCATCAATTCTTCTTTATGATTCAACTCTCACATCCATACATGACTACTGGAAAGACCATAGCCTTGACTATATGGACCTTTGTTGGCAAACTGATGTCTTTAACTTTTTTTAACACACCATCAAGGTTTGTCACAGCTTTCTGGCCAAGAAGCAATCGTCTTCTAATTTGATGGTTGCAGTCACCATCTGCAGTGATTTTCAAGCCCAAGAAGAAGAAATCTGTCACTGCTTTCACCTTTTCTCCACCTATTTGCCATGAAGTGATGGGACCATATGCCATCATCTCAGTATTTTAATACTTAGTTTTAAGCCGGCTTTTTTCACTCTCCTCCCTCACTATCACCAAGAGGCTCTATAGCTCCTCTTCACTGGTACCATTAGAGTGGTATCATCTGCATATCTGAAGTTGCTGATATTTCTCCCAGCTATCTTGTTTCCAGCTTGTAACTCATCTACCCCAGCATTTCACATGACATGCTCTGTGTATACGTTATATAACAGGGTGAAAATAAACAGCCTTGTTGTACTCCTTTCTCAATCCTGAACCAGTTAGTTGTTTCATACAAGGTTCTAACTGTTGCTTCTTGACCTGCATACAAGCTTCTCTGGAGACAGATAAAATGGTCTAGTATTCCCATCTTTTTAAGAGTTTTCCAGTTTGTTATGATCCACACACTCAAAGGCTTTCGCATAATAAAAGAAACTGAGGTAGATATTTTTCTGAAATTCTCTTGCCTTCTCTGTGATCCAGTGAATGTTGGCAATTTGATCTCTGGTTCCTCTGCCTTTTCTAAACCCAGCTTGAACATCTGGAAGTTCTTGGTTCATATAATGCTAAAGCCTAACTTGAAGGATTTTGAGCATTATCTTACTAATATGGGGCATGAGTGCAATTGTCTGGTGGTTTGAACATTCTTTAGTACTTCCCTACTTGGGAACTGGGAAGAGGATTGACATTTTCCAGTCCTGTGGCCAGTGAGGGGTTTTCCAAATTTGCTGACATACTGAGTGCAACACTTTAATAGCATCATCTTTTAGGATTTTAATTAGCTCTTCTGGAATTCCATCACCTCCACTAGCTTTATTGGCAGCAGTGCTTCCTAAGGCCTGCTTGACTTCACACTCCAGAATGTTGGGCTCTGGGTGAGTAACCACACCGCTGAGGTTATCCGGGTCATTAAGATCTTTTTTGTACAGTCCTTCTGTTTATTCTTGCCATCTCTTCTTGATCTCTTCTGCTTCTATTATGTGTTTACCATTTCTGTCCTTTATTGTGCCCATCTTTGGATGAAATGTTCCTTTGATAATTCCAATTTTCTTGGAGAGATCTCTAGTCTTTCTCTTCTGCTGTTTTTCTCTATTTCTTTGAATTTTTCACTGAAGAAGGCCTTCTTATCTCTCCTTGCTATTCTCTGGAACTCTGCATTTAGTTGGGTGTACCTTTCCCTTTCTCCCTTGCTTTTCACTTCTCTTTCCTCAGCTATTTGTAACGCCTCCTTCGACAACCACTTTGCCTTCTTGCATTTCTTTTTCTTTGTGATGGTTTGCTTGCTGCCTCCTATACGATATTGTGAACCTCTGTCCATAGTTCTTCAGGCACTCTGTTTACTAGATCTAATCCCTTGAATCTGTTTTTCACCTTCACTGTATTTGTAGGGGATTTAAGTCTTACCCAACTGGCCTAGTCATTTTCCCCACTTTCTTTATTTTAAGCCTGAACTTTGCTATGAGAAGCTGATGATGTGAGCCACAGTCAGCTCCAAGTCTTGTTTCTGTTGACTGTATATAGCTTCTCTATCTTTGGCTACAAATAATGTAATCAATCTGATTTCAGTATTCACTATTTGGTGATGTCCATGTGTAAACTTGTCTCTTGTATTGTTGAAAAAAAAAGTGTTTGCTATGATCAGTGCATTCTTTTGGCAGATTTACATTAGCCTTTACCCTGCTTCATTTTGTACTCCAAGGCCAAACCTGCCCATTACTCCAAGTATTTCTTAATTTCCTACTTTTGCATTCCAATCCCTTATGATGAATAGGAAATCTATTTTTGGTGTTAGTTCTAGGAGGTCTTTTAGGTCATAGAACTTTTAGGTCATAGTCATCAGATCATAGAACTGATCACTTCAGCTTCTTTACCATTGGTGGTTGAGGCATAGACTTGGATTTCTGTGATGCTGAATGGTTTGCCGTGGAAACGAACTGAGATCATTCTGTCTTTTTTGAGGTTGCACCCAAGTACTGCATTTCAGACTATTTTGTTGATTATGAGGGCTACTCCATTTCCTCTATGGATTCTTGCTTACAGTAAAAGATATAATGGTCATCTGAGTTAAATTTACCCATTCCCATCCATTTTAGTTCACTGATTCCTAAGATGCTTATGTTTATTCTTGCTATTTCCTGCTTGAAGTGAAGTGAAGTGAGAGTTGCTCAGTTGTGTCCGACTCTTTGTGACCCCATGGACTATACTGTCCGTGGAATTCTCCAGGCCAGAATACTGGAGTGGGTAGTGGTTCTCCAAGGGATCTTCTGAACCCAGGGATTGAACCCAGGTCTCCCACGTTGCAGATGGATTCTTTACCCGTTGAGCCACCAGGAAAGCCCATTTCCTGCTTGACCACATCCAATTTACCTTGAGTCATGGTCCTAACATTCCAGGTTCCTATGCAGCACTGTTCTTTACAACATTGGATTTTACTTTCATCACAGACACATCCACAAGTGAGCATCATTTCTGCTTCAGCCCAGCTGCTTTCTTCTTTCTGGAGCTATTAGTAATTGTCCTCTGCTCTTCCCAAATAGCATATGGGACAACTTCCAACCTGGGAGGCTCATCTTTTGGTGTCATTTTTTGTTTGTTTGTGGTTTTTTTTTTTTTTTTTTGTCTTTTTATACAGTTCATGGCATTCTCATGGCAAATATACTGGAGTGGTTTGCCATTCCCTCCTCTAGTGGATCACGTCTTATCAGAACTCTTCACCATGACCTGTCTGACTTGGGTGACCCTGCATGGCATGGCTCACAGCTTCATTGAGTTATACAAGCCCCTTTGCCATGAAAAGGCAGTGATCCATATACAATTAAGACTATTACTGTCTTACTAATATGTAACTATTAACAATAAGTTGCATTGACATAAGAGAAAATCTGGCAAATGACAGTGATGAGAAAAAAACAATGAAAAAGTCCACAAAGTATGATATTATTTAACTTTCTGTTCTGAAGGTAGTTTAACAAACTTAATATCTAACCAACTTAGCCATAAAAGTAGCAGGCAATAGTGGGCTGTTATTGAAAAACAAGCCATGTTTGGTCCAGCCACCATATCCCCTTCCAATCCTTACCCTGAGTGGCTGCTAGAGAGAGACTGTAGGTTGGGGTTAAGCTGGGGACACTTCACCTCCCCTTCGCCACAGCCTTTGGAACAATGGCAATGATGATAGTTACATTCTCTAGCTCTCCCTTAAGGACCTACTTACACCATTACATAGCTGAAGTTTTACTCTTAGGAAAACTACTGGTCTGTATAATGGGATACAACAGATATACAGATTAGCCTGACAAAACAAAATTCCTTTGAAATATCTAAGTAAAACTATATTCTAAGTAAAACAAAATGGACATTATTGTCACTATCACATGTAAACTCAAAACTGTCAGAGATCTTACACATGAATATGTATTTATGAATCTTACGATTTATATAATATATTCAGACATTGAAAATATGTGTATGGGCATCATGGCATAACTAGGTGTTTCTGTGACAGTAGGTTCATATGAGGTCAAAATAATCAGATCAGGGGAGACTAAATTATACCAAAGATAGAACATACAAGTTAAGCAGTGACCAATGTCTGTTTTAGACTCTTACCTGTCCCTAGAAACTGGGCTCCCTCTTGGAGTGAAGCGGGGCATCCCTCCCAGTCATTATGCACATTGGTTTTCTCTTCAGAACTCTGCCAAACCAGACGCTCCCAAGTCGCAGAGGGATTAAAATTCTTCATAAAATACACATCCTTGAGACAGCCCACAAAACCCTTTTGGACTATGTCTGCAGGGGTTGATAGATATCAAGACATATGTACTGTGAGAAATTTTTTTTCAAGCAATTAATTTGATGTGCCATTAAAGTAAAAGAAAGGGGCTATAGGTCTCACTGCCTTCTTCCTATAAACTTCTTAATAACTCACATAAACACCCATGCCAAAAGCTATGTAAGTGCTAATAACTGGTATGCTATGCTCTGGTTCAGAGTCATCTTATCTGGAGAAAGAGATATTTGCACAGAAACTTTGGTTTTATAGTAACAGCAAGATCATTGCCTCTTGAATTAACAAGGAGATTTCATCTGCTTCTGGTCTTAAAAATAAAAGTGCAATTCTGTTCAGTTTCAGTTCAGTCGCTCAGTCATGTCCGATTCTTTGCGACCCCATGAATCACAGCACGCCAGGCCTCCCTGTCCATCACCAACTCCTGGAGTTCACTCAGACTCACGTCCATCGAGTCGGGGATGCCATCCAGCCATCTCATCCTCTGTCATCCCCTTCTCCTCCTGCCCCCAATCCCTCCCAGCATCAGGGTCTTTTCCAGTGAGTCAGCTCTTTGCATGAGGTGGCCAAAGTATTGGAGTTTCAGCCTCAGCATCAGTCCCTTCAATGAATACCCAGGACAATATAACACATTTTAAAAGCAAGATTTAAAGCAAGTCTATCTATACAATCTATATTTTATAATTTAGTACCCTCAGCATTATGAAACCAGTCTGCTATACAAGTAAAGCAGTGTGTGTGCTTAGTTACTCAGTCATGGCCAGCTCTTTGCAACCACATTGACAGTAGCCCACCAGGTTCCTCTGTCCATGGGGATACTCCAGTCAAGAATACTGGAGTGGGTAGCCATTCCCTTCTCCAGGGCATTTTCCCAACCCAGGAATGGAACCTAGGTCTCTCATATTGCAGGCAGATTATTTACCATCTGAGCCACCAATTTTTAGGCATTAATATAAAGTTACACTTAATTTTTGAACTCCCCAGACCAAGTGTGGGGCTTATGAACACAGTAAATAGGGTGGTCATAAGGGGTTGGGAAAGAGAAAAAGTGAGCAAATAATAGAATTAGAGAGAAAAAAAAAATGTAGAGAGGGCAAGAAGGCACCTGAAGCTGAGGTTGCATTTTATACAGCAAAGTCCTTACAAGTGAGTGCAAAGTTGAATTCTCAGCTTTTGAGTTCATGACCTGATCTTAGGGAATGTATTTACCTGTGAATAGTGTTTCACAAAGTCAATTTATATGCACAAGGTCAAAGGATTTATTTATAATGGAGTGATGTCCTCTACAAGAGGGTTAGTTGGTACTGGGGTATGCTCTCCTCCTGGTTCCTACATATATACCAGAGCCAAGAAGCGTGTGTGCGTGTGTGTGTGTGTGTGTGTGTGTGTCTGTGTGTGTCTGTGTGTGTCTGTGTGTGTGTGTGAGTGGCTCAGCTGTGTCCAGCTCTTTGTGACCCCATGGATTGTAGTCTGCTAGGCTCCTATGTTCATGAAATTGTCCAGGCAAGAATGCTGGAGTGGGCTGACATTTTCCACTCTAGGGTATCTCCTCAAACCAGGGATCGAACCCGTGTCTCTTGAATCTCCTGCATTGGCAGGCAGGTTCTTTATCACCAGTGTCACCTAAGAAGCATGCTTGATGGGAAAATAACTCTCTTTCAGTGTGTGTGTGCACACGTGTGTGTGTGAAGGTTTTCAGGAGACTTCGCCACCAGTCTAGAGTGACCCAAATGAAAACTCTCTGCTCTCTACAGGTATTTCTGAGGAGGTAACTATCATAAGTCTTGAGGATTTAAATATATCCCTCTCCAAAATTCAAAGTTTTTCATACCTTTGATCCCCAAATCATAAAACTTTGACTTAAATAAATTAGAATTTATTTCAGCAAAAGTTTAATTACCTTCTTTGATATATCAAGAACTAGGTTCTATGAATTTAAATACAAGTAATACATGGTTCCTTTAGAAAATAAGAGATCTAAAGGAAATTTTTGCCATAGTGATGTAGGAACTACAGCACGAGGTAGAAAATAATATAATTATCCATACTTTAAAATGATATAGGTTGATTCTATGCTAAATTGTGGTGGTGGTGGTGTTAGGTCACTAAGTCATATCTGACTCTTTTACAGCCCTATGGACTGTAGCCTGCCAGGCTCCTCTGTCCATGGGGTTTCTCAGACAAGAATACTGAATGGGTTGCCATTTCCTTCCCTAGAAGATCTTCCTGACCCACAGATGGAACCCACATCTCCTAAATTGCAAGAGGAGTCTTTACTGCTGAGCCACCAGGAGAGCCCCAATTATGGAGACAATATATAAATTCTATACTTTCCGAAAACTCACCAGAATCCTTTCTGAGGATGGTGTAACCCTGTGGCAGCCCACCCACAAACACTCCTGTGTTCTCTCCAATAACAGTACCACCATCCATGGTGGCTGAAGAGCCTGTGGATGGAAAAGCAGATGAGAACTTCAACTTCAGCAGAACAATCTATTCTATAGATTTAACGAATGATTAAACCCTTCCTTGTGCTTCTGGATGCACTTCCCTCTTGGTTCTCTGCTATTGGTTACTTTCCTTCACTCGTTCTTAATCATCATCCCAACATCTTGATGCTAGAATAACCCAGACCTCCTCTGTTCCCAGATCTCCTTACCACCTGCATAAACACCAAAAGTCCTCTAAAAGGATGAAGAGAGAGCTAGACACCTGTGAGAACTCTGACAGGGCCTGGGTCCCTCTGTGTGCTGCATACCAATGCAAATCTCCTGTCAAAATACATACTACTTGGCTCTTTCCAGAAGAGTTTTGCTAAGCCCTAATGTAAAGCGTGACTGCGAGGTTTGGGACTTGAGCAACTGGAAGAATGTAACTGGCATAACTAGGGTGGGCAAGCTAGTTGAAGAAGCAGATTCAGAGAGAAATGTTAGAAATTTAGAAAAGTTAGAAATACCTAACTAACTCCATCATTCTTTGCCAGAATGGCATTTTTTTTTCCCCTAGAGCCCGAACCACTCTAATTATCCCTACTTATAACTGGGACTATGGCTTTAAATACATCCTGAGCTGATAACTCCCCATTTTTATCTCTAATCTGGAACTCCTCTCTAAATGTACTGGGATCCAGGACTTGGTGTGATATTTCCACTTGGATGCCTCATAGGTACCTAACACTTAACATGTTCAAAACAAACTCTGGACATTTCTCTCTGAATCTGCTTCTCTCTGAATCTTCCAAACAGGAGAAATAATTCTTGAGTTTCAGAATGTCATCAAAATAAACAGCCAGTTGAATTAAATAACCCTTTGGCATCTTTTACTTGTTCTGTCTTAGACAGTTCTAGAGATGGTTTTGGAAACACTGATCATTTATCCCTACTGAATCAGTCCCCACCATCCTTATGGGCAAAATCTCCAACTGATGTTGGCAAAATTCACAGCATGCCCCCTCCCATCTAGATGCAAGTAGATCCTTCAAAATCTCTTCCCAGAATTAATCAATACCCTATATGTATAGAAGCCCTTCAAGGCATACAGTCTATAACAGAAGATTACAAGGCTCAAGGCTTTATTATCTGCATAATAGTTCCTGTAATGATGCTGTTTCATCTGTGAGAAAACCTAAGGGCAGAGTGGAGGTTTGTCCAGGACCTCAGCATGGTTACTCCCTGACCCTCTGATGTTCCTAACCTTCAGATGTTTTAACATCTATTCCTACTGGAAGCAAATTCTTTACTGTAATTGATTTATTCAGTGAATTCTTCAGTATTCCACTTAATGAACTAGCCAGCATCTTTTTACCTCTACTTGGGAAGAAAAACAATTCACCTGGACAGTAATACTTCAGGGTTTTACTGAGTCCTTATTATTTCTTGTAAACCCTAAAGGTTGATCTGGATGATATAAAGTTCCCTATAGGTCTACTTTGTTGCATGTGTGAATGATTTGCCTCTTTGATCTTCTTAAGCCTGCTCACAGGAAGACAGCAACCATTTACTAAAGCTGTTAGCCTTAAAGGGACATAAGATCACCAAAGAAATATTGCAGTTTGCCCAAAACCAGGTTTGATATTTAGGGCAACTGATATCAGAACAAGGGCTACGCTTAGATCTAGACACACTTAATAGTGATTGAGGAACCTATTTTACTGTCCAAGTACTTCAACAAATCTGTGCTGTTTGGCAGTTTTACAACACTTTCACTGTGCTTACCACTCTCAATTCTGCAGTTCAGCTGATCACAGTAATGGCATTATTAATACTCAACTGGCAAAACTAGTAGAGGTCCTATAAGTACCTTGGCCCAAAGCATTGCTATTGGTCCCTCTAAATCTCAGATCCACACTTTTTGGAACTCAAAAATTCTCACCCTTTGAAACAGTTGCAGGACACCTAACACATTTGATTCCTGCTTTTTTGGCCTCCAATGGAAAAAGGAGAGATATTCCAATAATGCAAAGGCCAAATTTCTCCTATTAAAAATAACCATGTTTTGGTAGAGCAATCTTTTTATACTGTGCTCTCAAGAGATGAAGACTTTCCAACCTGAAGATTTTATCTATTGGAAAAGATACCTCCAGAACTTTTTTCAGCCTCACCAGAGAAGCCCTCATCAGGTATTGCTAAGCAAGCCTTGTGCCATGAAAGTCCAAGGAATAGATTCCTGGACTCAGGTGACACGCCTAAAGAAAGCTCCAAATTCTGAAGGAAGCTCAAATAATCTGGTGATATTAAAGTAATTGTTTCCCATAACTGAAGCAGAAGACAACATCTGATGAGGCAACTTCCTGAAGATGGTTGAACCAGGTCTGTTGGAAATTTATTGCTAAACATTGGTGATGATATAATGCTCAGATCGTCTCCAGTGTCCATGATCTTGATAATATAGAACAAGGACTGTAGATACAAACTGTCTGAGAGTTCTCCCTTCTACCTCCCCTTGCTACTCAAATATGAACTCAGTAGTTTCCCAGTCTGTGCTATTCCCCTCTGATGTGAGACACCATAGCCAGGAAAGGTAGTTCCTGAAGTTAAGGGAAAAAAACCCACTGAAACTAGAAAATCTGACTCCTGATCAGTCAAACTCTGAAAGAGAAATCTTGATGAAGGGAGGGGAAATATAAAAAATAACAAAAAGAAACCTCAATTAAATAGATCTGGAAGGCCAGAAAGAGGAGCTCTCATGTGATGAGTCTAACAGGAAGAAGAGTCTTCTTTCTTGGCAATGACTCGGCCAATGAAAAGACACATGCTTGTTTACTACAGCTCTTCAAACTTCCTTTTTCACTCTATAAAAGAGTTTATCTTCCATTGCTGTATGGGGACTACATATGGCACCAAGATTGCAACCTAGATGCCCATCGACAGATGAATGGATAAAGAACTTGTGGCACATATACACAATGGAATATTACTCAGCCAAAAAAGGAACACATTTGTCTGTTCTGATGAGGTGGATGAACCTAGAACCTATTATACAGAGTGAAGTGAGTCAGAAACAGAAAGATAAATATCGTATTCTAACACATATATATGGAATATAGAAAAATGATAGTGAAGAAATTATTTACAGGGTAGCAATGGAGAAACAGACATAGAGAATGGACATATGGACATGGGGAGAAGGGAGCAGAGGGTGAGATGTATGGAAAAAGTAACATGGAAACTTAACTACCATATGTAAAATAGGTAGCCAATGGGAATTTGCTGTATGGCTCAGGAAACTCAAACAGGGGCTCTGTATCAACCTAGAGGGGTGGGATGGGGAGGGAGATGGGAGGGAGGTTCAAAAGGGAGGGCATATATGTATATCTATGGCTGATTCATGTTGAGGTTTGATAGAAAACAGCAAAACTCTGTAAAGCAATTATCCTTCAATAAAAAAAATAAATTAAAAAATGTGTTAAAAAAAAAAAGATTGTAGACTCTGAACTGAAATTCTTTGCTGATTCTGAGTAAACCCATCTTTGCTGGAGAAACATCTATTTCTCTTAGGTCCATACTTCCATCTTTGTTCCCCTTAAAATTTATCCCCCAAAGAGTACCTAGAGTGTTAATTTTAAAGAAAGAAGTCATATCATGTCATCCTCCTTTCAAAATTCTCCCATGGCTTCCCTCTTCGCAAGTAAAAGTAAAGCAAAACTAAGTAAGAGCATTTGCAAATTATAAAGACCTGAAAATAACACAAAATTGATACTGATGACTTTGTTCTTATTGAACCCTGCATAGAAGAGAAAATAGTTGCCAAGATTTCATCATTTTAAGAACACCCCAAAAGCAAAATCAACAGCAATTTAGATGAAGAAGGGAAAAACAGGTGAAAAAAGAGATGAAGAAATAAAAACACAGAAGAGTATAGCAACATCAGCATATCAATAGAGGCATTCATATTTGTCAAGGACGATCTTACCTGTGAACAGCCCATCGAGTGTGATTTGGCCCAAACCTTGATGCCTAATAGCAATTATCTCATGCCATTTGCCATCACTATATTGTTTACCATCATCATTAGTTGTGGTAACTTCCACTGCAGACCCCTTAAGGGAATGAATGAGTGAAAAAATATACAGTGAGTAAATATACATGTTCAGTCAGTTCATTCATTCAGTCATGTCTGACTCTTTGCAACCCCGTGGACTACAGCATGCCCGGCTTCCTTGTCCATCACCAATTCCCTGAGCTTGCTCCAACTCATGTCCATCAAGTTGGTGATGCCATCCAACCATCTCATCCTCTGTCGCCCCCTTCCCCTCCTGCCTTCAATCTTTCCCAGCATCAGGGTCTTTTCTAATGAATCAGTTCTTTACATCAGGTGGCCAAAGTACTGGAGTTTAACCTTCAACAACAGTCCTTCTGATGAATATTCAGGACTGATTTCCTTTAGGATTGACTGGTTTGATCTCCTTGTAGCCCAAGGGACTCTCAAGAGTCTTCTCCAACACCACAGTTCAAAAGCACCAATTCTTCAGCACTCAGTTTTCTTTATGGTCCAACTCTCACATCCGTACATGACAATTGGAAAAACCAAAAGCTTTGACTAGATGGACCTTTGTTGGCAAAGTAACATCTCTGATTTTTAACATGCTGTCTAGGTTGGTCATAGCTTTTCTTCTAAGGAGGAAGCGTCTTTATATACATGTTACTCATACATATATTGTATATTTGTTAGAAACCACTTTACAAATTTCAACACAATCCTGAGGCAAGCATGTACACATTTCAAACAGAACTCAAAGTTAAAGTTGATACATCATTCTGGTATTTCTCTGATGTACTTCTGCATCACCATGAGACTCAAATCTAAAAAGAACTTCTCTTCAGAATGAAAATCTCTTATAAGTACACTTGGATTTTGAGTGACTATACTCAAACATAAGTAACTATACTCAAACAAAAGGTAATAAATTTTCTACTCTAATATTTTAAATTTAGAACCAGAAATATTTTAAAAAAAGATTTTGAAACTAATAAAGTACTATTCAAATGATTCTGCTCTGAAGATAGTAAAAACTGTGGCAAGTTAGTTTCTTTTAATTTCACTACACTATGAACACCAAGAGGGAATTATATTCACATTAAAAATTAGTTACTAGACTTTGAAACATGTATACTATCATGTAAGAAACAAAGTGCCAGTCTATGTTCAATACAGGATACAGGATGCTTGGGGCTGGTGCATGGGGATGATCCAGAGAGATGATATGGGGTGGGAGGTGGGAGGGGGATTCAGGATTGGGAGCTTGTATACACCCATGGTGGATTCATGTCAATGTATGCCAAAACCAATACAGTATTGTAAAGTAAAATAAAGTAAAAATAAAATTTAAAAAAATAATAAAAAATAAAAATAATAAAAATAAAAAGATGTCTGCTAAAAAAAAAAAGAAAGAAAGCACAATGAACATCCACATGCTTTCCTGGGTCTTCTACACCTGCATACTTGGCAGGATATTATATATAAATATAAATGAATATTTAAATCACAGATGTGAACACATTTAATTTAGTTGCTGTCATATCTGTCTCAGAGAAAAACATGTGGGAATGATAGTATTTATTGTCTTATAATTGAATGAAAGTAATTACTATAATACGTTCTCATGGAAAAAAAAAATTAGTTACTAGAGATTATCATATTGAGTGAAGAAAGTCAGATGGAGAAAGAAAAATATCATACAATATCCCTTATGTGTAGAATCTAAAAAAAAATGATACCAATGAGCTTATTTACAAAACATGCTCACAGACTTAGAGAATGAATTTATTGTTGCCGGGGGGAAGCATGAGGGAAAGGGATAGTTAAGAGAGTTTGGGACAGGTATGTACTCACTACTGTATTTAAAAACGATAACCAAGGACCTACTGTACAGCACATGGAGTTCTGCTCAATGTTAGGTGGCAGCATGGAGTGAGAGAAGTTTGGAGGAGAATAGACAGATTTATATGTATAGCTGAGTCCCTTTTCTGTCTACCGAAAACTACCACAACATTGTAAATTGGATATACGCCAATATAAAATAAAAAGTTTAAATTAAAAAACTAGTTACTAATACTTTTAACATAAGTATTGTGGTTAAACTTAGTACTCAATGATTTGTAGTCTAAAATCAAGCATTTGTACTTTTGCTTAAGGTAATAGTATCAGATACCCCTCGTCCAAGGTAAGGAGCAGCAGCTGTGCTTTGCTGGAGCAGCCGTAAAGGGATACCCCATGCCCAAGGTAAGAGAAACCCAAGTAAGATGGTAGGTGTTGCAAGAGGGCATCAGAGGGCAGACACACTGAAACCATACTCACAAAAAACTAGTCAATCTAATCACACTAGGACCACAGCCTTGTCTAACTCAATGAAACCAAGCCATGCCCGCAGGGCAACCCAAGACGGGCGGGTCATGGTGGAGAAGTCTGACAGAATGTGGTCCACTGGAGAAGAGAATGGCAAGCCACTTCAGTATTCTTGCCTTGAGAACCCCATGAACAGTAGGAAAAGGCAAAATGATAGGATACCAAAAGAGGAACTCCCCAGGTCATTAGGTGCCCAATATGCTACTGGAGATCAGTGGAGAAATAACTCCAGAAGAATGAAGGGATGGAGCCAAAGCAAAAACAATACCCAGCTGTGGATGTGACTGGTGATAGAAGCAAGATCCGATGCTGTAAAGAGCAATATTGCATAGGAACCTGGAATGTCAGGTCCATGAATCAAGGCAAATTGGAAGTGGTCAAACAAGTGATGGCAAAAGTGAACGTCGACATTCTAGGAATCAGCTAACTAAAATGGACTGGAATGGGTGAATTTAACTCAGATGACCATTATATTTACTACTGCGGGCAGGAATCCCTCAGAAGAAATGGAGTAGCCATCATGGTCAACAAAAGAGTCCAAAATGCAGTACTTGGATGCAGTGTCAAAAATGACAGGATGATCTCTGTTCGTCTCCAAGGCAAACCATTCAATATCACAGTTATCCAAGTCTATGCCCCCCAACCAGTAACGCTGAAGAAGCTGAAGTTGAAGGGTTTTATGAAGACCTACAAGACCTTGTAGAACTAACACCCAAAAAACATGTCCTTTTCATTATAGGGGACTGGAATGCAAAAGTAGGAAGTCAAGAAACACCTGGAGTAACAGGCAAATTTGGGCTTGGAATGCGGAATGAAGCAGGGCAAAGACTAATAGAGTTTTGCCAAGAAAATTCACTGGTCATAGCAAACACCCTCTTCCAACAACACAAGGGAAGACTCTACACATGGACGTCACCAGATGGTCAAACTGAAATCAGATTGATTATATTCTTTGCAGCCAAAGATGGGGACGCTCAATACAGTCAACAAAAACAAGACCAGGAGCTGACTGTGGCTCAGATCATGAACTCCTTACTACCAAATTCAGACTCAAATTGAAGAAAGTAGGGAAAACCACTAGACCATTCAGGTATGACCTAAATCAAATCCCTTATGATTCTACAGTGGAAGTGAGAAATAGATTTAAGGGCCTAGATCTGATAGATAGAGTGCCTGATGAACTATGGAATGAGGTTCGTGACATTGTACAGGAGACAGGGATCAAGACCATCCCGATGGAAAAGAAATGCAAAAAAGCAAAATGGCTGTCTGGGGAGGACTTACAAATAGCTGTGAAAAGAAGAGAGGCGAAAAGTAAAGGAGAAAAGGAAAGATATAAGCATCTGAATGCAGAGTTCCAAAGAATAGCAAGAAGAGATAAGAAAGCTTTCTTCAGCAATCAATGCAAAGAAATAGAGGAAAACAACAGAATGGGAAAGACTAGAGATCTCTTCAAGAAAATTAGAGATACCAAGGGAACATTTCATGCAAAGATGGGCTCGATAAAGGACAGAAATGGTATGGATCTAACAGAAGCAGAAGATATTAAGAAGAGGTGGGAGAACTGTACAAAAAAGATCTTCACGACCCAGATAATCATGATGATGTGATCACTAATCTAGAGCCAGACATCTTGGAATGTGAAGTCAAGTGGGCCTTAGAAAGCATCACTACAAACAAAGCTAGTGGAGGTGATGGAATTCCAGTTGAGCTGTTTCAAATCCTGAAAGATGATGCTGTGAAAGTGCTGAACTCAATATGTCAGCAAATTTGGAAAACTCAGCAGTGGCCCCAGGACTGGAAAAGGTGAGTTTTCATTCCAATTCCAAAGAAAGGCAATGCAAAAGAATGTTCAAACTACTGCACAATTGCACTCATCTCACATGCTAGTAAAGTAATGCTCAAAATTCTACAAGCCAGGCTTCAGCAATACATGAACCGTGAACTCCCTGACGTTCAAGCTGGTTTCAGAAAAGGCAGAGGAACCAGAGATCAAATTGCCAACATCTGCTGGATCATGGAAAAAGCAAGAGAGTTCCAGAAAAACATCTATTTCTGCTTTATTGACTATGCCAAAGCCTTTGACTGGGTGGATCACAATAAACTGTAGAAAATTCTGAAAGAGATGGGAATACCAGACCACCTGACCTGCCTCTTGAGAAATCTATATGCAGGTCAGGAAGCAACAGTTAGAACTGGACATGGAACAACAGACTAGTTCCAAATAGGAAAAGGAGTATGTCAAGGCTGTATATTGTCACCCTACTTTTTTAACTTATATGCAGAGTACATCATGAGAAACGCTGGACTGGAAGAAACACAAGCTGGAATCAAGATTTCCGGGAGAAATCTCAATCACCTCAGATATGCAGATGACACCACCCTTATGGCAGAAAGTGAAGAGGAGCTAAAAAGCCTCTTGATGAAAGTGAGAGGAGAGCGAAGAAGTTGGCTTAAAGCTCAACACTCAGAAAACGAACATCATGGCATCTGATCCCATCACTTCATGGGAAGTAGATGGGGAAACAGTGGAAACAGTGTCAGACTTTATTTTTGGGGAGGCTCCAAAATCACTGCAGATGGTGACTGCAGCCATGAAATTAAAAGACGCTTACTCCTTGGAAGGGAAGTTATGACCAACCTAGATAGCATATTCAAAAGCTTTGCCGACTAAGGTCCCTCCAGTCAAGGCTATGGTTTTTTCAGTAATCATGTATGGATGTGATAGTTCGACTGTGAAGAAGGCTGAGCGCCGAAGAATTGATGCTTTTGAAAGACATTACTTTGCTGACTAAGGTCCGTCTAGTCAAGGCTATGGTTTTTTCAGTAGTCATGTGTGGATGTGAGAGTTGGACTGTGAAGAAGGCTGAGCACCAAAGAATGATGCTTTTGAACTGTGGTGTTGGAGAAGACTCTTGAGAGTCCCTTGGACTGCAAGGAGATCCAACCAGTCCATTCTGAAGGAGATCAGCCCTGGGATTTCTTTGGAAGGAATGATGCTAAAGCTGAAACTCCAGTACTTTGGCCACCTCATGCGAAGAGTTGACTCATTGGAAAAGACTTTGATGCTGGGAGGGATTGGGGGCACGAGGAGAAGGGGACGACAGAGGATGAGATGGCTGGATGGCATCACGGACTCGATGGACGTGAGTCTGAGTGAACTCCGGGAGTTGGTGATGGACAGGGAGGCCTGGCGTGCTGCGATTCATGGGGTTGCAAAGAGTCAGACATGACTGAGCGACTGAACTTAACTGAAGTGGCTAGGACGGTAAAGCGTCTGTCTGCAATGCAGGAGACACGGGTTCAATCCCTGGGTTGGGAAGATCCCCTGGAGAAGGAAACGGCAGCCCACTCCAGTATTCTTGCCTGGAAAATTCCATGGACCACAGAGCCTAGTAGGTTACCATCCATGGAGTTGCAAAGAGTCGGACACGACTGAGCGACTTCACTTTCACTTTCACCATCATCATTTACAACTACTATGATTAAAAGAAAAAAAAAAAACAGAAAATTACTCTAAACCTTTTAAAGGAAAATAATTTTTGCTTTCTTTTTTAATAAAGTAGATCTCCTTAGCATTAATTGTGTGAGCATCCTCAGTCATGTCCAACTCTTTGCAAGCCCATGGGACTGGAGCCTGCCAGGCTCCTCTGTTCATAGAATTTTCCAAGCAAGAGTACTGGAGTGGGTTACCGTTTCCTCCTCCAGGGGAATCTTCCCAAACCAGGGAACAAACCCATGTTCCTTGCGCCTCCTGAATTGGCAGGCAGGTTCTTTACCAGCTGAACCACCAGAGATAATTAACTTCAAGCAATACAAAATTTTGAAAACAAAACAAAACCAAAAACAGATTGGATAAAATATTATAAAATAAATGTTTAAATTACTTGGAATGTTTCACCAAATTCTAATTATTTTGCTATACTGGTTTTCAAAACTGATAAAACTGACAGTTATCTGATGTAATATGCTGATGGTTTAATATCACAAAAGTGCAGTATTAATCACACCATTGTCAGTAAAACATTTGTTTATATTTCTCTAAAATAGCTTCAGCAACATACCCTGTCCATTCTATGCATTTAATTGGCTCCTGTCAGGCCTCATACAGAGCATGACAACATGTATGACATACAGGATTTCATATTACCAAAAAAGAGGTTTTAATTTCCCATGAGTAGGGGAGGATTTACTTCTCACATGGACAATACCCCAACTTTTATAGGCAACTCAATCAGCTAGAAATATGACCATTTTGATACGTTCTCTCATCTTTATAAGTTGACTTTCCATATAACTCTTTCTTTCTACATATTCTTTTATTTTCTTCAACCCAATTTCAACATTTTAATATTTTACAAACACATTTCATTATCGTAGTTTAATAATTAAAACCAGAACTGGTGTCGTGCCCAATTAATGTGCCCTGGTAGCATGCCCATTAGTTTTTCCATTAGTGAATTCAACAATACTAATGGGATTACTAGCATGGGATGCTAATTGGGCGTGACATAAGAAACTGGCTTACTTCTTAGCATACCCTTGCTAATGATGAAATTAATGAGCATTTTATTAAATGCTGTCTCATCAAAGTGTACTTAGTTAGCGTTAAAATTGTTACAAACGATGCTGCATTCTAAAGATCAGGTGTCTGAGTAAGTGGTTCTTCATATTATGTTTGGCAACAATCTGAAGCATTAATAGTTCTCTACATCAGAAATCACACTTAATGGTGACACATTCAAGCACATAACAGATAGCCTCACTATGCCAAAGTTTCTTCATACTTAGGGGAACTCAGCATACTATTTTTTTTTTTTTGATGATAGTTTACGATATTTCCCCCACCAATATTAAGAGAATAATTCTGTGGTCAAGTCTGGTGTCAAATCTAGTGCAGTTTGTTCTTTCTATTTGGAAAATATTAGACACGTTAAATAGATGCTATTCTGAATTTTTTGAAGGCTTTCACTTTCACCACTTCTCTAAGTGAAGTCAGTTTATTATGTGAATGAACATAAAACATTTAAATGAGAACCATAAGTCATTACTAGTCAATAAAATATCATCTGGTCAAGTATTTCCAAGTTGAAATTAATCTAATAAAAATGGGAAGACTATAGCCAATTTTTTGAGACAATAAAAAATATACAGCAGTTTAAAAATGGAGTAGTTTTTCTTTAGTGACTCTTAACAATAATTCTAAGTATTCAGTGTATAATATGCAAACATATATCCAGTTTTAAATATTATAAGAAATCTTTTCCCTTTCTCACAAATATGTCTTAATATAGTGAACTGGATTCATTTCATTGAATGAATTCTATGACTTTATGTAGAATTACATTGTTGTGTAAAAATTCATTACTTAAGTTAATTAAGATACTTTTAAAAGAACAAACTACACAATGACTACTGGAGTAGAAAATGGCAACCCACTCCAGTATTCTTGCCTAGAAAATACCATGGACAGAGGAGCCTGGTGGGCTAAAGTTCATGGGATCACAAAGAGTCAGACATGACTGAGTAACTGAGCATGCACACACAATGACTACAGGGATTTTGAAACTGTGTGTTAGAGAGTAACTTTAAATTCTTACAAAATGCTGTTTTCACAACTCAAGATTTAATTATTCTGAATGGATTCAGGAACAGTAATATGAAAACAACCATTGATATAAGTCAAAGTATCTAACTGACAAAACAAATAAGAATTAAATTAAGTTATCATTAAAGAGTCAGAAATTTTATCCTAGCAAATGAGTAATTTTCTTCAATTATGAATACTATTTAACCAATATTGATCAAGCCAGGAAGTCAGCCAATCTGTCAACAGACATTTATGTATTATTACCTACTATTTTCCAAGGCTCAGCATGTTAAGAATCCTTCTGCAATGCAGGAGACACAGGAGACACAGGAGACAAGGGTTCAGTCCCTGGGCTGGGAATATCCCCTGGAGAAGGAAATGGCAACCCACTCCAGTACTCTTGCTAGGAGAATTCCATGGACTGAGGAACCTGACAAGCTACAGTCCATGGGGTCGTAAAGAGTCAGACATGACTGAGTGACTAAGCATGCATGTTCCTAGGACTGTACTGAGCCTCAAGGATGTATTTGTCCTGCCCTCCCTGGACTGTGCACTGAGATAAGAAAGACACATTGAGTAAATAACTGCTTGTCTGATGAGTACAGTAAAGTGTTCATTAGATAACCTTGTATCCTTTAAGACACAAGGAAAGGAAAACTAGCTTAAAGGGGTAGCTAAATTATTTATAATATAAATATTTTCAATGTCAGTGACAGACATATAAAACAAACTCTTCAGCTTCTTCAAATTTGGGGTGGCTCTTACTTTGTTCAAGATAACATATTCATAACATACAGAATAGACTTTTAGTTGCCAAGGGGGAAGAGAGTAGAGGAAGCAAGGATTGGGAGTTTGGGATTATCCAATGCAAAGTATTACAGGATGAGTAACCAACAAGGTCCTACAGTATAGCACAGGGAACGATATTCAATATCCTGTGATAAACCATAATGGAAAAGAATATTATCTATATATATAGGGCTTCCCTGATCAGTTGGTAAAGAATCGGCCTGCAATGCAGGAGACTCTGGTTTGATTCCTGGTCAGGATGATGTGCTGGAGAAGGGATAGGCTGCCCACTCCAGTATGCCTGGATTCCCTTGTGGTTCAGCTGACAAAGAATCTGCCTACAATATGAGAGACTTGGGTTGATCCCTGGGTTGGGAAGATCCGCTGGAGAAAGGAACGGCTACACACTCCAGTATTCTGGCCTGGAGAATTCCATGGACTGTATAGTCCACGAGGTCACAAAGAGTCAGATATGACTGAGTGGCTTTTGCTTTACTTCACTTCTTATGTATAACTGAGTCACGGTGCTATACACAGAAACACAATATCGTAAATCAACTATGTGCTGTACTGCACTCAGTTGCTCAGTCATATCTGATTCTTTGTGACCCCATGGACTGTATACTTCAATTTTAAAAAGTTCAGTTCAGTTGCTCAGTCATGTACAACTTTTTGCAACCCCATGGACTGCAGCATGTCAGGCCTTCCTGTCCATCACCAACTCCCAGAATCCACCCAAACTCATGTCCATTGAGTCGGTGATGCCATCCAGCCATCTCGTCCTCTGTCATCCCCTTCTCCTCCTGCTTTCCCAGCATCTGGGTCTTTTCCAATGAGTCAGCTCTTCATGTCAGGTGCCCAAAGTATTAGAGTTTCAGCTTCAGCATCAGTCCTTCCAATGAACATTCAGGACTGATTTCCTTTAGAATGGACTGGATCCAACCAGTCCATTCTAAAGGACTTGCAGTCCAAGGAACTCTCAAGTGTCTTCTCCAACACCACAGTTCAAAACCATCAGTTCTTGGGCGCTCAGCTTTCTTTATAGTCCAAATCTCACATTCATACATGACCACTGGAAAAACCATAGCTTTGACTAGACAGACCTTTGTTGGCAAAGTAATGTCTCTGCTTCTCAAAAGGCTATCTAGGTTGGTCATAACCTTCCTTCCAAGGAGTAAGCGTCTTTTTATTTCATGGCTGTAATCACCATCTGCAGTGATTTTAGAGCCCCCTCAAAATAAAGTCTGACACTGTTTCCATTGTTTCTCCATCTATTTCCCATGAAGTGATGGGACCGGATGCCATGATCTTTGTTTTCTGAATGTTGAGCTTTAAGTCAATTTTTCACTCTCCTCTTTCACTTTCAAAAGGCTCTTTAGTTCTTCATTTTCTGCCATAAGGGTGGTGTCATCTGCATGTTTGAGATTATTGCTGTTTCTCCCAGCAATCTTGATTCTAGCTTGTGCTTCATCCAGCCCACCGTTTCTCATGATGTACTCTACATATAAGTCAAATAAGTAGGGTGACAATATACAGCCTTGACATACTCCTTTTCCTATTTGGAACTAGTCTGTTGTTCCATGTCCAGTTCTAACTGTTGCTTCCTGATCTGCATACAGATTTCTTAAGAGGCAGGTCAGGTGGTTTGGTATTCCCATCTCTCTCAGAATTTTCCACAGTTTATTGTGATCCACACAGTCAAAGGCTTTGGCATAGTCAATAAGGCAGAAATAGATGTTTTTTTGGAACTCTCTTGCTTTTTCCATGATCCAGCAGATGTTGGCCATTTGATCTCTGGTTCCTCTGCCTTTTCTAAAACCAGCTTTAATATCTGGAAGTTCATGGTTCACATATTGTTGAAGCCTGGCTTGGAGAAATTTGAGCATAACTTTACTAGCTTGTGAGATGAGTGCAATTGCGTGGTAGTTTGAGCATTCTTTGGCATTGCCTTTCTTTGGGATTGGAATGAAAACTGACCTTTTCCAGTCCTGTGACCACTGCTGAGTTTTCCAAATTTGCTGACATATTGAGTTCAGCACTTTCACAGCATCTTCTTTTAGGATTTGAAATAGCTCCACTGGAATTCCATCACCTCCAGTAGTTTTGTTCGTAGTGATGCTTTCTAAGGCCCACATGACTTCACATTCCAGGATGTCTGGCTCTAGGTGAGTGATCACCCCATCATGATTATCTGGGTCATGAAAATCTTTTTTGTACAGTTCTTCTGTGTATTCTTGCCACCTCTTCTTAATATCTTCTGCTTCTGTTGCTGCTACTGCTGCTGCTAAGTCACTTCAGTCATGTGTGACTCTGTGTGACCCAATAGACAGCAGCCCACCAGGCTACCCCATCCCTGGGATTCTCCAGTCAAGGTCCATACAATTTCTGTCCTTTATGGAGCCCATCTTTGCATGAAATATTCCCTTGGGATCTCTAATTTACTTGAGATCTTTAGTCTCTCACTAGTGAATTTTTTAAAAGGAGGGAAAAAAAACTATTCATATTCCTAACCCAAAAGAGAAAAAATGTAAGACTATATCAAATAGTCTCCATCCCTCTGCTTCCACAATTATTTGTCTGATAATAATACATGGGGATTTCATTAAAAAGTTAACAAATATGTCCAGGTAACCTGGATAAATTCCTTGGTGGTGAGAAAAGACCAGTCCTGGCTAGCTTGAGCTCATGGACTCATGTATAAAGAGCATCATGACCCATGAGCGTGTAGTGTGATTCATCTGATTACATTTTTTCAAATACACCCTAAGGCAGGCCTACTCAATCAATACCTTGTTTTCTTTTGTATATATTAATTATCACTTTCCTGAAAATGCAGGTAACTTTTGCCTTGTAGATGGATGGTATTATTCCATGTAAAAATGCACTTTGAAGGCATCATTAAACCCTCTCCATCCCCCTGGTTCTCCAACTGTTTGTCTTCAATAGTTTCATTAATATTTGGTGGGCAAGTCCCAGATTTGTATACAGGTCAGGATTTGGGTATATAGGGCAGGGACAGAGCAGTGGGGAGTGTCAGTTTTAGTGAGGAACACTCTCAGGCACTGTCTAAGGGAGCAGGGTAAGGGGTGGGAATCGTGGGTAGTGCCCTGGGAACACTTCCTTGAACTTTGCTGTGGTTTATACCAGTCTATCTTATCATGGAGAGGAGATGAAAAAGATGAGATGGAGAGTTTTCTAGAAGCCACCCTCAGGATCTGAACAGCAATCATGTGGCTGAGTGGAATTAAGCATTGTTTAACGTCTTCACCTTCCATTTCTGCAGAATCTGAAGCTGTTACATCCTTTAGAAAGAAATGCAACACTGTCAAAAAGATGGCAGTCATGCTTCAGTTCTGATAAAACCATTTTTTTTATTAATTCTGCAAAGATTTTGCTCTATATGTTTAGAAAGTATGGGGGGGTGGCAGCAAGCAAGGCACGTTTATTAGATACTCAAAACCTGTGAATAAACCTGTAGCCATTGTACTATTACAGCTGTAGCTCCAGGGTTTGAGGGGTCACCTAGAATTACACTCAAAAACACCAGGATGGATGTTTATAAGCACATGACTGATTGTAAGTGCGAGGTAGTGTGAAGCCACCCTGGCACATTACCATGTCCAAGTTCAGCAAGACTCTGTACTTCAGTCTTAGAAGATGGGGGTCCCAAGAGAGGATGGCTGGAGTGGCCTTTTGTTTATTCCTCATTCCTGCATGTTTCTAGTGCATAATTGCCTACCACAGTGCTTGGGGTACAATACAGTTTTTTTAAAAAAGATTTTTATTTCCTATGCAAATTGGTTGTATATCTACTTATGTGACAGAGGGTTTTTCATTTGTTTGTTTTGCTTTGTTTACAGTTTTTGGCCTCACCCTGTGTCATTAGTTCCCTGAACCTACAGCCCCTGTATCGGAAGGTAGCGTCTTTCAGTTCATTTCAGTCGCTCAGTCGTGTCCGACTCTTTGCGACCCCGTGAATCACAGCACGCCAGGCCTCCCTGTCCATCACCAGCTCCTGGAGTTCACTCAGAGTCACGTCCATTGAGTCAGTGATGCCATCCAGCCATCTCATCCTCTGTCGTCCCCTTCTCCTCCTGCCCCCAATCCACTGGACCTCTGAGGAAGTCCCAGGGTAATACATTTTTAACAATGTTTCATTGAATGAAATAATCTAAATTCAGTGCCAGTTCTATCATTAGATCACTGTGTGACTCTAGTTAAGACACGTCATCTAAAGCAGGGAAGAAAACAATACCTCATGTGGCAACTCCAAGAATGAAGAGACAATCAACGTGAACCCATGTTGTGTACTTTTAAAGCTCTATGAATAAATGTCTATATGATTAAAGTTTTCCCTTTCTGGCTTTGTCTCAAATATACCCTGATAGTAATTTAGGTAGATTTAGGCTAGAAGAAGGCAATGGCACCCCACTCCAGTACTCTTGCCTGGAGAATCCCATGGGTGGAGGAGCCTGGTAGGCTGCAGTCCATGGGGTCGCTGGGAGTTGGACACGACTGAGTGACTTCACTTTCACTTTTCACTCTTACGCATTGGAGAAGGAAATGGCAACCCACTCCAGTGTTCTTGCCTGGAGAATCCCAGGGACGGGGGAGCCTGGTGGGCTGCAGTCTATGGGGTCGCACAGAGTCGGACATGACTGAAGTGACTTAGCAGCAGCAGCATCAGGTAGAAATTAGGTAGATTTAGGTAGAAAAAGCAGAACCAGATTTTTTTCTTTCTCATTGATTATTCTTCTATTTTAATGGATTGTTTCCTTTCTTTTATGTTTTTGCTGATATTTACAATCTAGCAGTCTTTTTTTTATTTCATCTTAATCATTCTTGGAGTGTTTTCATTCTATTAGTAATTAACTTCTTTTGTCACATTTAAAATCAAATATTTTTGTCCATTTATTTTATGGAATCAAGAAACTAATATGACCTATACCGTAACTCCCCCCTCTATTAAACTGACACCTTAGAAACTTTTATGTCATTCATCTTTTGACCTCTCCTTCAACTCTTAGTAATTTTAGCACCAAACAATTATCAGATTTCTTTTTCCTTTGCTGCCTGTCTCTTCTATGTCAAAGATTCTTTGGCACTCTAAAACACATTTCTATTCAGTCTGTCATTAAATACTTTGGCTGAACTTAATATCCCTAGGTTTACCACTCACCACTGCTTCTCCACTATATTTCAGATTATTTTTTTTTCTTTTGATTTAGAAGCCTTGCTGAAACATTTCTTTCCAATATAGTGCATGGATGGCATTTTAATTGAGTCTCTGGACATCAACAAGCATTCTTCTTTCATACTGAAAAGCTTGGTCACAGATCTGCTGTATTACTTTGAGAAAATTAATTTAACTCTGACTTAGATTTTCACCTGTACAATGGGAATAACAAGTATCTACCTTATAGAATTGGTGTGATGTTTAAATGAGATCATATGTGTGTGCATTTATGTATAGAGAGAATACAGAATAATGGATGACACACAGAGGTCCTATGGAAGCACAAGCTTTGCTTAATCTTGCCAGGCATTTGATGAGTCCTTTCAATAAATTCATAATCAAGAAATCTTCTTAAATCAGATTTTCTCTATTTTATATTTCATTAATTTCTCTTATCCATCTTTTACTTGTGCATGTGTTTTTTGCTTTCCTTTTGAATTTCTTCTTCATATTAGTATCCTCCTTAATCTTTGTTTTCATATTTTTGTTATGTATTTTGACCTAGTAATGAATCTCAGCAGTCCCTCTTCTAAGTAATCAACTTAAAGGATTCAAATGAAAAGTAATATTTTAAGTTCTGTAATTCAATCAACTTCAGTGTGCTGCTTTTGTTTTCCAAATACCATCTGCCTTGCCTTCAGAAACAGCTGCTTCTTACCCCTTTCTCCCAGGATGCAGGATGTGCTTAGGTGTTTACTATTTATTTGCTTACTCATTGCCCACCTATGAGCATCCCTTAAGAAGCTTCAATTCTAGGGGATGCCCAGGAGCCCTTATCAGGCCAGGTGGCTAACAGGCTACTGTCAAAACAGCAGGAATAATCCTTTTTTACCCTGGTCTTGCCAGTTGCCAGCTCATGGCTTTACCAGCTTCCTAACCCAGGAAGAGCTCAGTCTGCCTCTTAAAGACTTCTGTAGGGTCTGGGGTGGTACTCAGACACACTTGGCCAGCAGGCCATGCCTTTTCTCTTCAACATGAGTGGGTCTCCAGGGTGTAGGAAGCTCTTCACCTACAATCCCTTAGATACAAGGGGAAATTTGTGCCTATTTTACCACTATAACAGAAAACACTTCTTTGACAAGCATAGATCAGTAGCTTTAAGCTGAAAACCTGAGAAAAAATGTTTTACATAGCGTTTTCCCTCAATTATTCATGGGCCCAATACAGCACCTAACAGCAAATGCTTACTAACCTTCCTCTAACTAAAGTGAAGACAAGTATGCAATAGTTTCCCATTACCCTTAGACAGTTATGCAGCAGTTTCCCATTTGCCCTGCTTCAAAACTGGAAAGGAGTATGTCAAGGCTGCATATTGTCACCATGCTTACTTAACTTATATGCAGAGGACATCATGAGAAATGCTGGGCTGGATGATACACAAGCTGGAATCAGGCTTGCAGGGAGAAATATCAATAACTTCAGATATGCAGATGACACCACCCTTATGGTAGAAAGTGAAGAGGAGCTAAAAAGCCTCTTGATGAAAGTTAAAAAGAAGAGTGAAAAAGCTGGCTAAAAACTCAACATTCAAAAAATGAAGATTATGATATCTGGTCATGTCACTTCATGGCAAATAGACGGGGAAACAATAGAAGTAATAAGAGACTTTATTTCCTTGGGCTCCAAAATCACGGCAGATGGTGATTGTAGCCGTGAAATTAAAAGACCCTTGCTCCTTGGAAGACAAGTTATGACAAAGCTAGAAAGCATATTAAAAAGCAGAGACATTACTTTGCCAACAAAGGTCTGTCTAGTCAAAGCTATGGCTTTTTCAGTGGTCATGTATGGATGTGAGAGTTGGACTATAAAGAAAACGAAGTGCCAAAGAATTGATGCTTTTGAACTGTGGTGTTGGAGGAGACTCTTGAGCGGCCCTTGAACAGTAAGGAGATCAAACCAGTCCATCCTAGAGTAAATCAGTCCTGAATATTCATTGGAAGGACTGATGCTGAAGCTGAAACTCCAATACTTTGGCCACCTGATGTGAAGAACTGACTCATTGGAAAAGACCCTGATGCTAGGCAAGATTGAAGGTGGGAGGAGAAGGGGACGACAGAGGATAAGATGGTTTGATGGCATCACTGACTCAATGGACATGAGTTTGAGCAAGCTCTGGGAGTTGGTGATGGACATGGAAGCCTGGCATGCTGCAGTCCATGGGGTCGCGCCCTTAGGAATAATTTAAACCCTTTCATTTGCTTCCAAGATCCTAAATTACTTAGTCTCTACCCAACCTTTCAACCTACCACTGTTCTCTTTGTTCTCTACTCTATAATCATCTTAATCTTATTTTAATGCACTGAATATGCCATGTTCATGGCTTAACTCAGACACTAAATATTTGCTATTTGCTCTGCTTGGAAACTTTATTTCAGCTCTTTCCCTCATCTCCTATCAGCATTTCCTCTGGCCTGCCCCACCTCAAACACATTTCCTCTTGAGTAGATATACACTTCTATCCTTTTATTTATTGTTTTGCATCTCAGTTAAATATTACCTTTGCAGAGAACTAAGGAAAGAAAGATCTTGGCATCTGGTCCCATCACTTCATGG
>NW_024070205.1:60976295-61002534 GCF_014754425.2 Oryx dammah | reverse complement strand
AGTAGTCATGTATGGGTGTGAGAATTGGACTATAAAGAAAGCTGAGTGCCAAAGAATTGATTCTTTTGAACTGTGGTGTTGGAGAAGACTCTTGAGAGTCCCTTGGACTGCAAAGAGATCCAACCAGTCCATTCTGAAGGAGATCAGCCCTGGGATTTCTTTGGAAGGAATGATGCTAAAGCTGAAACTCCAGTACTTTGGCCACCTCATGTGAAGAGTTGACTCACTGGAAAAGACTCTGATGCTGGCAGGGATTGGGGGCAGGAGGAGAAAGGGACAACAGAGGATGAGATGGCTGGATGGCATCACTGACTCGATGGACGTGAATCTGAGTGAACCCCGGGAGTTGGTGTTGGACAGGGAGGCCTGGTGTGCTGCGATTCATGGGGTCGCAAAGAGTCGGACACGACTGAGCAACTGAACTGAACTGAACTGAACTGAAGGAAAGAAAGAGCCTTTATTTTCCTGTCATAATACTTAGTAGTGTAATTCTCTTTCATAACATTCAGGAGTATTTTTTAAAAACTAACTATATCCTACCTAGACTGTTTCATAGGGATATGGTCATATTTAACATTAGAAGTATTGTAGTCTTCAATAGTGAGCTCAATAGCACCGGATGGACACAAATGTTTGCTAGTGAAGAAAGGAAAAGAGATAGAGAAAGGGTGGGGAAGCAAGAAAGGAGGGAGGAAAGAAAGAAGAAGAGAAAGAAAATGGAAGGGAGACAGAAAGACATAATTTTCTCAGGGAATGCAGTTAAAAACTTTAATCCTCATGATAAGGTTGCATATGGTTGTTAAAAAAGCAAGTAGATTATCAGTCAGTCTCTGTAGTTTGAAGGGTCTGCTATTTTAGCTGTGGGTAAGTCATATCACTTTTGAAGTTTCATTTTCCTTGTTGTAGAGTGGGAATAATAAAGCACTCATCTGTAAGTTTTTGGTGAGGATTCATTGTGAAAATATTAGCACCTGATAAACTCTCAAAAATGTCAACTCTTATGATTACTCATTTACCTGAGGATCAAAAAGAAAATACGGGCGTCCATTCTTCAACTGAATTGCAAAATACTCTTCCTGATTGCCAGGTGATGCCGCAAAGACAATCAAACCTTCAGGCACCCTTGTTCGAAAGCTGGCTTTAATACCTGGGGAGAAAAGTGCAATCAGCAAATCAGGGCTGGGTTTTGTTGATTCTCTCTGGTAAATATACATTTACTTTCATTATTATTTATGATGTAAGGAGTGCAATCTGGGAATTATACACAACATTGCCCTGGGATGGTCCAGCCACTTGGTTTTAACTGTATCCCATTATGAATGCCAACCCATACTTGGAAACTCAAGCCTGCACTCCCACTAATCAATATATAATGAAGTTTAAATATGTGCAAAACTTATCAACATAAAAAGATATGTTGTCAACCCAAAAGTGGATACAAAAGGGATAAATGCTGTAATATTATCAGAGTCATAAAAATAAATGGATTTTGATATGAGCGAAACACAAGGAGCTTTATTTAAAATACTTATGAAGTTTAAAGAGTTAGTCCAGTAGTAGAAGTTAAAAGTAGAAAGATCTGCTATAAAGTAGTCCACAGAGCCAATTTTCCTGTCACTAAATGCTCTGCAGCCTTCAGAATTCCAGGGGCTCCACTGACCCTTCAGATTACCTACCAGCACTACTCGAGACACACAGTGCTCTTGGCTCTCAGAAATGGCCCCAGCTCAGGAAGCAGGGGAAACGTGATGGTTCTCTATGATGTCTTCCAACTACCAGCAACTGGCCCAACCTGCATTCTACCAGGTGTCCCACCCATTCAACCCATACTATTGAGCTCTTCCTCCAAGTAAGATGTTTTGTCAATGAATTGAAACTGGAAAAGAAGCTTAAGAGGTTCAATTGTTGTTCTCTAAACAGCTTCAGGTTTAGTTGGAGATATAAAACGTATGTGTCTTAACAGACATATCAATATTTCATAGGAACCTGAAATCTTAGGTACATGAATCATGGTAAATTGCAGGAGATGGAAAGAGTGAACATTGACATTTTAGGAATCAGTGACGTAAAATGGGCTGGAATGGGTGAATTTAATTCAGATGACCCTTATAGCTAACACTGTGGACAAGAGAAGAAATGGAGTAGCCCTCATAGTCAACAAAAGAGTCCAAAATGCAATACCAGGGGGCCATCTCAACAATGATAGAATGATCTCTATTCGTTTCCAAGTCAAACCATTCAATTTCACAGTAACCCAAGTCTATGCCCCAACCAGTAATGCTGAAGAAACTGAAGTTGAACGGTTCTATCAAGACCTACAAGACCTTCCAGAACTAACAGCAAAAAAAGATGTCCTTTTCATCATAGGGGACTGGAAAGCAAAAGTAGAAAGTCAAGAGATATCTGGAGTAACAGGCAAGTTTGGTCACGGAGTACAAAATGAAGTAGGGTAAAGTCAGAGTTTTGCCAAGAGAATGCACTGGTCACAGCAAACACCCTCTTAAAACAGTACAAAAGATGACTCTACACATGGGCATCACCAGATGGTCAATACCAAAATCAGGTTGAATATATTCTTTGGCCCTGAGTGCCTTGTCTTTGTCTCATGCATTGAGCCTGGACTGGCAATCCATTTCACATATGGTAATATACATGTTTCAATGCTATTCTCTCAAATCATCCACCCTTGCCTTCTCCCACAGAGTCCAAAAGTCTGTTCTTTACATCTGTGTCTCTTTTGCTGTCTAGCAGTGAGGTATGATATGTGACATAGGCCTATTTACAAGATATCATCTGATTCAAAGGGATTAAGGAATGTTTCAAAAAGAATAAGATATTGAGCTTGTTTTCAGAGAATATGAAGGATTCTGGGGGATGTTGTTATAAAGGCCAGAGGCATGGAAAATATTCAGGAAAGCTGAATATAGAGAAGGGAGCTAAGAGATGAATCTGAAGAAATAGGCAAGACCCTGTTTCAGGCCATATATAGACTATCTGGCTTAAGAAGTTTGCGTAGAAGACAAAGATGGAAAGGAAGGTTGTGCTATATCTATCTTTAGTGAATTATTCCAATACCAACAAAGGCAAGCTTGGGATGTGGACTTTAGACTTTCCAAAGAGGCAACTGAAACTTTTCCTGGCCTTCTTAGCTTCTGCAACTTTATCTTCTAGATTTCATGCTTTTGGCCCTTTTCAAATATGTCTGTTCTACTCATTGTGATGTTTCATTGCCTCACACGCTCTGAGTCTCTGTATCCCACCTTCTAGGATATTACATTCTTGTTGTTAGACTTCTGATACCTCTCTCATTTCCCAGAAATAGAATGTTTGTCCCATCACATCATTTTTCAGCATTCACACTCACTTGAACTCCTCATATAAGCTTTATTACTCTTATGTCTCTTACTAAGTGGACTTAAAACAGCTGGAATTTATCCTATGGAGAAAGGGAGGTTTTAAAAATTGGGTGGAGGAAGGGAAGAAGATGCTCAAAGTCAAGTTAAGGCAACCAAACTACAGTGGAATGTCTGGAGGATACAGATAATTTAACTACAGAGGAACTAGTTAGGTTATTACTGTGCTTTGGGGGAAATAAGACGATAAGGATGTTAATTAAAGACTGACACATAACTAAATGGATTGAAAGAATGGAATCTATATATTTCAGAAGAGAATCATTAAGACAAGTTGTTATGAGGTGATGATAGGGGTAATGTGGTCAATTCTCTTCACCAATTACTGAGGGGAAAATAGCATTATTAACAGAAATAGAAAGGTCAAGAAAAGAAGAAAATACAGGGTTGAGGATATAAACTCCATCTGGGGCAGAGTGAATGTATATTAATGATGTATAAAAAAAACTATCCATCATTTGGAAATAAGAAACTAAATCTCAGAAGAGAAAATGGAGCTAGGAAAATAAACTGGCAATCACCAGGCAAAAATTCATGTCTCTGGGGAAGCGAATGAAGAAGACATAAAAAGAACTGTTTGGGGAAATGCCCTAGTTTTAAGAGAAGGAAAGAAGAGGGACAATAAAAAGTTAAAACAATCAGGATAATGCCATAAAATGGGAACATAAGTAGGAGAGAAATTTAAGAAAGCAAAGTTAACTGTCACCTCCCATAAATCCAGAATAATGAAAGCGGAAGGAAAGCTCACAGAGGTGGTTGTTACTGTCTTTTTGAACTGAGTAGAATGACCAGAGTTCCAAAGGCTGGCTGATCAGGGTTGGCGGAAAGGCTGAGTAGGAAATGGACATAGAACTCTCACTAGAAAAATCTGGTAGAGAAAGAAATAGAAGACCTAGAAACTAATTATTAGCATGGCCCAGTCAAGTAAAAGGAGATATCTGCCAAGAAAAGCTCAGACACAGCCCAAATCTGGTGTACCTTCTGATCAGAGAAAAATCACATTTCTATCAACTCTTTTTCTCTTAAGTGTCTCTTGTTTTGGTTCAGAGTGGCTCTCTTCCACATTTAAGTGACCATTTAAAAAATTTATATGTTGTATCAAATGCTATAATTGAAACTATTGCTTTAAAATTAAACAACTGAAAGTTATTTCATAAAAACAGCTATGATTCAGAACATGAAGACAACAAAACTCTCAACCAGGGTACTGGAGGTATCTCCATGGCAGTAAACAGGGAGCCAAAGTCTGGATTTGAGGGAAGAAATTAATAATTGCTCAGCCTGGAAATACAATTACTTGTCCCCAGTTGACAGGAAATTTGGTGATAGAGATTTTGGATCAGAGTAAGAATTACAGAAATAGTATCAATTATTATCTAATATCAAGAATATGTATGTGCATGCGTTCTTTCGGACACAACATTTAATTTCTAAGTTTTACACTTACATAACACAGAAATATATAAAATTTAGTCCAACTAAAAGAGAATACACAAATCAAGGCATATTTCTTGTGAGAAGCGAGTATTTAGTAAAGGGTAACTTGATTTGCTATTGTACGGTCAACTTTCCTTTAGCCTTTTCAAATCATATTATTTCCTTAAACTATAAAGATATATAATGAATGAGGGGATTTTTTGTAAGTACTCTATGGAGAAAAAAAAAATATGCACGCTTTCATTGAAACACATTTTTGACAATACTGTCATCAATAAATCCTATTTTTTGAGCCAAATATCTTTAATCATATAATCAATAGTTAATATATGCTAATATTGCCCCAGCCATTGACTTTAGACTCAGCCATGTGATTTACACTCAGCCATGTGATTTACACTGGGTAAAGAAATGAAATCAGACACGTGGTACCATGTGAGAGAAGAAACTTTGAATACTATGTACTGTGTGATTGAACTTGACTCCTATTTTCTGCTATGCCTCATGAATGTGCTTTTATCCTGGACTCACAAATAAGAAGATTTGTAGGCCAAAGCAGAGCAATACAAAGTATTTTTCATTTTAAAGGTTTGTGTTAAAGAACAATGTTGATTAAAATGGGCAGAAAAGTGAAAAATACACGTTTATCACCTGCTAAAATTTAGATTTTCATTAAAAGAAAATAGCAGACATTCTAAAATTCAATTTTTGTTTCAAGTATTTGGGGAAATGATGGAGCAGTTTTCTATCTCAATAGATAAATGTATTCATTCATCCAAGGGATATTTTTAGGAAAATATATTTTATGCAGCCACCCTTCTAGGCTATTGGGATACAGAGATGGATAAAAGAGACATACATCCATAGCCTCACATTTAAAAAAATCTGAAAATCCAAGACCTGGGTAGAAATATTTAGCTTTTATATAAATGTATTTGCACCTTTAAAAATTTAATCTTAAAAACAAGATACAATGACAGCCCCATGGAATAGGCAAAGAGTTCTTAAATAATACACAGAAAATTTAATAGAAAGGAAAATGGTGATAAATTGTATTAAGAACTTTTGTCTAAGAAAAGGCACAAATAAGAGAGCAAAAAGGTGACCAACATAACAGGGGAAGATACTTGCAATATATATTTCTGATAACAGATGCATAGCCAATAAAATATATATATATAATTCCTACAAATCAATAACATAAAATAATTGATTCATTATAAGAATGGGAGCAAATGACTCTTCAAAAAAGGTGACATCCAAATGACCAATAGATGTATGAAAAAGATGTTCAGCATTGTTAGTCATCAGAGAAATGCAAACAAAAATACTATACCACTAAACATCCAAGAGAATGGCTAAAATGAAATAGAAGATGCCAAATATACTCAAGTCTATAGAGCAACCAAAATGGGAGTATAATTGATACAATCACTTTGAAAAACTGCTTGGCAGTACTTATATCTCCTAAATATACATATATCTTTTGGCCCAGCCATTCCACTCCAAGGTATATATACCCCTTCACACACACACACACACACACACACACACACACACACACACACCACTTCACACACACCCCTTCACACACACACACAATAACATAGCTTCAGAAAAATACACAAGTATGTATATAGAAATATTTTTCACTATGCCATTAGAGTGGAACAAACACAAGTGCTCATCAGCTGTAGAAAGCATAAATAAATGAGGATAAAACAGTAAAAGGAATGAACAAATTATAGTCACATGCAACTACATGCATGGATGTCACAATCAAAATACTGGATAAAAGATGCTAGGCACAAAAGTATACTGCATAATCCCATTTATATCAGGAATAAGGCCAGGCAAAATGAATCTATGGTTTTGGAGGTCAGGATAGTGGTAATCCTGGTTGGGGTTTAGAACAGGGCACGATGCAGAGGTTCTGGGGATCAGCACTATTCTATTTAGTAATTTTGATACTAGTCACATAACGCTATTTGGGTTTTGCAATCTGTCAACTGGAACACCTATGATTTTTGTATTTTTGTTTGTTTGTTACCCTTTGGTACAAAGGTTTGCTGAAAAGTAACTAACAATGGAGTTACATAAAATTCAAACTATAAAAGCTGAAAGTGAAAATTCTATGTAGGTTTAATAACCATATTCAGAGAAACTACTACCAACAATTTGGCAATTTTTTTCTCAGAAATATTTATACATATATGTATACCATTGTTTTTCTTTACTTAAATTGGATTAAACCACACATACTCTTCTGTAAGTTTTTAAAATATTTTAAAATAAAATTGCATATATTTAAGGTATACAATGTGATAATTTATAGATATTCATAGTGAAATGATTACTACAGTCAAGCTAACTGACATAATATATTCTTACTAGGTACTAAGTTTTATGTGTGATAAGTGCATCTGATACCTATTTTTTGGCACCTTTTAATAGAGTATTATTATAGTATTATTAGGCTTCCCAAGTGGTGCTGGTGGTAAAGAATCTGCCTGTCAGTGTAGGAGATGCAAGAGACACGGGTTCCAAGCCTGGGTTGGAAACATCCCCTGGAGCAGGAAAGGGAAACCTGCCCCAACATTCCTGCCTGGAAAACCTGCAGGGAAACCTGCACTAATATTTCCTGCCTGGAAAATTCCATGGACAGAGGAGCCTGGTGGGCTACAGTCCATGGGGCCACAAAGAGCTGAACACTATTGAGCATTATTATTAAGTATATTATAGTATATATAATACAATATTATTATTAAGTATAGTAATCATGCTTATACATTAGATCTGTAGACTTTCATCCCATATGCAACTGCATCCCCCTGCATCTATATAGTCTTTGACCAACATCTCCCCAGTCCCTGGTAACCATTATTCTACTGTACGCTGTTTCTATGAATTTGATTTTTTATTTTTTTATTTTTATTTTTTTTATTTTTATTTTTTTTTAATTTATTTATTTATTTTTAATTTTTACTTTACAATTCTGTATTGGTTTTGGCATAGATTGACATGAATTTGATTTTTTAAAATTTACTCCACATACAAGTGAGTTCTATTCATCTTTCTCTATTTGAGTTATTTCACTTAGCATAATACCCTCCAGTTTTATCCACTTTGTTACAAATGGTGAGATTTCTTTCCATGGTTGAATAATATTCCATTGTATATTATACATGGAATACATGTATACATATATATTACATATGTATATGTTATACATAAAATATGTATATTTCTTTATCCATTCATCCACTGATGAACATTTGATCTGTTGCTATATCTTAGCTATTGTGCAAAATGCTTCTGTAAGTGCTTTTTATTTTGTAAAATACAGAAAATATTTTTCCACTTCAGTTCACAAATATATGTGATATTCTGTAATGACTAATACATTTACATAGTTTATAATTTTATCACAGATAACATTTAGTTGCTTTCTAATTTTTTATATTAAAAGTAGTATTGCAATAGTTTTTCTCTCATATTGGTGGGCTCTAAGATGATGTTCAAAGAGAAAATAAATTTAATTTCATTGATATTTCCATATGGTCTTTCAAAACAAGTAATTATTTAAAACACTTTTCATAGTTCAATGATTACATTCCCATCTCTGGTCAATAACAGATAATTCAAAATCTGAGATGAAATAGTGAAAATTCAGGTTTCTTTTATTTTTTATATTACTAGTATTGTAAAAACTTCATGAAATTTTCACCATATGAAAGCAAAGTAAAGACACTTTACTTTAGCCATAAAGATAACCATATATTTTTCTGGGAGTTGTATGTACAAATATTTCTTGTCCAGTTTCAAAGGTCTATTTATTGGTTCCTACTTGCTCTATTTGAGTTCTTTAAATATTGTGGATCATCATATGTTATGAGTCACCATTCTCTGTCTTCAGGTTTATTGTAATTAACTACCTTTTTTGACCTCTCTCTTTCCATCCTTGCTCCTTTCCACCCTAATACACACACACACAAACACACACACACACACCTATTCTAAAATAATAGCTGGAGTGATCTCATCAAAAGACAATTCTGGTCACATCTTTCCTCTATTCGGTGAGTACCAAAGGTTTGCTGTATTACATCCAGGAAAAGACAAAGTCATCACAACAGTCTAGAACATCCTAAATAATCCAGCCTTCACCATGTCTCTCATTTCCAGTTATACTTCCCCTTCCTCTCTCCACTCTGGTTACCTCAGTAATTGCTCTTCCCCCTTCCTGGAAATACCTTCCCAGGCAGGGTCGCCAGCCTCCAGAATCTAATGCCTCGTGATCTGAGGTGGAGCAGATGCAGTAATAATAGAAATAAAGGGCACAATTATGTGCTTGAATCATCCCAAAATCATCCTCCCACACCATTACATGGAAAAATTGTCTTCCGTGAAACTGGTCCCTCATGCCAAAAAGATTGGGGACCACTGATCCCAGGCATCTTTGAGGTTTCCTATTTAATTTTTTAACAGGTCTTTTCTCAAATTCAACTTCTATCTGAGGTCCATTATGATTCGTTTATTAACAACTATAGCCACCTGTCTGCTTTACCTTTCTCCATAACACACATCATATCCAGCACTTTCTATACTTTCATCATTTATTTACCACATATCTCAATCCCCTAAAATGAAATCTAGAATAGTGCTTGCTTCAGTCTAATCTCTCAATAAATTTTTAAGTATTAGATGCTCATCGTTTCTATTAAAAAAAACTTTTAATTTATTCCTCCCCCAACTCCCTTTTGGTAACCATATCTTTGTTTTCTTCATCTGTGAGTCTGTTTTGTAAATATGTTCATTGATAACCTATTTTTAGATTTCACATGCAAGCATCATCATATGGTATTTGTCTTTATATTTCTGACTTACTTTAGTACAAATCTCTAGGTCCATTCATGTTAATGTAAATGGCATTATCTCATTCATTTTTTATAGCTGAGTAACATCCCCTTGTATTGTATATACCACATCTTCTTTATCCATTCCCTTGGCTATTATAAATAGTGCTATGAACATTGGGTTGCATGTATCTTTTCTAATTATGTTTTTTTATGGATATATACTCAGGAGTGGGATTTCAGGATCACATAGTAGCTCTATTCTTAGTTTTTAAAGAAAGTTCTGTACTCTTCTCCATAGTGGTTGCACCAGTTTACATTTCCATCAACAGTGTATTAGGGTTCCTTTTTCTCCACACTCCCAGCACTTATTATTTGCAGAATTTTTGATGATGGCCATTCTGACCAGTGTGAGGTATTACCACATTGATCCTTTGTCTATAAAAATGTTTCAAATACTTTCTCTATGCCTGTTTGCTACTGACATATCCCTACTGACATATCTCTCTGTTTCCTCTATGCCTTTTACGTTGTTTTTCACTATCCTATTGGATTAAGAAAAATTAATCAAAAAAATTTTTAAATTTGTGCTTTAATTTAAAGTACTTCCTTACTCACAAAATAATAAAAAGTAGTCTTTAATGTTGCTTCTGGTATATTCATGGCTTTATTTTCTCTTTATTTTTTATTTATTTATTTTTTTACTTTACAATACTCTATTGGTGACTTTTTTATATTTAAAATTTTAGTCCAGATGATTCACCTTTCCACTGGCCAATGACAGCACCCTAATATTTACACATTTTCTCGAAAAGTCACTCTGACAAAGAAGGAGAAAAAATATAATCACCAAACCCAAGCCTGCAAAGTTATCAGGAGACAGAGAATTCTAAAAACTTTAATATGTGAAATAGCAAAATAAACATTCTAAACCATAAGTGTCAGCACCAGAGTTCACACTGGAGTTGAGAGTGCAATAAAGAATGAGCAGAAAAGGGCAGAAGGACCCAGCCATGGCAGAAGTCAGATAAAACTACCCCCTGAAAGTCAGTTCCTCCCTGACTTAAATAAACAACAACAAGAACAAAAAAAAACTGAGAAGACTTAAGCATGCTGGGTTAAACCACTGGTCATTTGATATTACTCAAAGAAAGAGGCATGTTAGAGTCCAGGAAAAGAAAGAGCAAGCTGAGGAAGGCATTGCTTCCAGAAGACAGGGAAAGCACGAGAAGGGGCCCTATCTCTCAGGCCCTATCTTTCAGAGTCAGAGAAGGAAGTAAAGGAAGCTAAGAGTTCTGAGTTAACAAAAGAAATTCATAAAACACAAAAACCACTCCGAGAATACCAACTATAAAAGAAATCACTTTTCAACAGAGTGTCTCTCTCTTAAACCATACAACCCACCAAGCCTCCCCAAACCTTTATCCCTATTGACATATCCTTGTTATTGCAGATTCAGGAAAAGGCAAGACATTTCAAAATGACTGGAAATAATCAGATAATATGCTTATATAGCTACTGCAAGAACAAAGTGAAATTGAGAATCAAAACATCTCAGAGGAGGAAAATTCTTTCCTCCAAAATCCAATTAAAAACTATAATTGCAGGAAAGTGTATTACAACCCCCCCCCCAGCATGAATGATCCGTTCAGTTCAGTCATTCTGTCATGTCTAACTTTTTGAGACTCATGGAGTACAGCACGCTAGGCTTCACTGTTCATCACCAACTCCCAGAGCTTGCTCAAATTCATGTCTACTGAGTTGGTGATGCCATCCAACCATCTCATCCTCTGATGTCCCCTTTTCCTCCTGCCTTCAGTCTTTCCCAGCATCAGGGTCTTTCCTAATGAGTCAGTTCTTCACATCAGGTGGCCAAAATATTGGAGTTTCAGCTTCAACATAAGCCCTTGCAATGAATATTAAGGAATGATTTCTTTTAGGAATGCCTGGTTTGATCTCCTTGCAGTCCAAGGGACTCTCTAGAGTCTTCTCTAACACCACAGTTCAAAAGCATCAATTCTTTGGCACTCATCTTTCTTTACGGTCCAACTCTTATGTCCATACATGACTACTGGAAAAACCATAGCTTTGACTAGATGGACTTTTGTTGGCAAAGTAATGTCTCTGTTTTTTAATATGCTAAGTGCAAGCGGCTGCCACGGTCGGCACACTAAGCGCAAGCGGCTGCGACAGCCAGCGCACTAAGCAAGCATGGCCGAGAGGAGCCACCCCGTGTCCGAGGTCAGGGGCGACGGTCTGGAGGAGCCACCCCACGTACGAGGCCAAGGGTGGCAGCCAGGAGGAGCAACCCACATCCAAGGAGTGGTGGCTGCGGGGGTGCAGGAGGGCCTAGAGGAGCTCTCCCACGTTGAAGGTCAGGAAAGGCAGCGGTGAGGAGATACCCTGTGTCCAAGGTTAAGGAGCAGCGACTATGCTTTGCTAGAGCAGCTGTGAAGAGATACCCCACGCCCAAGGTAAGAGAAACCCAAGTAAGATGGTAGGTGTTGCAAGAGGACATCAGAGGGCAGACACACTGAAACCATACTTACAGAAAACTAGTCAATCTAATCACACTAGGACCACAGTCTTGTCTAACTTAATGAAACTAAGCCATGCCCTCAGGGCAACCCAAGATGGGCGGGTCATGGTGGACAAGTCTGACAGAATGTGGTCCACTGAAGAAGGGAATGGCAAACCACTTCAGTATTCTTGCCTTGAAAACCCCATGAACAGTATGAAAAGGCAAAATAATAGGATACTGAAAGAGGAACTTCCCACATCAGTAGGTGCCCAAATGCTACCGGAGATCAGTGGAGAAATAACTCCGGAAAGAATGAAGGGATGGAGCCAAAGCAAAAACAATACCCAGCTGTGGATGTGACTGGTGATAGAAATAAGGTCCGATGCTATAAAGAGCAATATTGTATAAGAACCTGGAATGTCAGGTCCATGAATCAAGGCAAATTGGAAGTGGTCAAACAAGTGATGGCAAGAGTGAACGTTGACATTCTAGGAATCAGTGAACTAAAATGGACTGGAATGGGTGAATTTAACTCAGATGACCATTATATCTACTACTGCAGGCAGGAATCCCTCAGAAGAAATGGAGTAGCCATCATGGTCAACAAAAGAGTCCGAAATACAGTACTTGGATGTAATCTCAAAAATGACGGAATGATCTCTGTTCGTTTCCAAGGCAAACCATTCAATATCACTGTAATCCAAGTCTATGGCCCAACCAGTAATGCTGAAGAAGCTGAAGTTGAACAGTTCTAAGTAGACCTACAAGACCTTGTAGAACTAACACCCAAAAAAGATGTCCTTTTCATTATAGGGGACTGGAATGCAAAAGTAGGAAGTCAAGAAACATCTGGAGTAACAGGCAAATTTGGCCTTAGAATGCGGAATGAAGCAGGGCAAAGACTAATAGAGTTTTGCCAAGAAAATGCACTAGTCATAGCAAACACCCTCTTCCAACAACACAAGAGAAGACTCTACACATGGACATCACCAGATGGTCAAACTGAAATCAGATTGATTATATTCTTTGCAGCCAAAGATGGAGAAGCTCTATACAGTCAGCAAAAACAAGACCAGGAGCTGACTGTGGCTCAGATCATGAACTCCTTATTGGCAAATTCAGACTTAAATTGAAGAAAGTAGGGAAAACAACTAGACCATTCAGGTATGACCTAAATCAAATCCCTTATGATTATACAGTGGAAGTGAGAAATAGATATAATGGACTAGATCTGATAGATAGAATGCCTGATGAACTATGGAATGAGGTTCGTGACATTGTACAGGAGACAGGGATCAAGACCATCCCCATGGAAAAGAAATGCAAGAAAGCAAAATGGCTGTCTGGGGAGGCCTTACAAATAGCTCTGAAAAGAAGAGAAGCGAAAAGCAAAGGAGAAAAGGAAAGATATAAGCATTTGAATGCAGAGTTCCAAAGAATAGCAAGGAGAGATAAGAAAGCCTTCTTCAGCGATCAATGCAAAGAAATAGAGGAAAACAACAGAATGGGAAAGACTAGAGATCTCTTCAAGAAAATGAGAGATACCAAGGGAACATTTCATGCAAAGACAGGCTCAATAAAGGCCAGAAATGGTATGGATCTAACAGAAGCAGAAGATATTAAGAAGAGGTGGCAAGAATACACAGAAGAACTATACAATAAAGATCTTCATGACCCGGATAATCATGATGGTGTGATCACTCACCTAGAGCCAGACATCTTGGAATGTGAAGTCAAGTGGGCCTTAGAAAGCATCACTACGAACAAAGCTAGTGGAAGTGATGGAATTCCAGTGGAGCTATTTCAAATCCTGAAAGATGATTCTGTGAAAGTGCTGCACTCAATATGCAAGCAAATTTGGAAAACTCAGCAGTGGCCCCAGGACTGGAAAAGGTCAGTTTTCATTCCAATCCCAAAGAAAGGCAATGCCAAAGAATGCTCAAACTACCGCACAATTGCACTCATCTCACATGCTAGTAATCCTCAAAATTTTCCAAGCCAGGCTTCAACAATACAGGAACGTGAACTTCCTGATGTTCAAGCTGGTTTTAGAGAAGGCAGAGGAACCAGAGATCAAATTGCCAACATCTGCTGGATCATCGAGAAAGCAAGAGAGTTCCAGAAAAAACATCTATTTCTGCTTTATTGACTATGCCAAAGCCTTTGACTGTGTGGATCACAATAAACTGTGGAAAATTCTGAAAGAGATGGGAATACCAGACTACCTGACCTGCCTCTTGAGAAATCTGTATGCAGGTCAGGAGCAACAGTTAGAACTGGACATGGAACAACAGACTGGTTCCAAATAGGAAAAGGAGTACGTCAAGGCTGTATATTGTCACCCTGCTTATTTAACTTCTATGCAGAGTACATCATGAGAAACACTAGACTGGAAGAAACACAAGCTGGAATCAAGATTGCCAGGATAAATATCAATAACCTCAGATATGCAGATGACACCACCTTTATGGCAGAAAGTGAAGAGGAACTAAAAAGTAAAGTGAAAGAGGAGAGTGAAAAAGTTGGCTTAAAGCTCAACATTCAGAAAATGAAGATCATGGCACCCAGTCCCATCACTTCATGGGAAATAGATGGGGAAACAGTGGAAACAGTGTCAGACTTTATTTTTCTGGGCTCCAAAATCACTGCAGATGGTGACTGCAGCCATGAAATTAAAAGACGCTTACTCCTTGGAAGGAAAGCTATGACCAACCTAGATAGCATATTCAAAAGCAGAGACATTACTTTGCCAACTAAGGTCCATCTAGTCAAGGCTATGGTTTTTCCAGTAGTCATGTATGGATGTGAGAGCTGGACTGTGAGGAAGGCTGAGCGCCGAAGAATTGATGCTTTTGAACTGTGGTGTTGGAGAAGACTCCTGAGAGTCCCTTGGACTGCAAGGAGATCCAACCAGTCCATTCTGAAGGAGATCAGCCCTGGGATTTCTTTGGAAGGAATGATGCTGAAGCTAAAACTCCAGTACTTTGGCCACCTCATGCGAAAAGTTGACTTATTGGAAAAGACTCTGATGCTGGGAGGGATTGGGGGCAGGAGGAGAAGGGGATGACCGAGGATGAGATGGCTGGATGGCATCACGGACTCGATGGACGTGAGTCTGAGTGAACTCCGGGAAATGGTGATGAACAGGGAGGCCTGGCATGCTGCGATTCATGGGTAACAGAGTCAGATATGACTGAGTGACTGAACTGAACTGAACTGAACAATGAGTGATGTTGAACATCTTTTCATGTGTTTGTGAGACATCTATGTGTCTACTTTGGAGAAATGTTGGTTTAGGTCTTTTTCCCACTTTTTGATTGGGTTTTTTTTTTTTTTTTTCTCCTTCTGGCATTGAGCTATATGAGCTTCTTATAAATTTTGGAAATTAATTCTTTGTCAGTTGTTTCATTTGCTATTATTTTCACCCTTTCTGAGCGTTGTCTTTTCACCTTCCTTATAGCTTCCTTTGCTGTGCAAAACCTTTTACCTTTAATCACGTTCCATTTGTTTGCTGCTGCTCCTGCTAAGTCGTTTCAGTCGTGTCTGATTCTGTGCGACCCCATAGACAGCAGCCCACCAGGCTCCCCTGTCCCTGGGATTCTCCAGGCAAGAACATTGGAGTGGGTTGCCATTTCCTTCTCCAAAGCAGGAAAGTGAAAAGTGAAAGTGAAGTTGCTCAGTCATGTCCGACTCTTCGCGACCCCACGGACTGCAGCCTACCAGGCTCCACCATCCATGGGATTTTCCAGGCAAGAGTACTGGAGTGGGGTACCATTGCCTTCTCCCTCCATTTGTGTACTTTGTTTTTATTTCTGTTTCTCTAGGAGGTGGGTCATAGAGGATCTTGCTTTATGTCATCGAGTATTCTGCCTATGTTTCCTCTAAGATTTTTATAATTTCTGGTCTAACATTTAGGTCAGTAATCCATTTTGAGTTTATCTTTGTGTGTGGCATTAGGAAATGTTCTAGTTTCATTCTCTTACATGTAGCTGTCCAGTTTTCCCAGTACCACTTATTGAAGAGGCTGTCTTTGCCCCATTGTATATTCTTGCCTCCTTTGTCAAAACTAAGGGACCCAAAGGTGCATAGGTTTATTTCTGGGGTTTCTGTCTTGTTCCATTGGTCTATATTTCTATTTTTGTGCCAATACCATAGTGTCTTGATGACTATAGCTTTGTAGTATAATCTGAAGTCAGGAAGATTGATTCTTCCAGCTCCAGTCTTCTTTCTCAAGACTGCTTTGGGCTATTCAGGGTCTTTTGTGTTTCCATATGAATTGTGAACATTTTTGTTCTAGTTCTGTGAAAAATGCCATTGGTAATTTGATAGGGATCGCACTGAATCTGTAGATTGCATTTGGTAGTATAGTCATTTGCACAATGTGGATTCTTCCTACCCAGGAACAAGGAATATCTCTTCACCTGTTTATGTCATGTTTGATTTCTTTTATTAGTGTCTTATAATTTTCTGTGTACAGTTCTTTTGTCTCCATAGGTAAGTTTATTCCTAGATATTTAATTCTTTGTGTTGCAGTGGTGAATGTGATTGATTTCTTAATTTGTCTTTCTGATTTTTCCTTGTTAGTATATAGTAATGCAAGTGATTTCTGTGTATTGATTTTGTAGCCTGCAACTTTGCTAAATTCACTGATTAGCTCTAGTAATTTTCTGATACTCTCTTTAGGGTTTTCTATGTATAGTATCATGTCATCTGCAAACAGTGAGCGTTTTACTTCTTTTCCAATCTGGATTCATTTGTTTTTCTTCTCTGATTGTTGTATCTAGGACTTCCAGAAATATGTTGAATAATATGGTGAAAGTGGACACCCTTGTCCTGTTCCTGATCCAAGGGGGAAATGCTTTCAGGTTTTAACCACTGAGAATAATGTTTGCTGTAGGCTTATCATACATGGCCTTTACTATGTTGAGGTAGGTTCCTTCTATGCCCGTTTTTTGAAGAGTTTTAATCCATAAATAGGTGCTGAATTTTGTCAAAGGCTTTTTCTGCATCTATTGAGATGATCATATGGTTTTAATCTTTCAATTTGTTAATATGGTGTATCACACTGATTGATTTGCATATATTGAAAAATCTTTTCATTCCTGAAATAAACCCAAGTTGATCATGGTGTATGAGCTTTTTGATGTGTTGCTGAATTCCGCTTGCTAAAATTTTGTATAGGATTTTTACATCTATGCTCATCAGTGATATTGGCCTGTAGTTTTCTTTTTTGTGCTATCTTTGTCTGGTTCTGGTATCAGGGTGATGGTGGCCTCGTACAATGAGTTTGGGAGTGTTCCTTCCTCTGCAATTTTTTGAGTTTTAGAAAGATAGACATTAGCTCTTGTGTAAATATTTCATAGAATTCTCTGGTGAAGCCATCTGGTCCTGGGCTTTTGTTTTTATGAAGATTTTATTATAACATCAATTTCATTGCTTGTAATTGGGTTGTTCATAATTTCTATTTCTTCCTGATTCAGTCTTGTAAGATTGAAGTTTTCTAAGAATCTGTCCATTTCTTCCAGGTTGTCCAATTTACTGCCCTATCAGTTTAGTTCAGTCACTTAGTTGTGTCCGACTCTTTGCAACCCCATGAACCGCAGCACTCCAGGCCTCCCTGTCCATCACCAACTCCCAGAGTCCACCCAAACCCATGTCCATCAAGTCAGTGATGCCATCCAACCATCTCATCTTCTGTTGTCCCCTGTTCCTCCTGCCCTCAGGCTTTCCCAGCATTGGGGTCTTTTCCAATGAGTTAGCTCTTCACTTCAGGTGGGCAAAGTATTGGAGTTTCAACTTCAGCATCAGTTCTTCCAATGATCTCCTGCAGAATGGACTGGTTGGATCTCCTTGCAGTCCAAGGGACTCTCAAGAGTCTTCTCCAACACCACAGTTCAAAGCATCAATTCTTCAGTGCTCAGCTTTCTTCACAGTCCAACTCTCACATCCATACATGACCACTGGAAAAACCATAGCCTTCACTGGATGGACCTTTGTTGGCAAAGTAATATCTCTGCTTTTCAATATGCTATCTAGGTTGCTCCTAACTTTCTTTCCAAGGAGTAAGCATCTTTTAATTTCATGGCTGCAATCACCATCTGCAGTGATTTTTGAGCCCCCCAAAATAAAGTGAGCCACCGTTTCTAATGCTTCCCCATCTATTTCCCATGAAGTGATGGGACCGGATGCCATGATCTTAGTTTTCTGAATGTTGAGCTTTAAGCCAGCTTTTTCACTCTCCTCTTTCATTTTCTTCAAGAAGCTCTTTAGTTCTTCTTTACTTTCTGCCATAAGGGTGGTGTCATATGAATATTTGAGGTTATTGAAATTTCTCTCAGCAATCTTGATTCCAGCTTGTGCTTCATCCAGCAAAGCATTTCTCATGATGTATTCTGCATATAGATTAAATAAGCAGGATGACAATATAGAGCCCTGACATACTCCTTTCCTGATTTGGAACCAGTCTGTTATTTCATGTTCAGTTCTAGCTGTTGCTTCCTGATCTGCATACAGATTTCTCAGGAGGCAGGTCAGATGGTCTGGTTTTCCCATCACCTGAAGAATTTTCCACAGTTTAATGTGATCCACACAAAGGCTTTGGCATATTAATAAGGCAGAAATAGATGTTTTTCTGGAACTCTCTTTCTTTTTCAATGATCCAGCAGATGTTGACAATTTGATCTCTGGTTCCTCTGCATTTTCTAAAACCAGCTTTAAAATTTGGAAGTTCATGGTTCACATATTGCTGAAGCCTGGCTTTGAGGATTTTGAGCATTACTTATTAGCATGTGAGATGAGTGCAACTGTGCAGTAGTTTGAGCATTCTTTGGCATTGCCTTTCTTAGGGATTGGAATGAAAACTGACCTTTTCCAGTCCTGTGGCCACTGCTGAGTTTTCCAAATTTGCTAACATATTGAGTGCAGCACTTTCACAGCATCTTATTTTAGGATTTGAAATAGCTCAACTAGAATTCCATCACCTCCATCAGCTTTGTTCACAGTGATGCTCCTAAGGCCCACTTGACTTTGCTTTCCAGGATGTATGGCTCTAGGTAAGTGATCACACCATTGTGATTATCTTGGTCATGAAGATCTTTTTTGTATAGTTCTGTGTACTCCTGCCATCTCTTCTTAAAATCTTCTGTTTCTGTTAGGTCCATACCATTTCTGTCCTTTATTGAGCCCATCTTTACATGAAATGTTCCCTTGGTATCTCTGATTTTCTTGAGGATATCTCTAGTCTTTCCCATTCTATTGTTTTCCTCTATTTCTTTGCCCTGATAGCTGAGGAAGGCTTTCTTATCTCTCCTTGCTATTCTTTGGAACTCTGCATTCAAATGGGTATATCTTTCCTTTTCTCCTTTGCTTTTCACCTCTTCTTCTTACAGCTATTTGTAAGGCTTCCTGAGACAGCTGTTTTGCTTTTTTGCATTTCCTTTTCTTGGGGATGGTCTTGGTTTCTGTCTCCTGTACAATGTCACAAACCTCCATCCATTGTTCATCAGGCACTCTATCAGACCTAGTCCCTTAAATCTATTTCTTACTTCCACTGTATAAATCATAAGGAATTTGATTTAGGTCATACCTGAATGGTCTAGTGATTTCCCCCACTTTCTTCAATTTAAGTCTGAATTTGCCAATATGGAGTTCATGATCTGAGCCATAGTCAGCTCTCGGTCTTGTTTTTGCTGACTGTATAGAACTTCTCCATCTTTGGTTGCAAAGAATATAATCAATCTGATTTCGGTGTTGACCATCTGGTGATGTCCATGTGTAGAGTCTTCTCTTGTGTTGTTGGAATAGGGTGTTTTCTATGAGCAGTGCATTCTCTTGGCAAAACTCTATTATTGCCATATAGTTGTTCATAATAGTATCTTATATTCCTTTGTATTTCTGCAGTGTTGTTGTAACCTCTCCTTTTTAATTTCTAATTTTGTTGATTTGACTTTTCTCTTTTTTTCTTGATGGGTCTGGCTAAAGGTTTGTCAATTTTATCTTCTCAAAGACCAGTTTTTAGTTTTATTAATCTTTACTATTGTTTCTTTCATTTCTTTTTCATTTATTTCTGCCCAGATCTTTATGTTTTCTTTCCTTCTATTAATTTTGGTTTCTTTCTGTTCTTTTTCCAGTTGTTTTAGGTGTAAATTTAGGTTGTCTGTTCGATATTTTTCTTGCTTCTTGATGTAGGATTGTATTGCTGTAAACTTCCCTCTTAGAACTGCTTTTGCTGCATCCCATAGGTTTTGAGTTGTGATGTTTTCAATGCCATTTGTTTCTAGAAATTTTTTATTTCCCTTTTGATTTCCTCAGTAACCTGTTTGTTGTATAGAAACATGTGTTTAATCTCCATGTGTTTGTTTCTTACAGCTTTTTTCCTGTAGTTGATGTCTAGTCTCACAGCGTTGTGGTCAAAGAAGATGCCTGATACGATCTCAATTTTCTTAAATTTACTGAGGTTTGACTTGTGACCCAAGATATGGTCTATCCTGGAGAATGTTCCATGTGCACTTGAGAAGGTGTATTCTTCTGCATTTGGATGGAATGCCCTGAAGATATCAATGAGATCCAGCTCATCCAATGTATCATTTAAGAGTTGTGGTTCCATATTAATTATCTGTTTTGACGATCTGTCCATTGGTGTGAGTGATGTTTTAAAGTCTCCTACTATTATTGTATTACTATCAATTTCTTCTTTTATGTCTGTTAGTGTTTGTCTTATGTATTGATGTGCTCCTATGTTGGGTGCATAGATATTTACAATTGTTATGTCTTCCTCTTGCATCGATCCCTTGATCATTATGAAAGTCCTTCCTTAGCTTGTAATCTTTAAGGTCTATTTTGTCTGATATGAGCATTGCTACTCCAGCTTTCTTTTGCTTCCCATTTGCATGGAATATATTTTCCCATCCTCTCACTTTCAGTCTATATGTCTCTTTAGGTCTGAAGTGGATTTCTTATAGACAGTACATATATGAGTCTTGTTTTTGTATCCACTCAGCCAGTCTGTGTCTTTTGGTTGGAGCATTTAATCCATTTACATTTAAAGTAATTATTGATATGCATGTTCCTATTGTCATTTTCTTAATTGTTTGGGGTTGATTTTGTAAATCTTTTTTATTCTGTTGTATTTTTTGACTATGTAAGTCTGTTTAACATTGGTTGTAAAGCTGGTTTGGTGGTACTGAATTCTCTTAACTTTTGCTTGTCTGAAAAGCTTTTTATTTCTCCATCAACTTTGAATGATATCCTTGCCAGGTACAGTAATCTTGGTTGTAGATTTTCTCCTTTCAGTACTTTAAATGTATCTTGCCATTCCCTTCTCATCTGCAGAGTTTCTGCTGAAAGATTAGCTGAGTATGGAGTTTCCCTTGTATGTTATTTGTTGCTTTCCCCTTGCTGATTTTAATAGTCTTCATGTTTAGTCTTTTTTAGTTTGATTAGTATGAGTCTTGACATGTTTCTCCTTGTCTTTATCCTGTATCGGACTCTTTGTGCCTCTTGGACTTGATTATTTCCTTTTCCATCTTGGGGAAGTTTTCAACTATAATCTCTTAAAAAATATTATCATACCCTTTCTTTTTCTCTTCTTCTGGGACTCCTATAATTTGAATGTTGTTGTGTTTGATATTGTCGCAGAAGTCTCTGAGACTATCCTCAGTTCTTTTCATTCTTTTGACTTTATTCTGCTCTTCAGAAGTTATTTCCACCATTTTATCTTCCATCTCACTGATTCTTTCTTCTGCTTCAGATATCCTGCTATTGATTCCTTCTAGAACATTTTTAATTTCAGTAATTGTTTTGTCTCTGTAAGTTTATTCATTAATTCTTCTCAGTTCAGTTCAGTCACTCAGTCGTGTCTGACTCTTTGTGATCCCATGAACCACAGCACACCAGGCCTCCCTGTACATCACCAACTCCCAGAGTCCACCTAAACCCATGTCCATCAAGTCAGTGATGCCATCCAACCATCTCATCCTCTGTTGTCCCCTTCTCCTCCTGCCCTCAATCTTTCCCAACAAAGTTGACTCTTTTCAAATGAGTCAGCTCTTCATATCAGGTGGCCAAAGTATTGGAATTTCAGTTTCAACATCAGTCCTTCCAATGAACACCCAGGACTGATCTCCTTTAGGATGGACTGCTTGGATCTCCTTGCAGTTCAAGGGACTCTCAAGAGTCCACCAAGTTCAAAAGCATCAACTTTTTAGTGCTCAGCTTTCTTTACAATCTAAGTCTTACATCCATACATGACCACTGGAAAAACCATGGACTTGACTAGATGGACTTGTTGGCAAAGTAATGTCTCTGCTTTTGAATATGCTATCTAGGTTGGTCATAACTTTCCTTCCAAGGAGTAAGCGTCTTTTTATTTCATGGCTGCAATCACCATCTGCAGTGATTTTGGGGCCCAGAAAAATAAAGTCTGATACTGTTTCCCCACCTATTTGCCATGAAGTGATGGGATCAGATGCCATGATCTTCATTTTCTGAATGTTGAGCTTTAAGCCAACTTTTTCACTCTCCTCTTTCATCAAGAGGCTCTTTACTTCTTTTTCACTTTCTGTCATAAGGGTGGTGTCATATCTGAGGTTATTGATATTTCTCCCAGCATCTTGATTCCAGCTTATGTTTCTCCAGCCCAGCGTTTCTCATGATGTACTATGCACAGAAGTTAAATAGGTAGAGTGAAAATATACAACCTTGACATACTCCTTTCCCTATCTGGAACCAGTCTGTGGTTCCATGTCCAGTTCTAATTTTTGCTTCCTGACCTGCATACAAATATCTCAAGAGGCAGGTCAGGTGGTCTGGTATTCCCATCTCTTTAAGAATTTTCCACTGTTTATTGTGATCCACACAGCCAAAGGCATTGGCATAGTCAATACAGCAGAAATAGATGTTTTTCTGGAACTCTCTTGCTTTTTCAATGATCTAGAATATGTTGGCCATTTGATCTCTGGTTCCTCTGCATTTTCTAACACAAGCATGAACATCTGGGAGTTAACAGTTCACATATTGCTGAAGCCTGGTTTGGAGAATTTTAAGCATAACTTTACCAGCATGTGAGATGAGTGCATACGTGCGGTTGTTTGAGCATTCTTTGGCATTGCCTTTCTTTGGGAATGGAATGAAAACTGACCTTTTCCAGTTAATTCTCTAGGCCTTTGTTAATTGATTCTTGCATTTTCTCCACTTTGTTTTCAAGGTTTTTGATCATCTTTACTATCATTATTCTGAATTCTTTTTCAGTTGGTTTGCCTATTTCCTCTTCATTTATTTGGACTTTTCTGTTTCTAGTTTGTTCCTTCATTTGTGTAGTATTTGTCTACCTTTTCATTATTTTTTTAAGCTTATTTTGTTTGAGGTCTCTTCTTACCAGGCTTCAAGGTTGAATCCTTTTTTCCTTTTAGTTTCTGCCCTTTTGAGGTTGGTCCAGTGGTTTGTGTAAGCTTCATATAGGGTGAGATTTGTGCTGAGTTTTTGTTTGTTTGTTTTTCCTCTGATGGGCAAGGCTGGGTGAGGTAGTAATCCTGTCTCCTGATGATAAGGTTTTATTTTTGTTTTGTTTGTTGTGGAGATGAGGCATCCTGCACAAGGTGCTATTGGTGGTTGGGTGATGCTGGGTCTTGTATTCAGTAGTTTCCTTCCTGTGAGTTCTCACTATTTGATTCTCCCTAAGGTTAGTTCTCTGGTAGTCTAGGGTCTTGGAGTCAGTGCTCCCACTCCAAAGGCTCAGGGCTTGATCTCTCGTCAGGAACAAAGATTTCAAAAGTGGTTTGTTATGGCATTAAGTGAGATGAAAACAAATATCCAAAAATGAGAAACCAAAGGTGAACTCCAGACAAATGGCAGTTACAGAATCAGGCAAAATAATAATTAAAATAATGGAATATGCACACACATATATATACACATCAGTGAGCAAAGTCAAACAAAAAAATAATACAATAGATGACCCAGTGAACAAAGGAAATCAAAAATTATATTTACGAGTTAAGAACAAAACTAACTAAAGAACAAAGTCAAAAACAAAACTAAAAGCAAGGTGCCAAGTGGGGAATAAAACAATGAAAACAAAACTAACAAATATGTTGAGAGGAAAGGAAAGAATAAATAGACATGCAAAGTTAAATAGGGGTAGATGAGGAAGATTTATATACATTAAAGATTGACTGCAGGGGGAAGAGAAGAGTAGGAAAGGCAAACAAAGGAATAAATGTAGAAAAAATATAATAGGTTTAAAAAATTAAAAGCTAATATTATAAAAAAGAGAAAAGGAAAAAAACGAAGAAGAAAGAAAATAAAGTGGGGCAGGGGGAGGAAAACTCCACACAACTTCAAAAGCCCAACGTAAATGCAGAGGTTTATAACAACAACAAAATGTGTGACTAAATATGCACATATACATATACAGCCATAAGCAAAATCAAAACAGTGCAACAAAAATAAAGTACAATAGATTGACCTAGAAAACAAAGGAAACCCAAAATTATGTCTACCAGAACAAAACTAAAGCACACACTGAAAAACAAAACTAAAGCAAAGTGCCAATTGAGGAATAAAGCATGAAATAATGAAAATAAAACTAACAAATATGATGAAAGGAAACTAAAGAAGGAAAGAATAGATATGCAAAGTTAAACAGAGGTAGATAAAGAAGATTAATATACATTAGAGATTAACTGCAAGGGGAAAAGAACAGTAGGAAAAGCAAACAAAGGAATAAATGTATAAAAAATATGTTTAAAAGATTAAAATTTTAAAAAGAGAGCAAGAAATAAGGAAAACTCCCGAGAACTGCAAAAGCCCAACACAAAGGCAGAGGTTAATAACAACAATAATAAATGTGACTGAGAAAAAAAAAAGGAAAAAAAGCACAAAAGCTTAATTAGATTTCATAGTGCCAATAAAACTGACAACCACAACAGAAGGGGGAAAAGCAGGGGCGGGGGAGGAAATTCAAAAGAATCTACAGGACAAGTCAAAATATAAGAATAATAAATGCTTTTCTTGTGTCATTGCTGTCAAAGTCCTTTCCCTCACTGGGAGTCACAGTCCACCTCACCTCCCTAGGATGCCCTCCAACACTGTGCTGGTCTCTAGACCTGCTGTCAGGGCAGCTCAGATTCTAATCTGGTCCTATTCCTGGGTGTTCTTGTCCACAGTTATCAGAACTAGTGCGTTTTCTTTTGTGGGAACTCTCAATGACCTGTTATATATTCCATAGACACAGAGTCTGCCTAGTTGATTGTGTGGATTTAATCTGCAGCTTGTACAGCTGGTGGGAAGGTCTTGGGTCTTCTTCCTTGGTCACACTGCCCCTGGGTTTCAACTGTGGTTTTATTTCCACCTCTGCACGTGGGTCATCACTGGGGTTTGCTCCTGAGACTGCCCTGGAGGATTTGGGTTTGCCCCTGTGAGGGCCAGGTGTGGAGGTGGTGCAGCTGCTTCGGTTGCATGGGTTCTGGCAGCACCAGGTACTCAGAGGAGTTGGCGGCTAAGGCAGCAGGAAGTATAGTGCTCTAGAAGGGTAAAGCAACCAGTATTGGCCAATAAGCTCCAGTATTTTTGCCTGGAAAACCCCTTCCCTGACAGAGAAGCCTGGCAAGCCAAGTCTACAGGGTTGCAAGGACTCAGACATTACCGAAGCAACCCTGCATGCAGAGATGCAAGACTTTTCTTTGCCTGTTGCAGCTCTTCCCCAGTGAGAGTTGAGCATGAAGATGGTGCAGCTGCTTGGCTGGCGGGGACCTGCCTGTACCAAGTGTGCAGGGACATGGACTGCCTCTGCAGCAGGAGTTATGGCCCTATCAGTCTTTTTTCGAGCCTCTTGTAGCTGGCCATCAGAAGCCCTCCTTGGCCAGTCCTTCTCTGTTGCTCTCCCTGTTCAGGAACTTACAGGGCTTTCTTGCCTGGAGTCCTTCTCTGTTGTTTGGCACGTCAGGCACATAGAGGGGCCCCCCTGGCTGGGGTCCTACTCTGTAGTTCTACACATCAGGCACTTAAAGGGGCAC